>NC_056670.1:6257500-6557500 GCF_018350195.1 Panthera tigris
GTGAGATCATGACCTGAACTGAGATCAAGAGTCGGATGCTTAACCGACTGAGCAACTCAGGGGCCTCACGTTTAGATTTTTTTGAAACTCTGTTATTGAAATAGGTCTTTTAGACTTATTTGGGCATAGATTTTTATTAGATATCTTTTTTATACATAATAAAAGGGTGCAGGGAAGACAATTCAAGGTCATCTCAAAACTTCACCCTTAGTCTGGCTTTCCTTGGATCTAGTTTTTTCTATATATTATCTTCTACTGTACCATTAAGGCCACTGGTGATGGTGTTTTGTTTTGTTTTTTTTTAAAGGAATGGTCCACGACTACCTTCAGGACTTTCCTCCAGCCCCGTGACACCATTCTTCAAATACTGATACGCATGTACAGGCAATGACCACATCACCCTTACTGCCTGGCCAACAGTGATTGTTTAAGGCATGTTGAAGTATTAAAATGTAGAAAATAGGCGTCTTAGAATCGCTGCAATACAGTGTATGGGCCGACACATGTCCCTATTGTTACAGTGTACCGCCCCAGCCTCAACGTGTGAACATGACCGTGGGGAGGCCACCCTCCCTCCTGCTGTCACAGAATCATGTCAAACAACTGGAGCGGTAGGGCCAAGAACAGGATTCTGTAAGGCAACCGTGATTTACTGCTTGGATGATGGATCATTGGCGACACTTTACACGGTACCAGAAAGCAATTCTTGAAGGACACAGAAACTGGTGGCAACAGGCATTATAGTCACATTATAATTCCCTCTCCAACACACCCAACCTGACTGAAGAGCGTTTTCATTGTCTGCCACCATACAAAGAGGAGTTTGATATCACTGGTTTAAAATACCATGTTCTTCTTCCCCCCCAAAAAAACACTTATTTTCTTATATTTTTTTCCTTTCAAATTTTTATTTAAACTCTAGTTAGTTAACATACAGTGCCATATTGGTTTCAGGAGTTCAGTGGTTCACCACTAACACACAACGCCCAGTGCTCATCCCGACAGGTGTCCTCCTTAATACCGATCACCCATCTAGTCCATCCCCCATCACATCCTTCCATCAACCCTCCGTTTGTTCTCTGTCCCTTAGAAGGATTTTTATGGTTTTCTTCCCTCTTTTTCCCCCCTCCCTTGTGTTCATTCTGTTTTTTTTTTTTTCCTTGAATTCCTGGCTGGTTCAGTTGGTAGAGCATAAGACTCTTGATCTCAGGGTTGTGAGTTCAAGCCCCCCCCACCTTGAGTATAGAATACAATGTTCTTAAGTAAGTGCAGTAAAGGATGGTCTGTGTTCAGGGTCACTTAAAAAGGCATGGGATGTGTTTATCACATAGTGTGAGGGGTGCCAGTTGAACAGAGCCTAGAAGCAATCTTTATAATTCAGATTACAATTTGAGAATAAATATATTCAAGCTAACAATATATTTTCAAGAAAAATAGAGGCTTATCTTGAAATTACACATCCTCCAAAATCACTTGTGTGCAGTTAATGAGTCCTCAGCTTGTCTCTCTATATTCCCTACTCTGATATATACTCTGATCTCCTGAGAAGAAAGAGAACAATAATAATGACAAAAACAAAAAAACAAAAAAACAAAAAAATAGTGATCATGTGCTGAGTTCCCTGTGACAGGCACTGTATTATGCCCTTAATACCCAATGCCCCACTTAATCTTCACTTATGAGGTGACTACTTTAAATATCATTGGTTTATGAAAGGGAAAACTAAGGCTTGCAAGTGTTAGGGAACTTACATGAGGTCTCTGGCGGGACGATGGCAGAGCCATGTGTCAAACCTGGTCTTTCCATCCCCTAAGCCTATTTACTTTCCGTGATACCTCACTGCCCACTGTCACTAACTTACAAAGTGATAAAATAAAGCCCAGGGTCCCAACTGAGCCTTTCCGTGAAGGTCAGAAGGGTGCTTTATTCAACTCTCACCAGTATATCAGAGTCACTGGCATTGATTTACATATGTCGCTTAGTCAAAATTTGGAACTTCTCATGCAGACTGGGATATGTGAGAAATGGTTGGAGGATGCATCGTTTACACAGTGAAGCAAGGATTGAAAAAATTTAAATACTTTCTTGAGATTTATACCAATTCTTTGGGTTCCATTGACAACAACAGACAGTACCTGGTTGTATACAAATATAAAGGAAGAGAAAGAGACAAGGAAAGAAATAATGATAATGATAACAGACACATGAATATAACCTTGTAATTTGACTTTTTGGAGAGCCTTGACATTTTTCTCAGCAGCAATATTCAGGGCTGCCTATGTAAATAAAATGAGGCAATCTTGGGTTCAAGCTCTTGCTTATGCGACCTTGGGCGTACTTATAAAATAGGGAATAATGCCTTCTCTTCAGAATTACTTTGAAGTTTGGGAATGGTGCATGTGATGTGCCTTGCACAGTGTCTGATACATTCTTTGACCCATTCATCGTTGTATCTCTCCACTCCATATCCATTGAGCACACACTATATTTCAGAAACATAGTATTCCTCTAAGTCCTAGGTATATAGCAGTAAACAATCAAAATTAGACACATACCCTGCCCTCATCAAGTTTCTAGTTTTGTGCGGAAAACTACATTAGATTAAAGAATTAACTGTGAAAACTATACTTCGAAAGAGCAACTGACTCTTTGGAAAGGGTTTCCAACAGCCAAACCTGGAACAATTATGAGCAAGAAAATAGTATCAGATGATAACCCAAAGTTTAAATAAATATTCACGAGTCCATACGGATATAAATGAATGAATGAGTAAGTGAAAAGGGGAGCAGAGACAAATCTCCCATGCAGGATTCCAAACAAAGTAACCCTGAAGGAGAGGGAACATAATTCCTGATCCTTGAGTGTGGACTGTGTGTGGAGACCCTTCCGGAGAGTGCAATTTACAAAGGAGAAAATAAAGAGTAATTTACAGGGACCCCTGGGGGGCTCAGTCGGTAAGCGTCTGAACTCTTGATTTCCACTCAGTCATGATCTCCTGGTTCATGAGTTTGAGCCCCTCATTAGGTTCTGAGCTGACCTCAGGAGCCTGCTTGGGATTCTCTCTCTCTCTGCCCCTCGCCCTGCTCGTGCTATCTGTCTGTCTGTCTCTCTTAAAATAAATTAAAACAAAAAGAGTAACTTTACAGTACAGAAAACCTGTTGAACACACTTCAGCCAGGGAACCAATGTTAACACCTACAGTTGGAAATCATGCTGACAGCATGTATTCCTGAAACAATGCAATTCAAACAGCACGGTACCTCTGAGATCTTCCCCAAATCCATCACCCCGGTCTAATCATGAGAAAAACTTGAGATAAATTTTAACAAAAAGACATTCTACAAAATTCTTGATCCACACGCCTCAAGACTACCAAGGTCATCAAAAAACAAGGGAAGTCTGAGAAAACGTCCTAGCCAAGCACTGTAGGAGACATAATGAGTAAACGCAATATAGTATCCCCTGATGGGCCCCTGGGACGGACAGAACATTGGGTAAAATTTAAGGTCCGAATGAAGTACTGATTTTCATTAGAAACAACCTATCAATACTGGTTCATTAATTGTAATACATGTGCTAGATGAATAGATGTTAATAATAAGAAAACTGGGTGCCGGATATCTAGGAACATACTGTCTTCACAACCTTTCTGTACCTTTAAAACTGTTCTAAAAATAAAGTTTAAGGACACGTTTGTAAAAAAAAAAATCTGGAATACACCCATTCTAAACTTTAATAAGTGTTCTTTTAAAAGCGTTTTATTTTCTTTTTAAAAATTTTTTTTAACGTTTATTTACTTTTGAGACAGAGAGACAGAGCATGAACAGGGGAGGGGCAGAGAGAGAGGGAGACACAGAATCTGAAACAGGCTCCAGGCTCTGAGCTGTCAGCACAGAGCCCGAGGCGGGGCTCGAACTCACGGACCATGAGATCATGACCTGAGCTGAAGTCGGCCGCTTAACCGACTGAGCCACCCAGGCGCCCCTCTTTTTTTTTTTTTTAAAGGATCTCCTTCCTTAGCGAAAAATCTGTACCACTCATTACTGGAGCCACTCATCTGAGTCAGGCTTGCCAAGGGCCATTGCCTGGGGGAGGGGATCATGTCCCACCCCGAGCATGACTGCTTCCTCCAAAATGCCACCCTAAGCCCATCAGCCTATGAAAGAAACTCACATGCATTAAATGCTAGTGTGTGCAGCATGGCGGTAAGGTCCTCAGACAAAATCCTTACTCCTTATAGCACTTCTGAAGGTAAGTATGCAAACTCCCACTTTACATATGAAGAAACTAAGGTTCAAAGATTCTGTAGCACACCTGCCAGAGCTGGCTCCTTGCTTTTTCTATCTAACCTAGAATCATTGTTTATTTTCTATGACACAGGATATTTCCTAACGGGTTGGAATCATTTTTAAAGGCCTCTACCGACACCTGCCTAAATAACCCAGAAAACCACCAGAAGACTAGCAGAACAGAGTCTCCGGAGCCAAGCGCAGACGAGAGGCCCACGGAAGAGGGTAGGAAGGGCGGCAAGGCGGTGAGCGCTCCACGGACTGGCGGGAGGGAGCCAGGGCGGAGGGGCGGCTCGCCGGCCAAGCAGAGCCCGAGTCTGGCTGGCAAAAGCAGAGGGGCCGGACGGACTGTGTTCCGACAGCAAGCGCGACTTAGCGTCTGGGAGGTCGTAAGTGAAAAGCTCTGCTAGGCAAGCGGGAAGGCTGGAGGACAAAAAGGGAGGGAGAGTCGTTGAGCCCGGACGACAGAGCTCAGCTTGGCGGGGAACAAAGGCGCTCGCCAGTGCCATCTCCCTCGCCCATCCCCCAGCCAAAATCCCAAAGGGAACCGGTTCCTGCCAGGGAACTTGCTTGCACTGTGCAAACACCCAATGCTGTGCTTCTGCGGAGCCATCTCTCCAGAGGGTCTGACTCCCTCCTGGTGCCACAGGGCCCCTCCTGAAGTGGATCACCTAAGGAGAAGCGAGCTAAGCCTGCCCCTCCTGCCCCCGTGCACCTTGCCTACACACCCCAGCTAATACGCCAGATCCCCAGCACCACAAGCCTGGCAGTGTGCAAGTAGCCCAGATGGGCCACGCCACCCCACAGTGAATCCCGCCCCTAGGAGAGGGGAAGAGAAGGCACACACCAGTCTGACTGTGGCCCCAGCGGTGGGCTGGGGGCAGACATCAGGTCTGACTGTGGCCCCGCCCACCAACTCCAGTTATACACCACAGCACAGGGGAAGTGCCCTGCAGTCCCGCACCACTCCAGGGACTATCCAAAATGATGAAATGGAAGAATTCCCCTCAAAAGAACCTCCAGGAAATAACAACAGCTAATGAACTGATCAAAAAGGATTTAAACAATATAACAGAAAGTGAACTTAGAATAATAGTCATAAAATTAATCGCTGGGCTTGAAAACAGTATAAAGGACAGCAGAGAATCTCTTGCTACAGAGATCAAGGGACTAAGGAACAGCCAGGAGGAGCTTTAAAAAATGCTATTAATGAGCTGCAAAATAAAATGGAGACGACTACGGCTCGGATTGAAGAGGCAGAGAAGAGAATACGTGAACTAGAAGATAAAATTATGGAAAAAGAAGAAGCTGAGAAAAAGAGAGATAAAAAAATCCAGGAGTATGAGGGGAAAATTAGAGAACTAAGTGATGCACTAAAGAGAAATAATCTACACATAATTGGTATTCCAGAGGAGGAAGAGAGAGGGAAAGGTACTGAAGGTGTACTTGAAGAAATAATAGCTGAGAACTTCCCTGATCTGGGAAAGGAAACAGGCATTGAAATCCAAGAGGCACTGAGAACTCCCTTCAGACGTAACTTGAATCGATCTTCTGCACCACATTTCATAGTGCAACTGGCAAAATACAAGGATAAAGAGAAAATTCTGAAAGCAGCCAGGGATAAACGTGCTCTAACATATAAAGGGAGACCGATAAGACTCGTGATGGATCTCTCTACTGAAACTTGACAGGCCAGAAAGGAATGGCAGGAAATCTTCAATGTGATGAACAGAAAAAATATGCAGCTGAGAATCCTCTATCCAGCAAATCTGTCATTTAGAATAGAAGGAGAGATAAAAGTCTTCCCACACAAACAAAAACTGAAAGAATTCACCACCACTAAACCAGCCCTACAAGAGATCCTAAGGGGGATCCTGTGAGACAAAGTACCAGAGACATCGCTACAAGCATGAAACCTACAGACATCACAATGACTCTAAACCCATATCTTTCTATAATAACACTGAATGGAAATGGACTAAATGCACCAACCAAAAGACATAGGGTATCAGAATGGATAAAAAAACAAGACCCATCTATTTGCTATCTACAAGAGACTCATTTTAGACCTGCGGACACTTTCAGACTGAAAGTGAGGGGATGGAGAAGTACCTGTCATGCTACTGGAAGTCAAAAGAAAGTTGGAATAGCCATACTTATATCAGACACACTAGACTTTAAATTAAAGGCTGTAACAAGAGATAAAGAAGGGCATTATATAATAATTACAGGGTCTATCCATCAAGAAGAACTAACAATTATAAATGTCTATGCACCGAATATGGAAGCACCCAAATATATAAAACAATTCATCACAAACATAAGCAACCTTATTGACAAGAATGTGGTAATTGCAGGGGACTTGAATACCCCACTTACAACAATGTGATCATCTAGACACATGGTCAATAAAGAAACAAGGGCCCTGAATGATACATTGGATCAGATGGATTTGACAGATATATTTAGAACTCTGCATCCCAAAGCAACAGAATATACTTTCTTCTCGAGTGCACACGGAACATTCTCCAAGATAGATCACATACTGCGTCACAAAACAGCCCTTCATAAGTATACAATAATTGAGATCATACCATGCATACTTTCAGAACACAACGCTATGAAGCTTGAAATCAACCACAGAACAAGTCTGGAAAACCTCCAAAAGCACGGAGGGAATACCCTACTGAAGAATGAATGGGTCAACCAGGCAATCAGAGAAGAAATTAAAAAATATATGGAAACAAATGAAAATGAAAATACAATAATCCAAATGCTTTGGGATGCAGTGAAGGCACTCCTGAGAGGAAAATACATTGCAATCCAGGCCTATCTCAAGAAACAAGAAAAATCCCAAATACAAAATCTAACAGCATACCTAAAGGAAATAGAAGCAGAGCAGCCAAGACACCCCAAACCCAGCAGAAGAAGAGAAATAATAAAGATCAGAGTGGAAATAAACAATATAGAATCTAAAAAAACTGTAGAGCAGATCAATGAAACCAAGAGTTGGTTTTTGAAAAATAAACAAAATTGATAAACCTCTAGCCAGGCTTCTCAAATAGAAAAGGGAGATGACCCAAAAAGATAAAACCATGAATGAAAATTGAATTATAACAACCAATCCCTCAGAAATACAAACAATTATCAGGGAATACTATGAAAAATTATATGCCAAAAAACTGGACAACCTGGAAGAAATGGGCAAATTCCTAAGCATCCACACACTTCCAAAAGTCAAACAGGAGGAAATAGAAAGCTTGAACAGACCCATAACAAGCGAAGAAATTGAATCGGTTATCAAAAATCTCCCAACAAATAAGAGTCCAGGACCAGATGGCTTCCCAGGGGAATTCTGCCAGATATTTAAAGCAGAGATAATACCTATCCTTCTCAAGCTATTCCAAAAAATAGAAAGGGAAGGAAAACTTCCAGACTCATTCTATGAAGCCAGCATTACTTTGATTCCTAAACCAGACAGAGACCCAGCAAAGAAAGAGAACTACAGGCCAATATCCCTGATGAATATTGATGCAAAAATTCTCAATAAGATACTAGCAAATTGAATTCAACAGCTTATAAAAAGAATTATTCACCATGATCAAGTGGGATTCATTCCTGGGATGCAGGGCTGGTTCAACATTTGCAAATCAATCAACGTGATACATCACATTAATACAAGAAAAGATAAGAACCATATGATCCTGTCAATCGATGCAGAAAAAGCATTTGACAAAATTCAGCATCCTTTCTTAATAAAAACCCTCGAGAAAGTCGGGATAGAAGGAAGATACTTAAACATCATAAAAGCCATTTATGAAAAGCCCACAGCTAATATCATCCTCAATGGGGAAAAACTGAGAGCTTTCTCCCTGAGATCAGGAACACGACAGAGATGTCCACTCTCACCACTGTTGTTTAACATAGTGTGGGAAGTGCTAGCATCAGCAATCAGACAACAAAAGGAAATCAAAGGCATCAAAATTGGCAATGATGAAGTCAAGCTTTCACTTTTTGCAGATGACATGATATTATACATGGAAAACCCGATAGACTCCACCAAAAGTCTGCTAGAACTGATCCATGAATTCAGCAAAGTCGCAGGATACAAAATCAATGTACAGAAATCAGTTGCATTTTTATACACTAATAATGAAGCAACAGAAAGAAAAATAAAGAAACTGATCCCATTCACAATTGCACCAAGAATCATAAAATACCTAGGAATAAACCTAACCAAAGATGTAAGAGATCTGTATGCTAAAAACTATGGAAAGCTTATGAAGGAAATTGAAGAAGATACAAAGAAATGGAAAAACATTCCATGCTCATGGATTGGAAGAATAAATATTGTTAAAATGTCAATACTACCCAAAGCTATCTGCACATTCAATGCAATCCCAATCAAAATTGCACCAGCATTCTTCTCGAAGCTAGAATAAGCAATCCTAAAATTCATATGGAACCACAAAAGGCCCCGAATAGCCAAAGTAATATTGAAGAAGAAGACCAAAGTGGGAGGCATCACAATCCCAGACTTTAGCCTCTACTACAAAGCTGTAATCATCAAGACAGCATGGTATTGGCACAAAAACAGACACATAGACCAATGGAATAGAATAGAAACCCCAGAACTAGACCCACAAAAGTATGGCCAACTAATCTTTGACAAAGCAGGAAAGAATATCCACTGGAAAAAAGACAGTCTCTTTAACAAATGGTGCTGGGAGAACTGGACAGCAACATGCAGAAGGATGAAACTAGACCACTTTCTTACACCATTCACAAAAATAAACTCAAAATGGATACAGGACCTGAATGTGAGACAGGAACCCATCAAAACACTAGAGGAGAAAGCAGGAAAAGACCTCTCTGACCTCAGCCACAGCAATTTCTTACTTGACACATCCCCGAAGACAAGGGAATTAAAAGCAAAAATGAACTGTTGGGTCCTCATGAAGATAAAAAGCTTCTGCACTGCAAAGGAAACAATCAACAAAACTAAAAGACAACCAATGGAATGGGAAAAGATATTTGCAAATGACATATCGGACAAAGGGCTAGTATCCAAAATCTATAAAGACCTCACCAAACTCCACACCCGAGAAACAAATAATCCAGTCAAGAAATGGGCAGAAAACATGAAGAGACACTTCTCTAAAGAAGACATCTGGATGGCCAACAGGCACATGAGAAGATGCTCAATGTCACTCCTCATCAGGGAAATTCAAATCAAAACCACACTGAGTTATCACCTCACACCAGTCAGAGTGGCCAAAATGAACAAATCAGAAGACTACAGATGCTGGCGAGGATGTGGAGAAACAGGAACCCTCTTGCACTGTTGGTGGGAATGCAAATTGGTGCAGCCACTCTGGAAAACAGTGTGGAGGTTCCTCAAAAAAATTAAAAATAGACCTACCCTATGACCCAGCAATAGCACTGCTAGGAATTTACCCAAGGGATACAGGAGTGCTGATGCATAGGAACACTTTTACCCCAATGTTTATAGCAGCACTCTCAACAATAGCCAAATTGTGGGAAAAGCCTAAATGTCCATCAACTGATGAATGGATAAAGAAATGGTGGTTTATATACACAATGGAGTACTACGTGGCCATGAGAAAGAATGAAATATGGCCCTTTGTAGCAACGTGGATGGAACTGGAGAGTGTGATGCTAAGTGAAATAAGCCATACAGAGAAAGACAGATGCCATATGTTTTCACTCTTATGTGGATCCTGAGAAACCTAACAGAAAACCCCGGGGGAGGGGAAGGAAAAAATAAAAGAGGTTAGAGTGGGAGAGAGAGCCAAAGCATAAGAGACTCTTAAAAACTGAGAACAAACTGAGGGTTGACAGGGGGTGGGAGGGAGGGGAGGGTAGGCGATGGGCATTGAAGAGGGCATCTTTTGGGATGAGCACTGGGTGTTGTATGGAAACTAATTTCACAATAGATTTCATATATTAAAAAAAAATCTTAATAAAGGCCTGTACTAGCCAGTCATAGGAGAATGTAAAAAGTTCACAGGATGGTAAAAATGTCAATCTACTTTCCTTCTAAAAATTAAGAAAGAAAGAAAAAAAGAAAGAAGGAAGGAAGGAGAAAGGAAGGAGAAAGAAAAGAAAGGAAAAGAAAGGAAAGGATGAGAAAAGAAAGAAAGAAAGAGAGAAAGAAAGGAGGGAAGTAGGGTGGGAAGGAAGGAAGGAAGGAAGGGAAAAAAGGAAAGGACAGGAAAGGAAAGGAAAGGAAAGGAAAGGAAAGGAAAGGAAAGGAAGAAAAAATTAAAACAACTCTCAGGCACAGTTAGCAGTC
Organism: Panthera tigris; assembly: GCF_018350195.1. Taxonomy (NCBI): domain Eukaryota; kingdom Metazoa; phylum Chordata; class Mammalia; order Carnivora; family Felidae; genus Panthera; species Panthera tigris. The sequence goes on from NC_056670.1 coordinate 6,268,106, forward strand.
AGATGTTTGAACTCAAAGGAACTCAGCAAAGTAGGTCTTGCCGAGTTAAATGTGCCTTTAACTGGTGTTTTGGTTGAATGTCTCTTTTGCAGCAAACAAATCCAAAGTAACTGCCATTAACATGGAGCTCGTTTTCCAACTGAGTGAACAGTATTGGGGGAGGTTGTAAAATTTGGTCGTTCTATTTTCACTGGTGCTCCGATGTGTGAAGTTAATGGGTTAGAAGTAATTTGTGTGGACAGGCCAAAATTTTTCCAGCAACAAAATCCCAAAATATTCTCGCTGGCCAAAGCAAACACAACCTGTTCTGCATTTTATACCACAAGGCGCCTTCTCTCACGCCAGGGCTCAGGCATAATAGCAACTTCTTGAACACCAGACACACTCTGTGTTTTGACACAAACTGTATACACCATGAGCCCTGACAGTGTCTCTTTTATATTTCTGTCAAACAACAGTATAAAGGAACCCTTCCCTTCCCGCTTCACTAGGAAACCTTTCTGGAGGGTGAATTAAATCAATGGAGCTCACGATGTACTTGAATGATCTAAAGCTAACATCCACTGAATACTTCAGAGTATGCCCGACGACGGTTAAACACTTTATATAATTTTTCTCAAAATGACCCATTTCAGAGAGAAGGAAATTAAGCATCAAGAACTTATGTAATTTCACCAAGATTTCACAGCTAGTGAGTGAGAGAGCTAGATTTTACAGAGGCAGGACATCTGGCTCAGGAACTAGACCACCCTACCAGACATCAACAGTCCGCCATGTCATTCCCATGAGTCCCACCCAGACCCCCCAGCTGAAACCCAGAACCCGCTAGGTTCCGAAATAGGAATTCAAGTGTGGGAGTCGTTTTTCCTTCTACCAGCCTCCCCAGTCGCCTCTTTCTCAATTTCCTCAGTTGTAAAAGGAGAGGTTCAGATTAAAGACTCTCCAGATTTCATGGCCTCTTTCATCTTCCTGTGGATGGGGGCTTCTGACTCTGAGCTCCACCTGGAAGCCTACTCAGAGCTCCCCACTTGCCATGGCTTCAGCCCCACCTGCACACTTGGCCTTCAGGAACTCAGATTACGGAAGAATCACAGAGTTCTGCTGCTGGAAGGGAAGTTACCACTTTAATGGTATGATGACCACCCAGGTGGTAAAGGGGAATACCCTTCTTCCAGGCTCAGTAGAGACACTACCATTCCTGGGACCGGAACAAAATTTAAAGTAAGCACGACTGGGTGGTTCAGTCGGTCAAGTGTCTGACTCTTGATTTGGGCCCAGATCATGATCCCAGAGTCGTGGGATGGAGCCTTCCTCAGGCTCTGTACAGAGCGTGGAGTCTCCTTAGGATTCCCTCTCTCCCTCTCCCTCTGCCCCTCCCCTACTCATATTCTCTCTCTCTCACCCTCTCTCTCTCTCTCTCTTCCCTCCCCCCGCTCTCTTTCTCTCTCTCTCTCAAAAAATAAATACATAAAGTAAGCACTCCTGTCCTTCTCTTTTCTTGACCCAATTCCATTCCAACACAACAAGTTCACTTTTAGTATTTCTTCAGCAATCTATTTAGTGAACACTTTACCCAGAGCAGTATGTAGATTTTGCTTTAAAACTAATTACTATTATAAGTAATGCCTAAATACATTCTTATTATCAGAATGCAAGCAGTACTGAAATATTTCTAGCTGCCCATCATTTCTTTTTTTCATGGGAACCTATTTTCTCTGGTGAGTGCTAATTTCTATCAAGTACATCTGAGGGTAATAATTCTTGGAAATTCTATATTCAAAATGTGGCTGCTTCAGCATGGAGTTGTCGCTTTTCAGATGCTTTTGGACCTCAGTTGTTTAATTTTTAACTTTATCGTCTCTGTTTTATTATGATCAAATTTCTAAGGTAAGTTTTATATTAGCCTGCCTCTGGTGTGTGTGTGTATGTGCATGAGTGTGGACATGTGAGCGTGTGGGTGTGCATGCACACGAGTGGGGGCGTTGTGTGAGGACGGGCTGGTGGTGCTTACCTAGCTTGTCCCCTGGATGCTGGGTTTCCTCACTCTCTAGTAATAAGGTGCCTGGCCCAGTTCCCTACTTTTCCGGTGCCTGCTCGCACTTGGTGAGGCTTCAGAGAACAGCGTGCATAGCTTTATCACTTCACCTTCTCTACCTCCGTACAACAGGATCTAGACCTCCTCTCACCTTGTGTATTCCATGATCTATAAAACTGTATCAGTCATGGTTCTGTTTCAGAGCCAATAAGATTGTGTGTGTGTGTGTGTGTGTGTGTATAAACATAATTAGAATTACATGTATATAATATACGTGTATACATGTATGTGTGTGTGCCCAAATATACATATACACAGAGAGAGAGATTTTAAGGAATTGGCTCATGTGATCTTCGAGCCATGGCAAGCCCATAGTCTGCAGGGGAAACCAGCAGGCAGGAGCCCCAGGGAGGAGCCTGAGGGAGGAGCCCCAGTGGGAGCCCACAAGCAGGCTGCATTATGGAGAGTAATCTGTTTTCCTCAAAGTCTACTGATTCAAATGCTCCTCTCACCTAAAAATATCCTCACAGTGACATCTAGAATAACGTTTGACCAAATACCTGGGGACCATAGCCTAGCCAAGTTGACATACGAAATTAACCATCACAACAGTCCCTAGGTGGATGCAGAGGAGAAAACGGAGACTCAGAGACATGAAATGTCTCCCTAGAGATGAAGTTATTATGTGTATGACAATATATCCCTTGGGATTAAAGTCCCACGAGAGCGGAGACCATGCCCGCCAGCTCCAATGACCCCAGTATCAAGTGTGATATAAGTATTCAATGAAAATCGTTCCTAGAGCCACAATCCTGTAGGCTAGACATCTTGAGAAACTTCTCATTATGGAAAAGACTGGTTGTCCACCTCGACTCGGTCCTCGTCGTAAAAGAACCTTGTCTTACTTGGGGCAGCCTCGGAAGAAGAGTCCCCCCACATACAATCTGGGAGACCAGAAGACCAAATTTTGACCAGTGGGACGTGGCCAGAATTGTCGAGTGGGACTTTGAGGAGAGTCTCCCTTAAGAGAGAGACACGACCTCTAACCCCTCTCTTGACCCTACCCTCTGGATTTCATCTGTCCTGATGAGCTCAAGCAGGACCCCAGTGTATGAAAATGAGGGTCACATTGCAGCTGAGGACAGGAAGGAGTCCCTGATAAAATCCCATAGGCCCCCTGCTACCTCTCATTGCCTCCTTTGACTTATTTTACATAATGGGGCACCTGGGTGTCTCAATTTGTTAAGCTTCTGACTCCTGATTTTGGCCCAGATCATGATCTCATGAGTTCGAGTCCAGCACTGGACTCTGTGCTGATGGTATAGAGCCTACTTGAGATTCTCTGTCTCCCTCTCTCTCTGCCTCTCCCCCATTCTCCCTCTCTCTCTCTCAAAATAAACATTTTTTTAAAATATATGTATATAGGGGCACCTAGGTGGCTCAGTCAGTTAAGTGTCTGACTTTGGCTCAGGTCATGATCTCACAGCTCAGGAGTTCAAGCCCCGTGTCAGCTCTGTGCTGACAGCTCAGAGGCTGGAACCTGCTTCAGATTCTGTGTCTCCCTCTCTCTCTCTGCTCCTCCCCTACCTGCACTCTGTCTCTCCGTCTCAAAAATAAACAAACATTTTAAAAAAGAAATAAAAATTTATCCTGTTTATATCACTGCTATTTGGGGCTTCCTATTATAAGAATCAAAACTTAATTCAAATTAATTAATATATTCAAATTAATATAATTTCCACTAAAAGAAGTGGAGATGCGGATAGAAAATAGAATGTTCACGTAAATGCCTAGCTGAACTCACAGGAAGGAATGTAAATTTAAGGAGCGTTAAAAAAAAAAAAAAAGTAAGGGAGCCAGGACTGTTAAATGAGCTGCACCACCCAAAATGAAATGTAAACTGGGAAATGTTTGCCCCCTGGCGAAGGGAAATGAAAATGGAATTTGTCTGTCTCAATCTTCCCTCTGAATGAGATCAAATTTCTCCTGTTTTTCACCACTGCCCTTTCCTTATGCCCATCTTAAGATAGCTATAAGTGTATCTACATCTCTTTATAAAATATATATACTTACACACGAACACACACCCACATCCACATGTCTCATCCATACCCTGCAGTCTCAGAAATCCCGAGGTAAGAAAGTCAAGACAGCAATGTGTCCCAGAGAAAGCCCACGTAGAGAGCCTCTCCGGAGTGACGCTCCCTCACCACCCAGCTGGCAAACTCAGATCCAGGATTCCCACATATAAAAAGCTTCTATTGCGCATAACCCCACGACCTAAAGTGGCAAACTATGTGGACATGTGGCATCTTCAGAGAGGGTCCACAGAAACAACAAAGAGAAGAATTCGACTGCTAATCGCTTCCTAGACTGTAATGATCACATACGGGCTATAAAAGAAATATGATCATCATGTTTATGAAATAAAAAATGGAACTTAAGACGAAGAAAAGTAACAAAATGGAAACAAAACGGAACTTCTATGGAGCGTCTGGGTGGCTCAGTCAGTTGAGCATTCGACTTCGGCTCAGGTCATGATCTCACAGCTCGTGGGTTCAAGCCCCGCGTTGGGCTCTGTGCTGACAGCTCAGAGCCTGGAACCTGCTTCAGATTCTGTGTCTCCCTCTCTCTCTGCCTCTCCCCTGCTCACTCGTGTGTGAGCCAATCACCAATGATTGGTGTTTTCTGATATTAATAAAGAAAATCACCAGATTGGTGATCAAATTGTTTCTAAAATTGTTCTTTTACAAAAATTAATATTTGCTTTTGCTTTGGGGATGAACTCAACATTGCTTTAAAAAAAAACACAATGAGACATTTGGAAACTCTAATTTCAAGATCATTCATGAAACCTAAGACTGACTATGAGAAGAAACAGGGACTGACATGAGGAGGATACTCATGTTTATTTATTTTTTTAATGTTTATTTATTTATTTGGGGGGGGAGGGGCTGAGAGAGAGAGAGAGAGATGGAGAGAGAAAAACCCAAGCAGTCTCTGCACTGTCAGCACAGAGCCCAACACAGGGCTCAAACCCACGAACCGTGAGATCATGACCTAAACTGAAATCAAGAGCCATCGCTTACCTGACTGGGCTGCCCAGGCGCCCCTCCACTCACGTGGAAAAGACAAAGTATGGAGTATCCCACTTGCTTCCATGATTTTTAGAGGGAACCTAGACTTCAGATACTTTCTCGAGTCATTTCATCCTACAACTAGGGCACAGTGAAAATACCGTTCAAAGGTGTCAGGAGAACCAAAAGCAATTTCCTAGAGCCCAAAACAAAGGAGTGTGAGTGTGTGTGTGTGTGTGTGTGTGTGTGTGTGTGTGTGTGTGTGTGCACCTCCATTCATGTGTGTGTATGTCCGCGAGCATATGCATGTTTTAATCAATCAACACTAGATGGCTGTAGTTACAAAACCAATACGTTTCACAAGGTCTAAAATCCTGAGATGGGACGCTAGAGAACAGACGGATTCTAACCTTGTGAATTCAGTGCCGCCCTCTTCCCGTCTTGCAGGCAGTAAGAATAAGCACCGAGCTTTTAGGTTCAAAGTGCCGTGCATCTCTGAAGGAGCAGGCTTACATTCTAGAAGTCCTTATTTCACAGATGAAGACGTTCCCCTGACACAGCCTTGAGGATGCAGGTTTAATTTGCTCCGTAATGATTCCACTCTGCTCTGACGGCACCCTGTTATTTTCAAATCAGTTTCACGCATGCCAACTCATCTGACCCTCTCCATAATCCTGAGGGAGATGCTGTCCTCATCAAAGGCAAGGACACGGAGACCCACACAAGGGGCAGAAGCTTGCTCAAGGTGACAGAGCTCCCGAGGGATGACGTTAGCACTGGTTTCCCCAAGTACCAGCTCCTTGCTCAGAGCTCTTCCCACACATTGGACCAGGAAAGAGAATAAGACGCTTGCCCTGTGTAGTGTGTCTGGCATGGCCCTTTCATTTTCTAGAACACTCCATTCCAGTTCATTAAATACCCCCTTCCAAAATGTACTTGGAGTTCCTAGAAAGTTGACAACAGTAAAGAAATCTTTCACTGAGGTAGGAGAGGGAGGGGTTGTAGCCAGAAGGGAAACTTCTAGGTCTTGGTAATCTTTGGCTTTGAAGTTTTTGACAATTTTATGTTTTACCTACACCATCAATAAACAATCAGTGATTTTTACCTAAATATGCCAGCTCTGCTGGGTGGCCAAGACAGTTGGATATTACAGGCAAGATCAGTTAGAATCCACAAGCCAAGAAATTCACATGCAAATGATAACTACCGTTTAATGAGCACCTACTACGGACCGATCGCAGACAGCTATGCACGTCTCTTCCTTCCTCTGTCCATTCTTGCTCTATTGCCCGCACCCTGATCAACCCCCATCAACTGCCACCTTCTCTCCAAATGGTCTGTCAAATGCTTCTCCTGCCTCGAATCCAAATCTCTCTTATTTGTATATATGAGTATTTATATTTATAATGTATATAATTTATACAAATATATATATGTATGAATAATTCTAAGACAAACATATTTTGACTTAAAAAAAGGAGAGAGGCAGGCACTGTTGTCCCCCAACAATTTGCTCTCAACTCTACACCCCAAATACACAAATCGATCACATGGTTCACTTTCTTAAAACCCTTCTAGGGACTCCCCCTTGCCCGGGGGTAGCACTGAAGGTCCCCGGTGCCACTTACTGGGCTCCAGCCTCTTTCTCCCCCTCACACCTGGCCTCTATCAGTTATTTGTGCCAAAGTTATTCAAACTCATGGCATCCACTGTGTTGCTTCCACCTGCTCTAATGCCCACCTTCGTGCCCTCCCCCTTCTGGTCTCAGACATTCTGGAAGACTTTCCTCAGTCCCCCCTCCCCAGTTCCACCTGTGTCTAATGCTGCGTTTAGCATCCTGTACTCCTCCTTTGTAATACTTGTTCCAAGTATCCTTTAGTGGAGTGTTGTGGGGAGTATTTGCTTAATGAGTATACTCTAGGGGCGCCTGGGTGGCTCAGTCGGTTGAGCGGCCGACTTCGGCTCGGGTCATGATCTCTCGGTCCGTGAGTTCGAGCCCCGCGTTGGGCTCTGTGCTGACAGCTCAGAGCCTGGATCCTGTTTCAGATTCTGTGTCTCCCTCTCTCTGACCCTCCCCCGTTCATGCTCTGTCTCTCTCTGTCTCAAAAATAAATAAAACGTTAAAAAAAACATTTTAATGAGTATACTCTACATCTGGTTGGTCAACCACTGAACCCCTGAAAACTAACATATTATTTTGAAGCTCTGAAAATTGTGCCTTAGTGTAAATTTTTCATCACAAGCAATACACACATGCCCATAAACACACGCACCTGAAACCAAAGTTTCATGAACGTACCCCTTCTGCGCACAATTCACCTGACAGTTTCTCTTCTGCTTTAATGTTGGCCACAGCCCAGGTTGATGATTTGACAGCCTGCTAAGGGACTCAACCTGCATTTTAAATAACCACCCATGTAACACGATGCTTAGTAGGTCCTGGGTGACTGTAGAAGAGACAGATGACCAACTATTCACCAGCCACTACTGAAACCTATTTGCTTTTTGCTAACACCGTGTAACGGTTTATTTGCTTATGGCTTTGTCCCTCCTAGGAGAACGAGGGCCCAGAAGGGCTAACCCCCGCCATTCCGGGTACAGTTATTTCCCTTGGTTGCGCTGATGGGATCAGGGTCACAAGTGTGGCTTCCCTTGGTCCCAGGGCCACAGACTGTCCCCTTAAGTACCCTCCAGAAAGAGATTTTCTATGATTTCCCTCTTTGCTACAGACCGCGATATCCCTATCACAGCAAGGAGATAGGATTTAGGAAATACAAAAGGAAAAACTTTCCAGCAACATCCTAATGCCACCCAATTCATTACTGCCTTTGGTCTTCTGGCTAATATGTCAATTGGCCAATCTAATTATCAGATTTTAGGGCTCTTTTAACTGATTTTTCAAACCCTTTGGTCTCACATGAGCACAGCCCTGTCCTGTTGAATGCCAGGACCCCTCACATGAGAAGCCAATTTTTTTTTTATAACTAGTTCATCAATGCCATCTTTTACCTGCTGTGTTTTTCTGTTTCCACGAGATACCTGAAACCCCAGGGCTCTTCCCTCCACGTCTCCATTTTTCACCTACCTCAGGCACCTGCCACACAAAACAGTGAAGGAAACTGTCCCTGGACTGACATCTCCCCCACAGTTCTCCGCAAACGCATGGTAAGGATCCCCCACTCGCTCGGGAACCGTGCAAACCCGGACTGAGCTTTCCCCGGGAAACCCCAGGGACATGGCTCGGAGGGGGTCCACCCCTAGGGTTGTCCAGGGATGTGTCCCTCGTGCAGCTGTGTGGCTTCCTGGAGCATGAGTGCTTCCCTCAGAGCCCAGTCCCAGGGCACAACTCCAGGGCAAAACTTGTGCTGTCACCCCAGAAAATTAGACTCCTCTTACTTGAACTGAAGCCAAGCAAGGGTAGCCTCTAAATCTGGTTTGGAGGTCTGTGGCTTATAAGCCAAATTTTACTCAAAATTCGGAGGGCTTTGGTTTTGTGGTGTTTTTTATTTTAATCGTTTTTTAAGTTTATTTATTTTGAGAGAGAGAAAAAGAGGGGGAGGGGCAGAGAGAGGGAGAGAGGGAGAGAGAGAGAGAATCCCAAGCAGGCTCTGCTCTGTCAGCGCAGAGTCCGATGTGGGACTCGAACTCCTGAACCGTGAGACCATGACCTGAGCCAAAATCAAGAGTTAGATGCTTGGGGCACCCGGGTGGCTCAGTTGATTAAGCATCTGACTTCAGCTCAGGTCACGATGCCACGGTTCATCGGTTCGAGCCCCACATCCGCCTCCACGCTGGCAGCTGGGAGCCTGGAGCCTGCTTCGGATTCTGTGTCTCCCTCTCTCTCTCTCTGCCCCTCCCCGCTCATGCTTTGACCTTCTCTCAAAGAGAAAGAAACATTAAACAACTTTTTTTAATAAAAAAATTTCTTCAGAAAAGAAATGCAGTTACCACTGAGATTTCAAGCCATGAATAATAGCTTCAGATCCCATAGGACCCAGTACACGGCTCATCGCTGTGCGTCCGCAGTAACCGTGCCCTCTTAAGGTGGAGATGAGCAGCTATTGTAAAAAGAAGCGTGTTTCCCCAACCCATCGGACCCTACTTGCTTGGTTATACAAACGCTTTGTGTAGATTCTCCTTGTAAGCCAACATGTATCTACATGCTTGACCCGAAACACCACACTTTACTCCGTGTACCACAGTGGTATAAAAAGTGTAAAAAAAAAAAAAAAGTTTCTCCCAAATGTACCTTAGACTTAATGTCATTTTGATGCAACAGAAAGCAAGGGAGCTAATGTAAATAAAAGCCCCGTTACACACACTGCAGAGATTTCCACTCTTTTCAATACGCAACTCACGAAAACGGCCTCAAAATCATATTCACGCCACTGGTGTTTCGCGCAAAACGTATCTTGATGCTGTGAACAAATGCTCACGGTCATGTTGTCGACTCTGCTGGGCTGCGGTGACCCAATTATCCGGTCAAAGGGCTGCATGGATGCGAGGGACAGGGCGGGTTAAAGTTTAACTCCCAGCAATTGTAAACCAAACCTAAAGCCACTGAACCTTTGGAGTTTGATATGATGATTAGGGCATAACCAGAGTGACACGTTGAACTCGCCATAATCAAGGAAACCTTTTCCGGGTGGGGATCTCTGAAATCGCTCAGGTACGGTGCATGTGTTTTGCTTTTTCTGCTTCGGCTCTGGGAAACTGTGCAGGGTGGCTCCGTGGGAATGCAGTGAGAACAGCTTCTGCCCTCTTCGACCCTAGAGCCTAATTCAGGGTGCTTTCTGGCTGTTTTCATATGAATGGAGCAACCCGAAAACCAAAGAACAGATTGGGACCATCATATGATCTCAGAATGAAATGGCAGCCATCTTCCACTACTTGGTTTAATCAAATTCTGAAGCTGCAAAGTAGATTTACCACTTTAGGTTCAAGTGCAGGGCTGATGTGTCGGAGAAGTATATTTAGCAGTAGCCAGACAGCTGGGAGAACTGTGGTTGGCTGTCCTGATCCTAGGACCCCCGGAAACATTAAAAAAAAATGTAATTACAGGAGAAATGGCATTAATATCACCAGCAGATTCTGAGTTCTCTGTGTAGGTCACAATCCCTACTATACTTGAGATTTTGTATGTTCAAGTCTCTCCTTCCCTCTCTCTTATCCTTCACAACCACCGAAAACCAAAATCTAAAACGCGAAACTCCACAGAAAAGAAACCCACACAAAATCACCTTGGTCAATTCTCGCCGTGTCCTTTGCCAGGATCCTACCTCTCACCAAAGGAACAGCCTAAGCTATTTGCTTTTCATTCTAGCAAAACAGAAAAAACAAAAAACAAAACAAAAACAGTCATGGAAAATGATTGGCTTTGAGTGTGTTAAACCTCAGCCTTGGGGATAGCCGATTAGAGCTTTTCCTTTGGGGATGGTTTGGGCAAGTGCCACAGCAGATATATTTTCACATGATCATTCTGTTCACCCCAAAAAGATGATTCACAACCAAAATATGATGCGATTTTCTCTAAAGAAAGATGGCAGTCAGAGTACTTACCAGGAATATCCATTCCTACCAGAAATCTCTTAAACTCTGATGGAATTACTCTTGTGCCATGATGGTTAAAATAAATGCGAAGGAGAAATGGGGCTCCAAGTTAAACAGGTGTATTTGCAGTAGGACTTGTCAGATGTGCATTGGGTATCTCCCAGGAGGCGAGGAACAGAACATTTTTGTGCATGGTGCCCGATGAGTGTTTCGAAAACACACATTGACGGACTCAGCTTTCGTTATGATTTCGAAGCTCCAAAGATGTGTTGGTCTGCTCTGAAGCATCCTTGGTAATATGTGCTGAGGTATAAACAGTAGGAATGTAGATCTGGAGATAACGAGAGGGCTTACTTGTTGGGGAGCTGAGGCCTTCCCCTGCCAAATACAGGCTAATAGACATGAGTGACTAGATGATTTTCAGGGCCATCTTTTCCAGAATCATGTTAATACTGCCCATTGGAGACCATTCTCATGTTTTACTGTTCCACCTTACTATTTATCAGGTGTAAGGGAAGGGGGAAGAGAATTGTCAAAAAGAAAGGAAAAGAAAGAAAAACAGTGGGCAAATATGAACTGACACGATGGATAGGGAAACACTGAATAGTTGTTGTTGTTGTTTGTTGTTATTATTGAATATTTAGTTACTATTTTTCAGTGGGCAAATCCCAAGTTGACTCTGTGTTGTCTCAAATACAACATGTCCTACGCTGTATTCAGTGGATGTTAATAAATGTGCCCTCCCCCAGAAGTAGCCCCAATGTCAAGTTGAGGAAAGGTGGTTAGGTTAAAGCAGGTGAATGTTATCACATGAATGTTTGCAGTAATAATAATCGCAGACGTTTCTTAAGCACCGTATCGCCCAGTCCACTGTTTATCTACATTATTTTCAGAACAGCCATGGAAGGTAAGACACTATTATAACATTTTACTAATGAGAAAATTGAGCACAGATTAGTTACCTACCAGGCTTGCCATCACCCAGTTAGTAAACCATTGTAATTGTACTTGCCGGGGGGCTAGGCATTTACTGCGCGTGTCAACGTATCCGTTTCTGGTGAGCATCTAGGGGTGGGTGGTATTTTGCTTCCTGAGCTTCATCTATAACAGAACATCACTCCGGAACATCTACTCACATATCTCAGCAATGGTATTCTTGAGAACACAGATTGAGAAAGAACAAACATTTTTGCAGCCCCTAAACCCAGAACCAGCTGAAACCATCCGAGGGACCTGAGAGCCTAGCAATATCCCAACAAACAAGACCATGCCTCTCTTCGAGATTTTCCAAATTCATTACAGAAAGAACACCAGACTCTTCCTCTGACAGAGCTCGCTCGGAAGGCCTGTTCCCAAGCTCCCCTCGCTGTGTGGCCTCGGGCCCACTACTTAACTTCCCTGGGCTCAGATTCCTCAAGTGTGCAAGGAGAGTAGGACCCACCCCAGAGAATTTAGCGAGGGTTTAACAAGATGACATAGCAAAACGGTTCAGGCGCCATCCGGGGCACACGGTAGGAATTCAGCAAAACGCAGTCCTCTTCCCGTGTCTCTGTTTGTAACAACCTCCAGCAAAATTTCCTGAAACTCGCCCCACTTACTGCTCTTTGTTTAGACTGTACTGATACGTTTTCGATCGAAAACTGTGCACAAACGATAAAGTTCTGATCAGCCACCAATGGTAACCATATTCTATCTATTCAGATAAAAAGACAAAAACAAAAAAACAAACAAACAAAAAACTTCTGGCTTTCTTTTATTCTACACAGACAGCAGCAACGGCAACAGAGCAGAGTATCCTTTTGTTTTAGAGAAGGTTGCTCAAGGAAACGCTCAGCTAAAAGCCCAGGGCCCTTGGCAGAGCAACCCACAGGGCATCCAGTCCCAAGCGGGTGTTCGTTTCACCACACAGCCAGTCGATGTGACACGTCGGTTTCGGGAACCGGCTCTTAAAATACTGTCATCCCTCGGCAAGCGGGGTAGGAAGCTGGGTACCATTGCGCAATCGTTTTCATTACCTTATGTGTCTCTAAGTGACTCAATCCGTTCAAACAAGACGGTATTGATCGACGGAGGGTAAACACCATTTGATCTTACTCATGGAAACAGTAACCAGGCTCCTCTAAAGTGCAGTTCTAACAGTCCCCACCCCCCCTGGAAAGCATCCGGAGAAGGAGAAGCGTCACTGTAGGGTCCAGGCAGCTGTAAAATGTCCTGCTGATGGGATCAGGAGAGCTCATTTAATCAGTTTAGCCCATCCACCCCAGTCCAACGAGGACCTCAGCTTTAAGAACTATGTAGAAGTCTTAATTTAACAAATTAAGGTTTTGTGTGGAGTATTTTTGATTCACCCAAACCGAAAATTTAGAGATCTCCTTTTATAAAAATGGCTGCCTTGACAAAAACATGCTGGTATCTTGAGTTTGTTAATTTGATGTTTTTTTTAAGTTTATCTATCTATTTTGGGGGAAGGGGGCAGGGCAGAGAGGGATTGAGAGAGAGAGAGAGAGAGAGAGAGAGAGAAAATCTCAACAAGCCTCCCCACCACCAGTGCAGAGCCCGACATGGGGCTTGAACTCACGAACCATGAGATCATGACCTGCGTGAAAATCACGAGTCGTATGCTCAACCGACTGAGCCACCCTGGCACCCCTTTAATTTGATTTTTTTTAAGATATATAAACTTACCTTTTTTTTTTCCTTACACAGATAGGTACCTGGAATTTTATATGTGTAGGTATTAACAATCATATGGAAAGTATTTTCCAGGTTTGTTTATTCCAGTAGGGTTCCATCCCTGGTAATATTAAGAGGAAGGCAAGAATAAGGACTAACTTAACCCCCTCCAGTTTGCAAGGTTAGGTATAGGGCTGCACCCCTGGCAATAACATGGCTAAGAGAATTAGCACACGACAATCTGGCTGCATGGAACAACAGAGTGGCCAAACTGGTTTGCCATTCAGTAAAACCCCCACCTTCAGTGATACAGTGATTCCTCCTCTTCTTCCAGCAGTTAAAAAATGATCATTGTTTTGGGATGCCCAAATGATTCAAAGAACACTTACATGGCAGAATTACCTACTGTAATACCTTATTTCTATAGAATATTCTAGTTTACAAAACACTTTATACAGAAGCATTTGGACTTTTTCTAGTGCCACATCTCTTCACCGTCAATTCAGCATGCCTGCTTTCTTCCAGGTCACCGAGTCATTGCTCATTTTTCCAGTTGTACAGAGCGAGGAGGCTGCAACATGGCCACTAGAGTTTAGCAGCCGAGCTGGGCTCCCACAGCAGAGGGCAGATTACGTATGGAGGCTTCACCTCCGTACTGGACGTAACTGACCCGGTGCTGAGTTAACTAAGAGCCTAGATGAAACTAGGCAGAAAAGATAAGAATCCCCATGGAAAGGTGGCATCTGGGTGGCTCAGTCAGTTAGGCATCTGACTTCGACTCAGGTCCTATCTCATGGTTGTGGGTTCGAGCCCCATGTCGGGCTCTGTGCTGACAGCTCAGTTCTGGAGCCTGCTTCAGATTCTGTGTCTCCCTCTCTCTCTCTCTGCCCCTCCTCTGCTTGTGTTCTCCCTCTCTCTCAAAAACAAATAAATAGGGCGCCTGGGTAGCTCAGTCAGTTACGCATCTGACTTCGGCTTAGGTCACGATCTCACAGTTCGTGGGTTTGAACCCTGTGTCGGGCTCGGTGCCGACAGCTCTGTTCTGGAGCCTGCTGCGGATTCTGTGTCTCCCTCTCTCTCTGCCCCTCCCCCACTCGTGCTCTGGTTCTGTCTCAAAGATAAATAAACATAAAAAAAAAGTAAAGAGAATCCCCGTGGAAGGTGAGAGGAATAACAGACATTGGCAGGACACTGGCAGGACATCATGCGTCAAGGTGACCGGCTTTCATTCCCCTCAACTCATCTTCAGCACTCTTCCATCCAGCTTTGATGCTGGGACTGAGTTGACTGCTCATCTTTCTAGCTGGGACCTTCTGCCTGAAGCAGATGGGCTTCTTGGATTTATTTAAACCTAATAGTTTTGATTACTTGCCGTGGAAGTCAGAGAACAGACTCTGATACCATGGAGGGGGGACGTCGGCCCATTGAAGTGACTGTGTCGGGAACCCTCTTTCCTGAAGATCCCCAGCAGTGCCTCCCAAGGCAGGCATTTATGGCCAACCAGTCAGGACCGGCACCCTATCATGATGGTAACAATGATATGAATAATAGCTCTTAGCTCCTGCCATGTGGGCTCCTGCCACATGCCGGGCACATACACTAATTCATTCGACCCTGTGGAATTCTGTGCAATGGGTGCTATTGCTATGCGGTTCGTCCAATAAAGAAGCCAAGGCTTAGGAATGTGGATAAATGTACCCAAGGCTGCACAAGGCTAAAAAGCGGTGGAAGGGTGCCTGGGGGGCTCAGTCGGTTGAGTGTCTGACTTCGGTTCAGGTCATGATCTCACGGTTCGTGGGTTCCAGCCCCAGGTCGGGCTCCACGCTGACAGCTCAGAGCCTGGAGCCTGCTTCGGATTCTGTGTCTCCTTCTCTCTCTGTCCCAACCCTGCTTGCTCTCTCTCTCTCTCTCTAAAACAAAATAAAAACATTAAAAAAATAAGTAAAATAAAATAAAACAAAACAAAAAGCGGTGGAAACAGGAGTGAGCTCCAACCGGCCGGCACGGAGCGCTCTGAAAACAGAGCATGAAGGGAGCACCGAGAATCGCTGAATCTTGGAACTACAACTAAATTTTGGAGGTCCGTTATTGGACAGAGAAAAGCTAAAGGAGTTTCCCAAGGGTAAAAGACATTTTTCTGTTAGGGTAAGAACCCAAGTGCAGACCCCCAACCCTCAGGCAGGCCCTGCACCTTATAGGAGCCCTCGCTGCACCGCCCCTGTATTCAGCCTGAGTCTCTCCACGAATCCTGGGAGGCAGACTAACAGGCCCCCGTGGTTGGGAGGAAAATGGCCTTCTCTCTGAGTCCCACCCTCCTCTCGAGGCCCAGACTCCCAGACGGACGCAGCCAGAGACTCAGTTGAAGGAGACCCCTTTCATGACCTAGTGAGAGGGCCAGGCCCAGACTTCAGAAGAAATGCGCAGGCACGGGCACCAGGAGCGCAGCGATGGGTTTGCATTACTGCAGGGTAATTGTCCTAATGACATGCCTGCCCGAGGCCCACATTCTGCTTGTGTCTCAAGACGGGCGCCTCCCAGCTGGGGGACACACTCTTCTCCCCAGGGATAGAATAACTGGGCTGCTAGGTCTGTAAATGCTAAGGGAGTCCCATATTTAAACTGACCTAGTTTGGAGCTTTAAATTGAGACCAAATGTTCCCAAATAGCAGGCCCACCAGCCTCAATAGAATTATTCATTTAGGATAATAAGAGTATGTTTCCATAGTAGAATACAAATTACTCGGGATACAGGGTATGAATGATAGGGACACTTGGAGGTGTTCACATTCAGGAACACGTTAGCCTAAAATCACTTAGCAAATTAGCCCGGTAAAGCCTTGCAGGAACGGCATTTAGGACAAGCAGGTTGTGACGGTAGGAAAGGAGACATGTAGGTGAGAAATGGCCAAGTATGGAAGTGTCCTAGGGAACCAGAGGAGAATATAAGTATTTGTAGGGCAGCTATTTGATCTTTGAGGAAGCATTTGTTTATTAATGTTGAATTATTATTACAGACATTTGAGCATCACGCTTACCAGATAGGAATTTCCCCCACGTCTCTCCCTCACTACAGAACAGATACGTAATACAGGGGCATTGACTAGAATTGGAATCTTCCAAGAATTGCTATTATGTGGCGCTTTAGGGTATTTTAAGGTAGGAGAAAAACCTATCCTGTCTAGAAACTCTTATTTTCACTTGCCTTTCAAAACAAGCTGCAAAGCCAACTACTTCCTGTAATGATAATTTAGAACGTCAGTATTTCAAAGGATTCCACGAAGCACGGTGGTCTAACGGACAGATTCGTGCACAGCATAGAGCAAAGAGAAGACAGTGGCACTGCTAAAGCCAGAGGCTGGAGACCCAGAGTGGCTGGGCTTGAATACTGGCCCCACCATTTCCCAGCAACGTGACCTGCAGCAAATGATTTAACTTCCCTGTGCCTGTTTCCTCTTCCTGTAAAATCATGGTTACCTTCGGGATGAGATCAGAAATTACACACGAAGTGCTTAGTACGATAGCAAACAGGTGCGCACAAACCTGGGCTGTGTCATCTATAATAATCATCTCATTCCTGGGTTGATGACGCAGCGCTTTCCTAGAACAAAATGACTAGAGAGAGAGAGAGAGAGAGAGAGATGGGCCCTGGGGTCAACCTGTAGAGAGTTATTTAGACCAGAGGTCAGGCGGCTCAGAAATAACTCTCCTCGCCACTGGCCTATGGAGCAAATTAGGGACAATTTCTCCCTGACACTGTTGCTGCTTCTCCAAGGCAGAGATGTTCTCCATCACGGGCAGGGGCTCCTAATTAAGTCAGTATAAAATGATTTGAAGGAACCTGGCTAATTATCAAGGAAGCGGAATAGAAATGTGGACTTCACACCAGAGTGTGAGCCTCTCGGCCTGTTTTATTTGCACCCTTACAACCAAGAACCCATCAGTGCTCAAAGCCACTCACGACGATGCAGATTGAACAGTAGCGTGGTTATTAATGTGACAAAAATGCAGGCCTGAAAGAAGACAACCTGTTCCCAAATCAGTCACCCCACCCACTGGCATAGGCAGGGCAACAGAGAAAATTATGGGGGCAGGGGCCAAATGGAGCATCGGGACTGGTAAGGAGGGGGTTAGGGATTAGCATCTACCTTAAGAGGAATGGTGGGTTGGGGTACGTGGGTGGCTCAGTCAGTTGAGCGTCCGACTTCAGCTCAGGTCATGATCTCACAGTTCACGAGTTCGATCCCCACGTCAGGCTCTGTGCTGACAGCACAGAGCCTGGAGCCCGCTTCGAGTTCTGTGTCTCTCCCTCTCTCTCTGCCCCTCCCCTGCCCCTGCTCACACACACACACTCTTTCTCTCTCTCTCTCTCCCAAAAATAAATAAACATTAAAAAAATTAAAAATAAGTAAAAAATAAAGAGGAATGGTGGGTAGAGGGTCAGGAAGAGGTAATCCCTTGGGATTACTGTGTTACTCTGTCCACTGGGGCTGACTGGTTGACCCCTTGCTTGAGCTCAGCATTCTTCTAGATGCTGTGCTGGACACAAAGAAGTACTATTGTCCCTATCACTTCAAGGGACCCATGAAGGGTTTCCCTAGAGCTCCCATCCCAGGCCCCAGATTATTAATCTCTCCCTTCCCCACAGTCTCTCACTTTGCTGGAAAAATGAATACTATTTACTAGGGGGTCCTGAAAGGCAAGAAAGGTATCCTATTTATTTTTCAATTCACAAACCAAACACATTGCTATGCACATAACAGATTCATAATATTGTCTATGGAATAAAAGAGGCACCTGACTGGGGAGAGCAAGACAGTAGAAGAGGTAAAGAAAAACATCATGGACCGCCATGTACCAAAGTCTGTGCCGTGTACTTGTCCTAGCTTTTTGCCTCACTATAGCTACACGATGAGGTAGGCATCATGATCCCCAATTTCAAAATGAAGAAACTGGGATCTGGTTAAACAACTTGACCAAAGTTTACAAAGCTCTTAAGGGTAGAGCTCCCAACATTGGAAACTGAGTTGGTCCAAACCCATGATCCCTTGGTTTGCCGACTATGCCACCCTCCAACCTGGGAATCGATAATAAACAACAAAGGGCAAAATACTGTGTATTTTGTCATCATGTGGTGAAACTAGAAAGTTAGGACAGAGAGAACAAAGTCTGGAGTAGTCGGAGAGGCTATAGGAAGTTTCCGTTCAGCTCAGCAGATACGTGTGATGAAGTGTCTACTAAGTGTCAGGCTCGGTGCTCGGGCCTGGAGCTGAAAGATGCATGTCCGTCCCTGGGAAGGCTCTGGTTCTCCATCTCTTCATCCTCACTGCCGGCCATAGCTGGACACTTCTTTTTTCCCCCCAGGTCCCCAGACTACTCTTTCTGCCTCTAATACATTGTCCGCAACACTGGCTGAATCATCTTCCTAAAGTACACAGGGACCTGTTGGAATTCTTCCATGCAGAATTCATAAGAAGCCCAGAAAACTCCATCATGCCAGTATTGGTTTCATTCTTGCCTGCCTCACTGGCCATACCTGTTGTCACTACCAAACCTGATCCCCTCCACACCACTTGCATTCAACGTTCCAACTACACTCAACTTTCAACATTCCAGCTACACTCAACTTTCAACATTCCAGCTACACTCAACTTTCAACATTCCAACTACACTCAACTTTCAACATCCCAGCTACACTCAACTTTCAACATTCCAACTATACTCAACTTCACCGTCTGTGCTGTTTTCATGTATACCTCTGTCCCCTAGAGTCTCCATTCTTCTCCTGACTCCTAGGCTTCTGGGCTGGTCTGAGTAGAGAGAAGCTATACACTGGAAATATAAAGTTGGGTGCATTTGACAGGTGATGACATAGGTTGATAGAGTTGTAGAATAGGGACCATGGAAAGTGTTTTAGTAGGAAAATGTCATAACAAAATGGTTGAGAACATTAACGAGTGCTATGCAGAGGATGTTAGAGTTAGAAAAAAGGCCAGAGGTCATGGTAAGACAAAATCCAGGTATGAAATGATGGTTGCATACATGCTAATTAATGGCCATGGGAATTAATCAATTAATTAATTAAGAGACAGAAAAATGTCAGACCTCAGTGGTTGAATAGAAATAAGGACAAAGAACTTAGTACAGACAATTTATACCATGGCATGTAAGTTGCATAAAATCACAACTTCCATAATCTAATTTTTTGAAAGGAAACATAAGGCTATCTTTCATTACAAGCATCAGATTGCCTCAGAGTTACTGCCATATAGAGCTTTAGATAGTTGGATTTTTGTAAGCTTCACTCAAGGACCAAACATATTTTATTAATCAGTGCTTGGCAGTCATGGTGAGAATTAAGTGTTCGACCTAATTGTTCCAAATTGGTCCGAGGAAACCAGATGCAGCAATTAAGTTCAAAAGGACAATCTCAACTGGAAAGAAGAGACATCATAACACGAGTCCAAGAATGAATGAAATATAGTGTTCACAGCTTGTCAGGCCCATATAATCTGCCGCACAAATAACCGGTCCCAGAGCTATTGAATAAACATCCGCTTTTAGGCTGAAAAACATCTACATCGCATGCTGTGATTACCACTTTCCCAATGTGGACATCAACTTAGAAATTAAACATATGGGCAAAGAAATTCTATTCTTCTAAGGCCACTCTAGAATTTCTAAAGTCTGCCTGTCGTCTTTCCTGGGGATCTTTAAGAGGGTCAAGCATGGTGGGAAGAGTTGGGTATCATTACTGAGTGAAGAGGACACAACAGCCATCTGCAGCCTAATCTTACGGTTACTAGAAATGTGACAGCACTGAAACCATACGTGTATGTGCATTAGCCAGTGTTCTCTGGAGAAACAGAGCTGGCATTCTGATTGGAATCTCAGTGCATATACAAAAATGGTTTTGTTCTTGTCATTATTCTGGTACCTTAAGATCCTAGTACTAGTTACTAGCACCTCTAAGATGTATCTATCTTCCACTTACTTGTAAGTGGTTGACTCGCATGATTATGGAGGCGGAGAAGCCCCAAGCCCTGAAGTTGGCAAGCTGGAGACCCAGGACAGATGATGTGTACTTCCAGTCTGAAAGCCGGCAGGCATGAGACACAAGAGCCAGGGTTTCAGCTCAAGTCTGAAGTCCAGAAAAGATTGATGTCCTGGGAAGGTGGGGTTCCCTCTCTCTTAAGCTTTCTGTTCAATTCTGGTCTTCAACTGATTGGATGAGACCCACCACCAAATGGAGAGGGGCTTTACTCAGTCTACCATTTAAACTTAATCTCAACCAGAAAGACCTTTACAGACACACCCAGAATAATATTTGGCCAAATGTCAGGGCGCCCTATGGCCCCGTCCTGTTGGCGCGTAAAATCAGCCAATACAGTAGAAACTTAATGGCGTCAAGAGTTCCTATGTTGTCTGATTGCAAAGCTCTCCATTTCTTCCCCCATCACCCCCTCCCTCCTCTTGCACATGCAATTCCCACCTACTATTCAAGTTTTCTCAGATCATTTTTGGATTGAAAGACTTGTTCATCTCTCAGTCTTCAGCATTACCAACCAGAGGTCATGTTGGAAGCTCACTCTCAGAGTTTCTGATATTCTCATCCAAGCTGAGCCAAGACTGAAGGATCTGTAAAGAAGTGGTGGGCCCATGGGGTACCTGGGGGGGCTCAGTCAGTTACGCATCCATCTTCGGCTCAGGTCATGATCTCGTGGTCCGTGGGTTCGAGCCCGGCATCGGGCTCTGTGCTGACAGCTCAGAGCCTGGAGCTGCTTCGGATTCTGTGTCTCCCTCTCTCTCTCTGCCCCTCCCCCACTCGTTCTCTCTCTCCCTCTCTGTCTCTCTGTCTCTCTCTCTAAAATAAATAAAAAACAATAAAACAAAATGATGGGGTCAGAGTCAGTTACAAAAGGAAAGGGGCGTACGGAGAAGTCTCCTGTGCAATGCCACACTACCAACACTGGCAGCCAGGAGTTGAGTCACACTTGTGTGTATGTACACACCCATGTCTATACACACACATTTGTGCATTCATACACATATACCCATATAACGTCACGCACTCAGAGGGAGCTTGGGTTTGTCTCGGCCAGGAAGACTGTGAAAGGAAGCGGGGAACTAGGTGCAAGGCAAATGGCAAAGAGGAACAAAGAACCTAAGAAGCAACTGGCGTGTGTGGGAGAAGCACAGAATAGATACTCTGGACTTGCCCTGGAACACGACCAGGAAAGTAGACTTAGGGCCAGGTTATAGCAGGCACAGAAGTCAGGCTGGGGGAATGGATTCTCCCTCTGTAGTCCGCGATGAGGCCAATGAGGGCTTTTGAGCAGGAGAATATTGCAAGGGATCTTTCAAGAAGACTGAGGCAGCCAGAAAGAGGCGGGGCCTCGTGCATTGTACACCGTGCGCTCAGGTTGAGTCCAGTAACAGAACAAGGGGTGGGAGATGAGGGGAGGAGTACAAGACGAGCAACAGGTGAGAATATACATGTACTCAAGGCAGGAAAAAAGCCAAGATCAGATTTCCTGTTCCAGAGAAAGAGGCTTTCAGGGTATCAGCAGGAGTGATTCTGGACCCGCGGAGGGGGTTCCGCTGTTACCCTGGCTCAGTGCCTCCCTCCTCTGGTCTCCTCCCAGCCTCTTTCCTCATTGCCTACTCTCCATCCGTTTGGTCTCACTTCTGCTTCCTCTCCACATATGAACCACAGTGGGAATATAAGTACCTCATTGGCCAGTCCTCATGGAAACAGTTGAAAGCAAACCACTTGAGCCAGAATCTAGTAAGAACATAGTTTGGGGGAGGGGGGCATTTCAAAGGTTTTATTTCTAAATACTAGCTTAGGAAAAGATTTATTCATCAGAAAGGATGCAAATGTCAATAATTATTAGAGAAAATTTGGAACCATCCCCCTTTTTTCTCCTATGATCTACTCTCTACCTTTCTTTTATAGGCTTTTTCTTCTCTTTAATACAATTGTCTTGATGTGACGTCTATCCCGTCTATTTGCCAGGTGGGATAAATTCCATTGCTGCCCATGTTTTTGTTTTGACATTTAACATGGATGGACTAGAGCTTAATGCAAGAGTTTCAAACTCAGAGGCCAATCAGTGTCACTTTGGAGGCTTACATCATCCCATTTCCGGGGCCCCGCTCCAGACCGGGTGAATCTGGTCCCTCCAGGGTGAGGAGGATGCATCCCAGGTACACGTGATTATAACGTCAAGCCAGAGGCAGGGAGTCCGTCTGTCCCTCCCCCAGCATGCCTTCTCTGTTGTCAGCTCAACCTGGCTAGAGCAATTCTCAAATGACTTTCTCTGGGCCAGTTTGGAGTATGTTGTATCACGGTACAATATTTTAAGTCTGGGGTCCTCCTTCTCCAGTCACGATGAAGGAATTCATTCAAACCAGACACTTCCTCTGAGAAGATTACAGAGAAGCTGTTTCTCAGAGCATGATAAAAAATTGAGGAGGGCGAGATTTAAGGGAGCAAATAGGACTCGCTAAAATTCAGGAAAGTTGCAGTTCAATCTCAAAGTCCTATTTTGACAAAACATGCATAGGTTAATGCTTCCTCACCTGCATTTCCTTGTGTAATTTACGGTTTCAGGCTAAAGCCCGGGGATTTGATGGCTTCTTGTTGGTACTTGAAGGGCATCGTAAGCAAAGAAATGGGTAATGTGTTTTCAAGCAGATCAAATGTACCTCTATTATATCTCCTTAAGAATATGCTTTAAAAAAAAAAAAAAAAAAGGAGGTGTTTCCATTGGAGCACAAATTATGCAATTTCAAATGTACTTTTTAAGTGAAAATATATTGTCTATGTGCAATTACTTTTCCCTCAAACAAAACAAAAAAGAATATCTAGATGTCAGGACCGGTTTGGCAAGAATGATCAGCTGTGGACCAGATGGACGCGCTTAACTTTCCCAAGAGTTTGGGGAACTTGTTCTTCTCAACTGAGATTGTGTCTGATTCCTGGTTTCGAATTAGTGCTTAAAAAAATAAAAAGAAGTGAGGCACCTGGGTGGCCCAGTCGGTTACGCATCTGACTCTTGGTTTTGGCTCCTCTCATGGTCTCACGGTTACTGAGTTTGAGACCCGCATCAGGTTCCATACTGACAGTGTGGAGCCTGCTTAGGATTCTCTCTCTTGCTCTCTCTCTCTGCCCCTCCCCTGTTCTCTCTCTCTCTCAAAAATAAAAAACTTTTTTAAAAAATTGAAAAAAAAAACATACCTTCTCACCCCATGCATATTTATAATGCTGAAATTCAGTCCAGGTGTGTATGTGTATAGATACATATCTATATACATATCTGTATAGACAAGGAACACACATAAATCACAATATAATCATTTGACTATTGTACATCTCCTTATTGATTTTCTCTGATAATTTTAAATCACTCGTTCCAATTGAACTTTTTCTAGTATCGTTTCATTTTCCCCATAAATATTTTTATGACAGTACAATTTCCCCCCGTATCTTAGGTTTTGCTGCTTTAAGTTACTCTATCTAGTATTTCAAATGACTCCAAATAAGATGATGGATAGATTTAAACATCAACAAACAATCATCAAAGTATCAGTTGGCCCGAAGCATCTTTGCAAAAATAACCGTCTCTTGACAAAGTAGCCTCCACCAGCACTGCCTCTCTACAGCTGTTAACACCTTGTCTTAAAAGCAGGATGTACCTGGGGTGCCTGGGGGGCTCAGTCAGTTGAGCATCTGACTCTTGATTTCGGCTCAGGTCTTTATCTCACAGTTTGTGGGATCACAAACCCATGCCGGGTCTGTGCTGACAGTGTGAGCCTGCTTGGGATCCTCTCTCTCTGCCCTTCCCCTGCTTACTTTCCATCCCTCTCTCTCTCAAAATAAATAAATAAAAAAAATTTTTTTTAAAAGTAGGATGTACCTTTCAGGTGGAATCAGCAGTTTCTTTGGCCAGGGTTGTCACCAAAGAAGGAGAGAGAACAAAATAAAGGGATTAAAGAGAGAGTAAGGGATAGGAAAAGGAAAAGAGGACCCAGGTGGACATTTGAAGATGGAGACAGAGGGACAGAGAGGAGACCCTGCTCCCAAAATAGTTGTACTTGTGTCTGTTAACCATCGTTGGGCTACGTCAGACATGTGGCTTATAGCCGACTCCCTCTGGCGGTCTACAACCCAGAAGAGTAAAGGTCAATGGGAAGAAGGAACCCACACTTTAAGAAGGGAAATTAACATGGAATTCACGTCACATCCTGCCAAGTGATACATCACCTGGTCATCTATGAAGGCTCCACGTTCTGCCCAGAAGCGTGAGGGATGAGGTTTCGGGGCAGGTATGTGTGACCAAGTGCATAGCAGAGAGCTGGCAATGACCACGTATCCATTTTGGACCATGTCCAAAGGAGATCGGATCCTGCATGTATCTAAGTGAATCATCACACAGTCTACCCACAGCACTACTTAGATGATAAAAGCTCCTTTTCTTTTCAGCAAACAGGCCAAGTTACCCTGGTGCTTTAGGTGACCAAAACCATCTGTCCCTGTGGAAGCGGAAGAAGACATAACCCCACAGTATCTGCCTCATCAGTTGCATTGTGGTGTCACCAGGTTTCTTACAAAGACTTTTAAGGAGAAGCTGGAGAGGTTTTATAATCTCCCTCCTCCTTCTGCACCATTCACCTATTTTTTTTAAGGTGAATATAGTGATAAAGAGCCCAGACTCTGGCCCCAGAATATTCAAATGATGGGTCTGTCCCTTGTCACCTGGGTGACCCCGGATACATTAACTGATCTCTCTAACTTGGTTTATTACCCGTCATAGGAATGATACTACCTACCCCACTGAGTTTTTATGAGGAGTAAATGAATTAAGTTTAAAGTTTTTGAAACTTAGAAGTGCTCGATACATGTTAGCTCTATTCATTATTTAAAATCTTTTCAAATTTTGCTACATAATAGGCAAAAAAAGGTATCTTGTGTTTTTGTTTTATTTTATCAGCTCTGATGAGCATTTAAATAAGTTTACAAACGATTTTTCTTTTTTCTGTGAATTAACTGCTCCTGCCCTTTGCTCATTTGCCCACTGATGCGGGACTCTCTTTATTATTGAACTAAAAGCACTCTTTGTACATTAAAGATACTGATTCTCGGTCTATTGTATAAAAATAGCAATCATTTTCTTCCTGTCTATGGCTTTTTAGCTTTCTCGTACCGTTACAGATATTTGTAATTTTTACATAGCCAAATCTGTTAGTCTTTTCATTTATGGCTGTTGATATGCCTGATTCAGAAGCCCTTCTGCATCACAAGAGTATAAAAATGTTCCATCTTGTCGTCTAGTAGTTATACAGTGCTTTTAAAAGTTTTTTCATTAATCCACTTAAAATTTGGCTATATGCTGTTAGATGGTAAGCCAACTTCACTTTTTTCTCCAAGTGTCTACGATCTAGCCTTTGAAATAACATCTAGTGGCAAATTCAAATATAAAAAAAACCAAAGGTCTAGACTTTTTCTGCCACTCCATTCATCCATTTGTCTATTCCTGTGCCCGCTTTAATTTTAACTGTTAATTAAGGCTGGTTCCCAGGAATACTACACATTTAGTACATGTTGTGGTACTTCCTGAATAGTTTTCCTGCCCGATCAATGTTAGACTCAATGTGGCATATTTAAAAATAATTTTATTGGGTCTTAAATTGGTATCGCACTACACTAATAATTTGGGGAGAAGGGATATCTTTCGAGAATAACACTTTCGTGTGTCCAGGCGTTAAATCCTTCAATGTAATTTTGTCATTTTCTTCATAACGATTGTGGATAGTCCACATTATATTTTTACAAATTTTGTTTATATGGTTCAGATTCTCTCATTTCACTTGCCATCTCTGCTTCATTGAGGAACTCGTTTTTGTAACTGTTCTTGTAGTATGCCTTTGTTCTAACCACCCTGCATAGTCAATTCACTTACTTTTGATGAGGGTGAATGATTGCGGGGTTTCTCATGCTCTCATGCTCTCCATCAATTTAAGTATGTTTTATTTTACAGCTAACTTGAAGAGTTGGGTCATTTTTCTAAACCAATAGTGGGTGTTGAATTTAAGGGAGTGCTAGTTTTACATTTACTGGGATGATCATGTTTTTTTCTTCATCACTGATGTGGATCAAACTAATAGAATCCGTGAAGTTGAACAGTCTTTGTGTTTTTGTAAGAAATCCATTGTGTCTATGGTATATTAGTATTTTGATGCTCTGCTGTTTGTAGTCCGTGTTTAGATTTATACGTGATGTTGGGGTCTAGAGCTTTCTATTTTGTGATATTTCTGTCTGGCTTTGTATCAGAGATATGAAATTATTGATGGATTTAGTATCAGTTTTGCATTATTTTCTGTTTTATAAGGCTTTATATAGTCAAAGAATTACTTGTTTCTTAAATGAGTTCTAAAACTTGCCCAAGAAAACCATCTGGATCTTGTGTTATTTAGGAGGAAGACAGTGAATTTTTTCATTACAGCGTGTGGTTATCAGCCTATTCAAATTTTTATTTTACCCTTGAGTTTACTAGGTAATCGGCTACTTTACCATATTTGTCAGTGTATTGATAAAAACATTTTCTTCTTTAAAAGTCTCTCTGCCTGTGATTCTATCCATTTTTCCCTCCTGTTTTTAAAATATGGTTCTCCCTTTCACTTCATCAAGGTTGGCCAGAGGTGCTAATTTACCAACCTTTTTGATCAGCTCTTACATTTATCAAGTCTACAGATTTTTCTGTCTCACTGATTTCCTTTTACTTGGATTCCTTCTGATTTCATAAAGTCTACTTCGTTCTTTCTCTGGTCTCTTTAGTTGGACGCTTGTAGTAATTTCCAGTATTTTTTTTTTCTAAATAATGATCACCAGTTTCCTCAGAATAGAATCTTGACTGCATCTTTATTTTTGATGATTTGTTTCCATTGACCTTCATTTATTAGTGTCATTTATTTTTTAATTATTAGAGTAAGAGCTATATATTGTAGAAAGTTAAAAATAGTCAAATGAGAACGCTAAACCAATCTGTTAACCTACCACCCAAGCGTAACCAGTTAGCCTTTTATAATTCTTTATGAATATGAAAGTTAGCACAAATGAAATCAGACTACACCTGCTGTTTTGTAGACTACTCAATTCTATTTCACAAATATCTGTCTAAAGTAAATATTGTACTAGAACATCAGTTTTATTAGCTGCACTGCACTATTTATTCAAATATTTCTTAATCACTGATATTTAAGTTGTGTCAAATTTTCATTATAACACTAACAAGCTGTATGACCACACACACACACACACACACACACACACACACACAGAATACCTTAAGGATTTTTCCTACTGAGAAGTGACAATAAACACATGAAATAAGCAGATCAATTATTGGGACACCTGGGTGGCTCATCAGTTAAGCATCCGACTTCAGCTCAGGTCATGATCTTGTGGTCCATGAGTTCAAGCCCCATGTCGGGCTCCGTGCTGACAGCTCAGAGCCTGGAGCTTGTTTCGGATTCTGTGTCTCCCTCTCTCTGTGCCCCTCCACAACTTGTGCGCTCGCTCTCTCTCTCTCTCTCTCTCTCTCTGTCTCAAGTAAACATTAAAAAAAAAAGATCAACTACGAAAGCAACATGAAAGAGGTCAAGATAACACATTCAATACTGCATTCTCTTTACCTTGGACAATTTCTAGAGGGAGACTAGCCATGCAGAGGACCACAGATGATGCTGAGATAAGTCACCCAGAGCAGCAGAGAAGGAACGAGAAGGAAATATTCAGTGAGCATTTCCTGTATCCCCAGCACTCTACTAGGTACCCCATATCCGATCTCTGAGATGTTTAAGCCTTTGCTAAAAGACAACTTTTAACTTCAAGTTAGGTATCCGTGCTCCTGCTCTTAGAACAGGAACCAGGGCCTTAGAAAAGTTAAAATCATTGGTGGCAGGACAGCAATTGCCATGCAAGCTTGTCTTTCTCTGAAGACGTGTAACCTAATACATGAGGAGGACTTTTTTGATAATTCTAAGCTAATGTATCTATTATGAACAACTTTTATTTTTCTCTACTTTAAGCCTTGCCTTGGCCCAAATTGGCCAGGCCCAAATTAATGCATGATTCATTACTAATGCCTTAATAACCTAGAAGGGGTTCTGGTTTAATTTTTTAGCTGGTTTTTATTTTTATGGATTCTTAAAAATAAGATGCCACATCTTGGGACTTGGCAGGATGTTTTTATGGCTACATTTTGGAATTTGACATTTGCGCGTTCTCTATTAATTTTGCTCTGGTTTGAGATGCATGGCCGACTAACGAGCTCTCACCTGAATCCACTTCCCAGTAAACCTAAGACCGATTGTAAGTATTTCCAAGGAGAATATGAGAACTAGTTTCTGTTTCGTTGTCAAGTAATGCACGGTAACCTTAACGTAGCGTCATTAAGCAAATACATCAACTTTGGTCATCCCTCCGGCACAAACCATTTCGATACAGTCTGGGACTCCTGTTGTGTAAAATTCCCAGGAGATACTGAATGGCTGAAACTCACGATAAAACCACGTGTCCAACTTGCATGCTGCGTAAGGGTCACGTCCAGCCTATGTCATGCGACCCGGGTGCGCAACCAAACGCTGGGGAGGCCTGGCGTGGGTCTGGAGAGGTCCCAGGGGAACCCACTGGCAGGAAATGCACACGGGGCACGTTGCTCGCACAGGTCCCAAGGAACACCTCTGACTCTGCTTACCAGGTCAGAAAGCGTCTGTCCTTCCACACAGTGTCCTTCTTCATCCTCTTTGGAAAAAGTCCATGACATGCGTCCAGAAACTAGACCATTACCCAAACTACTCCATTTCCTGAGTAAACCGTCTAGCGTAGTGCCTGGCATGAAGCGGATATGACGTTCATACCTGTTGCCCTTTTGGTTGAAATGGAGGATAATGACTTCGTTTAGTTTGCAAACCAAGAAACCCACTCACTTTAACCCCTGTCTTTATCCTTCCTCTCCATTTTGTTCTTCTCGGCCTCTAACTACCCTACCGCGGCTGCTTTTGCCTTTCCAAGCTACTCTTCCCGCGCGCTCAGTGCTCTCCACCATGCACTTCTTACCTTTGTCTTGCCTAACTTACTATTTCAAAAAACAAACTTGTTTTCCCCCTTTCTCTGTTGCCATAGCTGCCAACTCATGTTCCAAGAGGGTGCTTACCTCCAACACTGTGGGACCTTTGGGCGAATCGGACAACTGTCACCTCAAATCCCTTCGTGCTTTTTCCTTCCACAATTTGGTTCTCCATGTGAGCCGGATTGACATGTTCAATCTTTACAGAGGCTTTTCTTCTTGAGAGATCAGGGTTATATAGAAAGGGCAGCCTGCTGTGTATGCCCCTCACAGCTATAGATGCAGAAAAGTCAGATTTTGCTTCCCAACCTGCTTCTCTCATGCCTCTTTCTCCTTATCTTTGTCTCCTTGCCACCTTCCCTGAGCCAGGACCCACTGGCACCTGAGGCCACCAGGGTCAAGAGCCAGGGACAGCAAGCTCTGACCTTGCCCAACGGTGCACTCTGGAAATTTCTATTGAAAAATCTCAACCAAGTGAAGAGGGGAGGTGTTCATTCCAATCAACCTGTGACTTTCGGGAAGGCAGAAATCTTGAACCCTCAATAACTTCTAGGCCCTTCTTCTCTGGATCAAATCGTCACCAATGTTGCAATTATAAAACCAGAAAGGTATTGAAAAGAAGAAAAGTGAATTGAAATGTCAACTGTTTTTCAATCCCTTTGTACTCTTCTTCAGTTTTACTCTTCTGGTCTCTCTCCCAAAGATGATAACGTGTTCGTAAATGCAGTGAAAACACTGGCATCAATTTCTCACAAAAAGCAAATTTAGCCCAGGGTAGAACTTTCTGGAAGTGATGGGAACCAGAAGAATAATAAGTGGTAGGAGATTTGAGGCAGATTCATTTTACTTCAGATCAAGTGTAGGTCATTGCCATTTACAAAATGCTCACCCAAGGTCTTCCGTTGGTTCTACAAGTTATTTATTGAGCACTTAGCAAAGTGCCAGGCTGAGCCTTCTGGGCACAGAAAGGTGAATACAGCACAGTCTTTATGCTCAGGGCACTCACAATGTGGTGAGCAAGACAGCCATGTAAGTAGATAATTGCCAGATTATGTGCAACAGTACAGGGATATAGAGACTTTCTTGAGAGCATTAAGGGGGTGGTACTGAATGTTACCCAAGAGAGGGTATCAAAGGAAGGATCACATCAGACATTTCAATCCAGTCTGGAAGGATAACAGGGCCAATGCAGTGAAGCTTAGATGTGGGAAGGCAAGGGAAAGGAATGGCATTCCAAGCAGGGAGCCAGCAAGTGTGAGAAAACATGGCAGCCCCCGGTGGCAGGTACATTAGGATGCCAGAAGGGAATCTAGTCCTGGAGGGACCATTAATCATGCTGAAGACCCAGGACTATATCTTCCCAGAAAGCGATTTTGAAATGCTACCCTGTAGAATTAGAGATAAATGATAATAACAATTAAAATAACATAATAGATAACTTATTGGGTGCTCTGCTGCTCTCCTCCAGCAGGAGTCATGGGTGGTAATTGCAAGTCGTGTCGGAGCACTTGCCCCAGGCCAGGTGTAAACCAAGCCCTGGGCTGGCGTGTTCTCCCTCGTGCTCCCTACCACACTGAGGCAGTGATGGGGACCCCCCCATTCTTGCCTGTAATGGTGATGGTGACCTCTCTCCATCTGACTTCCATCCATTGCCCTGTTCTTCTCTCAGCTGTTAACATCTAGGTAATAATGCTTTTCCAAGAAACTGTGGAATGTCTTACTGCAGATCCTGAGAAGTTGAAGTGCCTGGTGACTATGCCATCTCTCCCTTTCTCATTTTTTAAAATCATAGATATCTGTGTCTGACGCTAATCTCATTCTCACTATGTGCCAGGAACTCTTCCAAAGCTCTTTCAACTTAATTACTCATGTAATACAACAACCCTGAGAGAAATACTATTGCTTTCTGAGTTGAGAACACATGGACATCAAGAGGTTAAAGAATTTTCCAGTTCTTTTCTTCCTCTCATAGTGAGAGGCAGAATGAGGATTTGACTCCAGATGTCTAGCTCCAGGGTCTACATCCCTATTTGGGCTTCACCCTACTTGACTTGGTAGGACGCAGACACCTCGTCACTCATCTGTTCTCAAAATCCTTTCTTTTTTTGGCTTTCCATCCACCTCCTTCATCTGGCTCCCCTTCTGCCATTCTCTGTTCCAGGTCATTCTCCTTTGCAGGTTACTCCTGGTCTTCCTGACTTCCAAAAGTTGGAGTGCTCTAGAGATCAGTCCTTGGACCTACTTTCTACACTTAGCTTGTACATGATCTCACTCAACTTCACAGCTTCAGTATCACCTCTAGGGAGACAGCTTCCCAGCTGACGTCTCCTGCCGGGAACTCTCCCAGAAAATTCTGGCTCATGTATCTGACTGTCCACTCAGCCTCTCCATGGGGCTGTCTAACGGGCATCTCCAGATGGGCATGCCTATGATGGAGCTCCTGCCCTTCCGCAGATCTGTTCTTCCCCATCTGAGCTGAGAACAGTTCTATTCTTCTGGTTGCCCAAGCCAGAACACTGGATGGCATCCCTGACTCATCTTGTTTTTCTCCCATGATGCATCCAATGCACCTGTAAAATATATCCAAGACCTGGCCCCTCCTCACCACTCTTGGCTGAAGCCACGACTTCCTCTTGCCCTGAAGGTACAATGGTTTCTGACTGGTCTCCCTCCTCCTCCCCATGAGCCTTCTGCTGACAAGCGCGAGGTGATTCAGGCACTACCTCACATGCAACGTCAGAAAAACTCACGTGTCAGACCAAGTGATGTTTTAATGCAAGATCTTTTAAAATCAGAATCCGTGCCAAAAGCATCCCAATGAACAAAACCACAAACACATTCATAAAAACAGGACTAACATGTTTGCATTACCCAGCTCAGTCCCAGCCCTGCCCGACTCCCTTCCATGTTGGAACGACCCTGTTAAACATCTTGTTGATCCTCTGGCTTCACATCTTAGAGCAAAAGCCAAAGTCCTCCCTGTGACCTACAAAATCCTTTGTGGCCTGGGCCACCATCGTCTCTCTCATAACTCCCATTTCTGCTCTCATTCACTCAGCCCCAGCCTCTCCTCTTCTCCGCCAACAAGCTCCCACCTCAGGGTCCTTATGCTCACAGGCCTTCCGCCTGGAATGGTCTCCCCCAAACACATCCCTCACGTCACCAGGTCTCTCCCCAAATTCCCCCTGTCAGGATCACGCTAACATTTCACCTTCTCCACCAACACACACACACTTTGTATCCCTTTTCCCTTTTTTTTCTCCTCAGAAATTAGCACCAGCACACTGTGTGTGTTACTTGTTTATGACCTCTCTCACCCTCTAGAAAACTCTGTGAAGTTTTGAGGGGAGATGGGTTTGTTTTGTTCTCTGCTATTTTCCCAGTGTCTCGAAAAATTCTTGCATGATAGTAGGTACTCAGTGAACATTTTAATAAATAAGCAATTCTTACTTATTGAGAAGTATATTCATATACTTAGTACTCATGAGTGCTCTCCTTTGCTGCAATGTTCCTCATGCCTGCCATGTATAGGTTTTAATCCTCTCACATCCATAAATTACTTGGGGAACTACTCTTTCAAAATTCAGAGGTCTCAGATCGGAACAGTTACAAGATGTTAATTAGAAAATGCACTGTGCCATCTCTCTTCCAAATTGACCAGATTTAACAGAAGTTTGACTTGCTTAAAGAAATATTTATCTGGGCTCCAAGTTCAGCCTTCAGGTTAGGTCAGTGTTGGGAAAGGGGATTGTTTTTGGGAAATAAACATGGAAGACTGGATGTCTCTTGTAGCAAATTCTGAATTCTATTTCTGCCCCCTGACCTGACTTCCAAAGTCGTGACACTATATTGCGATGTTCAACAGATTTTCTCAATCATGTCAGAGTGAGTTCACGTGACCAAAAGACCTTTGTGACAGAAAAGTGTCTTCAATTATCTTGACTAATAATTAACCAAACTAAAGGTAGGCTTTGCAAATAAAACTTGTCATTTCACCACAAACTGTTATTTTTTGCTGGAAAACATGAAGGTCGGCAAAGAACAAATCTACAAATCCACAAGACTGTAGGCTTGGCCTTCAGACATCCGTAAGATATGATGACAAATGTGGCTGACATCACCGGACCCCAGTCCACCCGTGGGCCTCTCTGCTTTTGTGGGTTCAATCCAGCACAGGGGGGCAGTTGTGGGGGGGGGGGTTGTTGAGAGTATCCTGAAGAAAAGACAGTTAACATAACTGTAGTCAGCATTCAGGTAGAATTATAAAGCAAATACTGGTCTCCTTTTATCCCCACCGTGTAGCATCCCTAGAACGGTTATATGATAAAAGTGTCAGGAAAGCTACATGTCCCAAATCAGCACTATTAGAAAACTAGTTTTTAATTTGTCTTTGCCATGATACAAAGTTAGGACTGCAGGGGTCGGCGGGGGGAGGGGGGAACACTGCCTTTCACGAAGGATCGCGACGGAAGCTGGTACGTTAACTTAACGCACTTCACTAACACAAGGGCCCTTAAAGCTGGGCAGGGGGTGAAGCTGGTGTGCAGACAGAACTGACTAAATACTGCTTGAGAGAATGAAAAAGTAAAATTGGGGTTAACCCGGGTTAGACACAAGCAAGAATTACTAGAAGAGTCCAGGGCAGCAATGGCCATGCTTTTATGTGAAGCATGAAATTGCTTTGTCCCTGTAATAGCTGATGAATAGTCACTCTGGGATCTCATTTTTCCTTTGGCTTTCTACATTTTCTTGCAAGTATTGCTTTCTAGAAGCTGCTAGATGATGCTTGTCTATTAGTTATTACCTTAAGAGAATTCTGTGAATCTGTAGTTTATCAACATGATGCCTGCAGCTTCCCTTTTCACCCAATTTTGTACTCGTTCCATATGTTATCAACGGCGCCTTCATTCTGAACCCTTAAATGACGACCCAAAGTAGTGTAGGCAATCTCAGTGCATAGCACAGAAAAGTTTTTGAAGGGCCCATAGCGAAATGCGTTCAGTCTGCATGTGATTCAAATCACTGTAAAGCACACTTCTTCTGTCCCCGTTGGCAAAGCCCAGTAAGCAGAGGGAAAGCCCAGCGCGGAACCTTCACTGAGCCCTCACGCCAAGCCAGCAGATCAGCATATGGCCCTCAGCACACGGGAGCCTCCAGGGCCTCCTGCTACCACAGCCTGGACCATTCGAGATGGCCACACCCTTACCCTGTGAACCTCTAACGATGAGCAATTATCACATTTGGAATGGAGTTCAAACTTGGTTCCCAAATAGAAAGTATAGACAATAAAAGTCTGAAATTCCACCTTCACACCTACATAAGCATGCACATACGTAGGCTTTCATAATCTCTTAGATTTTTCACAAAGGGCTTCGTGTCCTCTGCCGGGTGGTCTAAGCGATAGATGATCTGCAAGGACCATTCTGCATATTTAATTTTTTAAATTTATTCATTCTTAAGAGACAAAGAGAGAGAGAGAGAGAGAGAGAGAGAGAGCATGAGGGGGGAAGGGGCAGAGAAAGAGGAGACACAGAATCCAAAGCAGGCTCCAGGCTCCGAGCTGTCAGCACAGAGCCCAACGCGGGGCTTGAACCCACGAACTGTGAGATCATTACCTGAGCCGAAGTCGGACATTTAACCCACTGAGTCACCCAGTCACCCAGGCACCCCCATTCTGCGTATTTTTAATTGACATAATAATTTGTTTTTGAGCATATGGTGACATTCTAAAATAATTGCATTGAGATCTACCAATCTGTGTTCTCATTGGAGACGGGGTATTACTC
The DNA here is from genome assembly GCF_018350195.1 of Panthera tigris. Lineage (NCBI taxonomy): Eukaryota > Metazoa > Chordata > Mammalia > Carnivora > Felidae > Panthera > Panthera tigris. The sequence continues at coordinate 6,303,357 of NC_056670.1, forward strand.
GTTTGAGACTTCTAAATTCCAACTAAAATTGAATATTTAAAAAAAAACAAAACTCTTTAAGGAGGACATCTAACCAGCCATGTTCGTGTGTGGCTGTTTGTGGCTCTAACCTTAATGGCTTATTTATAGAGAATGTTTCCTGAAGATGTCCTTCATGAGAAGGACAAGTTTGGACTTGGTAACAGTAATTTACTTAATTTATCTTAAATTTGGTTTCAGTGAGCAACCCTAATTAACCTGATTTTTTGCCGATAATCACTCTCAATGGAATCAAATCACAAATCCGGGGATGGATTGAGCGGAACCCAGAAGGAAGCAGCCCTTCGCGCATTGGTCCAGCGCACAGGATATAGCTTGGTCCAGGTAGGAGCTTCTCGTGATATCTGCTGAGACCTACAACTGAATCCACTGAATGGTGGGAATATCCGTGGTCCTAAGGTGCAAAATGTGAACGGTCAGTCATGTAACTGTTGACGGATATTCCTTCCTGCGGGGGAAGAAGCCACGTCATTTCAGGGTTGTAGGTGACCCTGGATGGTGATGGTCTTTTCTACTCTGGGTTATCAGCTTAACCTTCACCGGTCATTTGAAGGCAGAATCCGGGTTCACAGTCAGAGAGACTATCGCAGCTTTGAAAGATCGCTTTGGTCTCTGAAAAGGCCATTGGTGTCTACCACCCAATGCTTTCTGTGAAGCAGACCCACACCAGTGATTCAAGAATCAGCAGAGAGCAAACTCTCTCAGGACTAGCCTGTTTCCAGAGAAGCTCCCTACTGGGGATGCGGGAAGATGTAGATGTGGGGTCCCAGGACTGACCGTTGGGTCATCCTAGCTGTTCCATGATGTTTTCTCATAATAGCTACCCAACCAAGTTCACGGTATGTAATAATTTCTCCCCATCTCCAGCAGAAGGAAAAACAAAAAAGTCCTAGAACTGGTTGTTTACAGACAGTGATCATTAAGAATTATCTATAGATCATGGTTTCTATGAAAGCCTCCTTCAGAGAGGTTATGACAGATTGAAAACTACTGTTAGGGATATTAATTATTTGAAGAAAAAACGTTGCCATTTTTACCATCAGACAACGCATTTTCATTCCCAGCTGTACTCTATCACCCACATGCTTTTCTAACTTAACCAAACCCACATGCTTTCACAGAATACAAATTTCATATGGATAACAATTAAATATGCTGCGTCCTTTTATTACATATTCCTTTGTCAGATTGTTGCCAAGTGTACTACGTGTAGTTATGTTGAAATGTTACCAAAAATATTTAAGTTTTTCTTTTTACTTTCTTTGTATCTGGAATACTCATGCAAAGAGAGTGGTGGTACCCTTTTGAAAGCAAGTTCTTTTTTTGTAATGTTTATTTTTATTTTTGAGAGAGAGAGAGAGAGAGAGAGAGTGTGAGCAGGGGAGGGGCAGAGAGAGAGAGAGGGAGACACAGAATCCGAAGCAGGCGCCAGGCTCCGAGTTGTCAGCACAGAGCCCGACGTGGGGCTCAAACTCATAAACCTCAGAATCATGACCCGAGCCAAAGTCTGACGCTTAACCAACTGAGCCCCCCAAGCACCCCAATTTCTTAATATTTATGTATAAGGATGTTCCTCTTCTGGAAGTGAATCTGTACAGGTCCAAATATAATGCTACGAATGTCTATAAACCTGTCGAGGGTGGCATTATTTACAACACCTCAACATCGTAAACCTAAATGCATTGAAGAAAATTATTAAATAAAACGATGAATATATAATCATTACATTCAACAAGCAGAACTTGATGAGAACTGATCACAAAACAATGTACATTGTCTGTTCAATGTTATTCTAAGCCCTGGTCCATCCTTTTCCCCCAAGTGAAATTCAGGGCAAGCCTCATGACTTCTCTGGTAACTTGCAGGTAATAAAAAAAGTTCCACTCAATAATAATAGGTCTGGTGCAGTATGAGAGAAACTTCCAAGTTATAGCTACTTCCCTTCGCAAGCATGTCAGGGTACAGGGTGCTTCCCGCTTTCTTCCTCTGTGCATTCCGAAGCCTAACTTCCCATGCCAGTCTGCGAACTACACCTGCTGACTCCGAGCTGGAGCAGGAGGAAGGGATCGAAGCGGAGGGGAGGGGGCAGGTGGGTGCTTACAAAGACACTGTGATCATCTCCAGTGTCCAGATAAGGAAAACAAGGCATGATTGATTCTGTAGCTTGCCCACGATTTACAGGCTATAATTCTATGGCTATTAGCCAGAATTTCTGGCAAGATTATACAGAACTAAGAGCTGTTATAATATTATCTTTATGATTGAGATTTTAGTGATTAGCATGCCAAGGCATGCAAACAATATTTGGTTGAGCCTAAACTTGGTAACATGATTCACTCTAGGTAATGCTATTTCTGTGTTAGCAGAATGACTCTTGGGTCAGAAATTCTTCCGTAATGTAAAACCTAGAATTGCCAAGTCGAGCTCTCCCAATCAAAAGCCCCTGATCAGGGTCTAAACACGTACATGACAACTGTGTTGAGTGAATTGGAAGAGCTCTCCTGATTTTGGCTGCAAAGTGCAGGAAGCCACTCAAGACCTCAAGTTGGAAACCTATGGTTTAACCTATTCTTGGCCACATAGCAGGTATACGATCTTCCACACGTCCCTTAATTACTCTTGGCCTTAATTTCCAGAATACTGGCTAGGTCTTACCCCAAAGCTGCTGGTCACGATGCTGCAATCCTGGTATCTGTTCAATCCAGTCGCTGGTAAGCAGACTGGAGTAAATGACTGGAAGACGAGAACAGCACGTTGGAGGCACAGCCTCGGCGCTTTGGGACTTAGGCGAGACCCTCCAACCTTCTCCATACTTCCGCCTTCAAAAACAGAGGGCAACATCAGGTTTCTTTTTTTATTTTTTTAAGATGAAATTTATTGTCAAACTGGTTTCCATACAACGCCCAGTGCTCATCCCAACAGGTGCCCTCCTCAATGCCCATCACCCACCCATCTCTCCCTCCCACCCCCCATCATCCCTCGGTTTATTCTGTTTTTCAGAGTCTCTTATGGTTTGGCTCCCTCCCTAACTATTTTTTCCCTTCCCCTCCCCCATGGTCTTCTGTTAAGTTTCTCAGGATCCACACAAGAGTGAACAGGTTTCCTTTTTTAAGTCTCTGCACGGGGTGCCGTCTCTGGGTGGCTCAGTTGGTTAAGCATCTGACTTCGGCTCAGGCCATGATCTTGCAGTTTGCGGGTTTGAGCCCCCACGTTAGCCTCTTTGCTGTTAGCGTGGAGCCTGCTTTGGATCCTCAGCCCCCCTCTCTCACTCTGCCCCTCCCCCACTTACACTCTCTCACACACTCTCTCTCTCAAAAATAAATGTTTTAGAAAATAATAAAAAATGGCAATAAAAATCCCTGCACAAGAACTTAAGATAAAGAAACATCTGACTACAATTCAGGGAGCATACCCACAAAAGGGCCATTTAAAATTTTATGGTGCCTGCCAGTTAGATTTTTGGAGGATTTCTTTTTGTTGGATCTTTGCAGCCTATGGGATAGAACGTTGAATACTTGCAAAACAAGAACTCAAAAGCCAGGGGGTGACTAATTGGTGCTCTCTTATCACTGGCAGGACAAATACAGCTGTCAAAAATAGAATTTTGCAGGTTACTTAATAACACGAGCCAGTCTTTTCTATCCCAACTGATACAACACCTTGCGCCTTTGAGGGTTTGAAAACACCCGCTTGTTTAAAACAAAAAAAGAGGGGCGCCTGGGTGGCGCAGTCGGTTAAGCGTCCAACTTCAGCCAGGTCACGATCTCGCGGTCCGTGAGTTCGAGCCCCGCGTCGGGCTTTGGGCTGATGGCTCGGAGCCTGGAGCCTGTTTCCGATTCTGTGTCTCCCTCTCTCTCTGCCCCTCCCCCGTTCATGCTCTGTCTCTCTCTGTCCCAAAAATAAATAAAAAAACGTTGAAAAAAAAATTTAAAACAAAAAAAGATATCGTAAAGCACATCTTTGGATATCAATAGCTGAAAATTTTATCAAAGTATCTCAGAGAATACAAGGAAGTTCACGCGGTCCCTTGCATTTAGTAGACGTTCAATAAGTGTGGCTAAAGTCTGTGTGATGGTGACGAGTTAAACTCTCAACTTCACACTTGCGTTAGGGCTGAGTGGAAATATTTTGAAGAAAGTATGCTGGCTGTTTCCTTGCAGGCACCCCGTGTCTCCAGACAATGGAATTACATGGGGTGCTTTCTACCCCCCTACTTTTTCATTCTTAACTGAACTTGCCAAATTTCCCAAAACAAATATGTTTTTGAGAGTCAAAGAAAAGAAATCAGATTATGATGACCCTTTCTTCAAGAATGCATTAATAATGTGGGTCATAAACTCTGGCATGTGATGGTCCTCCCACCTGGAATTTTCTCTATAACACCAGAAAGATATTATGTTTTCATAGATGAGTGTTTGCAGAAAACTTCCTGCCCAAGTTGCAATCAGTTTACATCAATTTTAATTCTATTAAAACTAAAATAGATTTAATAAAGATTGCCCTCAAGTAGTCTGAATATTTTTTAATTTTTTTAAGTGTTTATTATTTTTGAGAGAAAGAGAGAGACAGAGTGTGAGCAGAGGAGGGCAGAGAGAGAGGGGGTACACAGACTCCAAGGCAGGCTCCAGGCTCCGAGCCATCAGCACAGAGCCCCACGCAGGACTCGAATTCACAAACCACATGATCATGACCTGAGCTAAAGCCTGACGCTTAACCCACTGAGACACCCAGGCACCCCTGAATATTTTTTAAAGTAGGATACTTGATATGATATTACTTATAAATACTTAGGTTTATCATGTATTCCCATACTTTCATATTATTTTTAAATAGTTCAAAATATGGTGTGGATTAGCACTGTTTGTTCAACTACCCTATTGATAATCTATTTTCTTTTTTTAATGTTTACTTATATTTGAGACAGAGTGAGCAGGAGGGGCAGAGAGAGAAAGAGAGAGAGAGAGAGTGAGAGAGAGAGAGAGAGGAAGAGAGAGAATCTCAAGCAGGCTCCGCACCAGCAGTGCTGAACCCAACGTGGGGCTTGAACCCCCAAACTGTGAGGTCATGACCTGAGCTGAAACCACGAGTTGGATGCCTCACTGAGCCACTGGGCATCCCCCCATCACATTCCTAATCTAATGGTTGTTTTTAGCACACATAAAGCATTTTATTTGTTGTTAGTTTTTATTTCCTTAGTCCCTACTATTGAATACAATGTGCAAGTGGAAGGCCTTGGGGTTACAGAAGTATAAGATGTAGTGTCTGACCTAAAATGTGTAGAATGTTGTTGCAATGAAAGTTTATCCAAAATTAAAAATGCATTGAGTGAGGAATACAGCTGTGGGCATTACTTTTCTGTACAGAGCGATAAAACAGACCATCCCCTGACCTAATGAGTGAGGATCAATATTTACACATAGGGATGTTCCTCATAGTGAAATTTATAATGTTGAAAGTTAGATATATCCTAAATGTCCAATAAAATATTACCACTCACAGAAAATATGATCACCCTTCCATTTACCAATTATATAGTCATGTAAAACTATGCTTTCAAAGAAAGTCTTGGAGAAATGTCCAAACATGAATGTTTACCTAAAAATCAGAATGCAAAACTGTATACAGCTTCCAAATAATATTCTGAGAGATTATTTACACATGGTAAAAACCCTGAAAAGTAATAAAATGTAATCTCTGATTAGGGTAAATTTTTCTTGCCTGATGTTCTTCCCCCCACCCCAAACTTTCTATAGTGGGTATGGACTATTTTTATTATAAGGGGAAAAAATCTCATGAAGTGGGGAAAGGTTCTAAGCAGCATTCCGTTAGCAGTAGAAAAATTGGGGAAATTTCATGGAGAAAACCTCATTATTAAAGGTGCAGGATAGTAGTACCTGGGTTCATCAGGCTGGTCTTTAAAATCTTTGTATGTTTGAAATTGGCTTAATATTGATATAGTCCAACCCTTTCATTTTGCAGTCAGAAAACAAGCCCCAGGGTTATACAATTCAGTAGAGACATGACCCAGAGGTCAGCAAACTGGACCCATGACTCAAATTTGGCTCCTGCCTGTTTTTGCCATAATCTCAGCCTACAAATGATTTTTCACATTTTTAAAGAGTTGTCTTTTAAAAAGCCAAAAATATCAACTATCTGGCCCTTGACAGAAAAAGTTTGCTGCCCCCGACTCTAATGCTTACTCTAGTACTTTGTTTTAGAGGCAAATCCGCTGTTTTTAAAGAAAATTCCCCATAACACAGATGAGTGTCTAAACGTCCTGAAAGGAAGCAGGTGGCCCCTATTTCTCCTACCCAACCCCGCCAGCTCCAGCTTGAGCCCTCATTCGCTCATTGACTCCACAAAGAGGGACATGGGTCCTGCCTTCATAAAGGTTATTCTCAAGGGACAGGCAGAAAATAACTGAGAAACCAAATAATCACAGATCACGTTAAGAGCCACAGGTATCATAAACCGGTCGTGTGCCAGAGAATGGCAGGTGACCCTCTTCAAGCAAGAGGACACTGATGCCGGGACTTGGAAGACGTGTGCCAACAAAAACAAACCTTGCAAGGAACCAGAGAAAATAGCATCCTTGGCAGAGGGGACCACTTGGGCAGGACGACTGAACCAAAACATTTATAAAACGCACAGCACTTTTGAATAGCCAAGACATCAGTGCATCTTACTTTCGAAGACCCAATAAGATTACACCAGATAAATTAGAGAAATGAGTGGACTCCATCCTTCCCCTCTGTTAATCAGCCATGAGCCTGGGTTCCTGGGAACAGGTCCCTCAGACTAGGGACAAAATACAGCTTAATTCCCACCCCTCGAACTTTGCTCGTGGTGCATATTCTCTTACATGAACTTTCAATACAGCCGTATATCTTAATTATAATTTGTTCACCTCCTCAACAAAACTCACGTAAAGGTACAAGTCCTAAGTTAGAAAGGATAGTGTTAGATCAAATATAAATAGGATTGGGATACCATCCCTCTCTAAGGGTGCCCCCAAAATAACTCCCTTCATCTCTCTGGTTTTGTATGACGTACTTTAGTCCTTTTACTTGGGTAGTTCTTAAGTTGCAATTTTTTTCTTATGAATAATGCAATGGAAATAAGCAACTCAGGATCCCAGTGTTTACAATTGGCTTCATCCAGATTAGCACCGAGAGGGGCAGCTGGGAAAACACAGTGGCATTGGCATTCCTTCCCAGCCACCACACAAAGTCCTGGGGACAGGAATAGGAATTTGACTTCATGGTAAAATATAGCTCCCAGGTCCTACTTTTTCCTTCCAGTGCCTGTGACCACCTGCTCATGTCCCGGCTATCCAAGGACATAAGTCATTCACCAAGTGTGTTAATACTAATTCTTGAAATAGGGAGACTAAGCCTGAGAACAGGATGGGGCCAGTTTATCATCACAGACACACATTTCCCTAAGCTTCTCACCCCAGCCACCCACAGACCAACTTTGAAACTCCTAAGAAGCTTTGCTTCTACGAGCCACAAGTGCCAGAGCATGGTATGGCAGACTCCAAATGACACAATAGTCCCATGAATCTTTCTGAGGAAAACGTATGCCTGACAGGTGACGGGAACCTCAGGATTCTGAGAAATAGAAATGCATTCCCGAAGCTGTTGGCAGACATCAATGAAATTCTCCTCAAATAGCTTCAAAGAGGATTGGTTATTTATGAGCTCTTCAATATAAGGTTCAAAATCTTTGGAAACTACGTCTGATGGTGTTTTTCCTTAAACTACAAGCACATGGGGTTTTCCATGTAAAAATAGGTGCGAACTTCATGACTCAAATATATAGAAGCATGGACAGCTCTTTGGGACTATGGACTTCGCTTATAGGCAACTTCAGGACTTCTCAAATTATTGTTTCTTTAATACTGATCAAAACAAGTATTAAGGGTTATCAAAATAAATATTTTAAAATTATTTTTAATGTTTATTTATTTTTGAGAGAGAGAAAGAGACAGAGTGCAAGTAGGGAAGGGTAGAGAGAGAGGGAAACACAGAATCCGAAGTAAGCTCCAGGCTCCGAGGCATCAGCACAGAGCCTGATGCAGGGCTTGATCTCACGCACCGTGAGATCGTGACCTGAGCCAAAGTCAGACACTTTGCCAACTGATCCACCCAGGTGCTCCTCAAAATAAGTATGTTTAATAGTGAACCAAAAATAAGTGACTCTTCACTTAAAGAAACTGAGAGTTTGTCATGAGATTCAAAGATAGCTTTCCAACATAGGCAACGACTAAAAAAGGCAGCTCACACAACATGCAGTCATGAATCTGTGTAGGATTTCATACTTGTGATTCTTTTTCAACATTGTTTCAGAGGTGCAGGGGAGAGAGCAGAGATGATGTTAAATGGAGCCTTGACACAGCATTACGTGACTGAATCTCAGAGTAGGAATTATTCTACAGCTGATGCTTGAACAGTGTGGGGGTTAAGTGCTGACCCTCGACACACAGTCAAAACTCTGTCTATAACTTTTAACTCCCCCAAACTTAATCACTAACAGCCTACTGCTGACCATAAAAGGTCAATTAACACCGATTAATATGATATATTTTATATATATATATATATATATATATATATATATATATATATATATACACACACACACACACACACACAGTACTCTTACAATAAAGCTAGACAGAAGATGTTAAGAAAATCATAAGGAAGAGAACATATACTTACAGAACCATAAAAAATCTGCACCTAAGTGGACCGGCGCAGTTCAAACCCCCAGTGGTCCAAGGTCAACTGTAGTTTCCGTCCTCCTTCAGGCTTTCTGATAGGAAGAGTTAGTTGTTGGAGGTACGTCTTAAACCCCTCCCCAGCCCCTGCTGATCTTTTCTTAAACACCGAGGACAGGACTCGGGCTCAGAGGTTTTAGACAACAAGCCGAGTGACACTGTGATCATGATTTCCCTCGTGTACGGTTGTTTTCATAATTACCTTCCAGTTGTGCAAAAGGATCTTGCTATTTCACTTATAAGAATGATTTAGGTTTTCTTTTTTGCCTAGAAAGACATTGGTTCTTTAAATTTCCACAGCATTCCCTTTAAGGGTCCTTTTGACTAACTCACAAAACATCCTCTGGACATTGTCCCACATTGAACTGTGGAGTCGGGGTAGCCTCCTTTCAGGAGAATTCTATCACCCTCACAAGACTTTTGCCATCACCCAGTCAGCCCTGTTCTTTTATAAACAAAGACTTTAAAGTCAGGAAAGGCTACGTGTCTTCTCAAATCCCTCAGCTTGCCAGAAATTAAAATTCGTGGGGAATTTGGTAAGGAGAATAATTACTGTATAAAATTCCTCTCGTGCCAAAAAACAAATGCATTAGGTGACATTCTTGGCATATGTTGAACCAGGTAGGACAGGATAAGAGGTCGGTCACTCAAACCAATGTTCTTCACCTGCATGTGGACCAATGTCTTTATCTGTAATGTGGACAGCTTTGTATAATGTAACCAGATCTCCATCTACTGGAATATTACTCAATTCAAAAAGGCGAACTGAATCTATAATTGGGCCTATTGAATAAATCACACGTTCTGAAAGGTAAAAGCCCAAAAAGGATAAAGGAATCACCAAAGCTGTCACCCAGTTATTTCTTGGATGGGATCAAGAGGTTCTTATAGATTTCAGCCGTGTGTCCACGCACGTGCCTGGAGCCAGATGAAGGCATGAGCACATTGAATCTGGTGTCACACAAACAAATGCTGTGGGATCCATCATTAGGTGGATTTTGTTGCAAAATGTGAACGCAGGGTCTTAGAAGTGAGTTGGCATTTTACTTTTCCTCTTAGTAAAGGCAGACACACTCCAAAAAGTTTTTCTGATTTCGAAATTTTCATAAGGATGTTCTTGAATTGACTATTCCCATGAAATTGGCCAGAAACGTGTATTATAAAAAGCTTTACAAGATACAAGGTATGTTTAAAGGGCTGTTGACTTTTGAATGCTTCAAATAGCGAGTTGCTGAATTCCAAAAGAATGGTTTGCCACACGTAATCCTTCAAGGGAAAAGGAAATTATTACAGGTTGTTAAATGCAGCACTTGATAATGTCAATTAGTTCTGCCTCCGTAAGACGACAAGTAACCTGAGATGACATTAGGAGTGTTTTGCTAGGCAACAGGCCTTCAAAAGTCAGCTTTCCAAAGTGAAACAAGAACGTGATTCCTAATTTGCTAAAAAAGTCATTTTCATGGGAGAACTGTAGCATATATTTTTTTTTGTATGATCAAACATAAGGACTCTGCGGAGAGTGAAGTAAGTTTGCAAGAGCCAAAATCGATTTGTGATTCTTTTTGTGATCTTTGCCATGAATGCACGCCACCAAGAATATTATTCAGAATTTATTGAATCAGCCATTTCTATTCAAGTTTAGAAGTAAACTTTCTCTCACTTACGTAAACAGAAAAGCCACAGGTTTCATATAATTACATGTTTTCTCACGTACAATAAAGTGCCTCCTGAGATAAAACATCGGCCTGTAAACTACGTAATATCCCACACACCACGTTTTCAGAAACACAAAGCTGTATGAGGAGAAAATTCAATTTATACTTGCTTATTATATCCCTGCTTTAGCTTTTCCTTTCGGTTTCCAGATGTGGTTTCGCTTTCTGTCAATTGCCACATCCCATTTATTCAGCCCTTACATCACAATTATTATTGCTCTATTTGTAGAAAAGTAATACCTGACATTCATATTGAGCATGCCTTTAAAGGGCTGTAAAAAATATAGCTAATAATTGGTGGGGGGCGGGGGGACACCTGGATAGCTCAGTCGGTGAAGCATCAACTCTTGATTTCTGCTCAGGTCATGACCTCACGGTCATGAGATAGAGCCCCAAATCGGGCTCTGTGCTAACAGCATGGAGCCTGCTTGGGATTCTCTCTCCCACTCTCTGCCCCTCCCCCATTCACACTCTTTCTCTCAAAAAAAAAAAAAGTATTAAAAAATTAAGAACCAATATGTAACTAATAAGGGTCATGTCAAATTCAACGGTATATAAATTTAAAAAACTCTGCTCCCTAAAATTTCTCAGCCTAAAATAGATTTTACCAACCTGAAGTCACTGATGTTAAGTTGTGAGAGTGAATAATTAAAACACAAACAGATGATTATCTTTATATAGAATCAACAAAATGAGTGCTCCCCACATCACCATCTGCTGTCCTCAGACAACAGAAAGGTCATAAGCAGACCAAACATGAAATCACATCTAAGAGGATCCTTGGGGTGCATCTCATTTAAGTACTCTTACATTTGCCTTGAACCCTATGACATAAGAGATATATAGGTGGTATATAGGTGGGAATAGAAATAATGCCTAATAACTTTATTCAATCTTACAAATAACTCGGAACACACGGTATTAAGTCATAAACTTCAAAAGACGCAGTCCCGAAAGATGTTCTTGATACACTGACATTGACTGTTGAGAACAGTCTATAAGAGTCTGGCCTCTGAACCAGTGCTCTGGCCGTGGCCCCGGTGACTGGCATGCTTGCAAAGGCTACAAATGCCACCAAGCCTGAGTGGACCATCCAGCACCTGAGCTAACAGGAACAGAAATAAATATAAACATCAGCAATTGGAAAATGGGCAAGAGAACATCTGAAAATAGTTTAGTAAGGGACCATACACAATTTCTTCCCCTTGGCAAGAAAAAACAAAGGACTAAAGGCAACCACGATGAGGATTACAGATCATTTCCAAAGAATCATTCAAGGAATTAAAATTACTGTTCAGGAAATTAAAAAGAAGAAGAAGAAGGCTGTAAGAGGGTTTATTAATTAATCTCCCTCCAATTTATAAATGGGCTCACTAAGAGGAGACAACAAACCATCTGGTCTCTAGGTCTGGTGAAGCTGAATGAAAAAATTAGGCACAGTGCAACATGAAGAATTATGACAAAAAGGCTTTCGTGACTGTTAACAGTATATGTCCCATGAAATTCACCAGACTGAGAATTATTGGACCCTCAGACTAGTGTTTTCTGCAAGAAATTAAACCAGTGTGACTTTAGGTGAGCCCTGTAATATCTCTGGTCTCAATTTCCTCATCTGTAAAATGAGCATATTGGGTTAATATAAAAACCAAAGAAAAATATCATCACAGGCATAGGGCTTAGGATTCAAATTTTGTCTTTGTAACTTACAGCTTGAGTGACTTGGGACACAGTCTGTGCCTTGGATTTTTCATCTCTAAGATGAATGCTATCATCCTGTTGGGTTTGTTGAGATTAAGCGAGTTAATACATGGAAAGCCCATGCTTAGCACAGTAACTCAATTAGGGTTAAGTGTTGTGGGATTTTTTTTTTCCTGCTACTATTGTGTGTAAATAACAGAAGTCAACTCCTGCCGATTATGCAGGAAAGAAGTTTACTAAAAGAGTGTTTGTTTATAAATTTGGAGAACTAGATTTAAGAGTAAGCTTTCAGGGGGGGTTTTAAGGTTTTTAGGAAGTATGGTTTTAGGAAACCACAACACAAATCTGGAATAATAAGAAAATATATCATGGGTGCTCGACATTATAAGTTTGCACCAGTATGATTCCTACACCAGAATTCAAGTTCACTTTATTGTAACCATGACTGTCCCAGCTGCAAAAGAATTTGGAATGACAAGTATCTGGCCTTTCTTAACTCTTGTAGGAAAATGCAATTTTGCTCAGATTCCCCAGATGTACGAAAAGAGCAGATGCCAGGTGGTCAAAATGAACTCAGCCCATTTGACCTCATGCTAAGATTCATTGCCTACAATCATTTATGAAAGTGTGAGTGGTTTCACTCAAGATAGTATACATCATTTCTTAAAGACTCTATGGTTCCATAATGAAAGATTTAAAATCTGTGACAGAGGAACTTTCAAATACTCTTGATATACAAACTGAATGACTAGGTAGGCTCAGCATCCAATATGTGAATTCAACCCCCTGGATTTATAGTTAGAATTAGGTCTTCAATTTGTCATTTACCTAGTTGAAGGTTTCTATGTATGTATGCGTTATAACAGACAGTAAGTGGTTTCTAGATCTTCCATTAGAAACGTACAGGTTCCCAGAGTTTAATGAACATCCTCTCAAGAAAAACAAAAACCTATATTCTCTCTCTCGGAACTATTAATACTTTTGTGCTGAGGGAATGTGTCCCCTGAGAAGGACATCAGCCAGTCAGGGAAAGAGCAATTATAAGCGGGCTTTATCTATTTTAAACTCCTTAACTATAAAAACAGTGCCAAAAATACCGACAATACAGCTCCCAACTGTCCTTTCTGAGTAATGGACAGCTATTCTAATACCATGACTAACGCCCAGCATGGTCTTAAATTGGTCTAGACTTCCAGCCTGGTGTAGTCCAAGTCCAGTGGGTGGTGGGTAGAACAGATCTCCCCCAGGCATGAACTTTGAGGTGTCTCTGAACCAGCCAGACTCTGTGATCCCCAAAAATATCCTTGGGGAATTTTTTTCAAGTGTTCATAGAAACCATAGAAAGACAATAAGCTCTCCTGTGCAGTCATCTTGGCTCATAAGCAGATGAAGCCTCCCATGCACGTGATGTCCACAAAATAGTTCAGTGATATTTTTAGCAATTATAGCAAGAAAGAAAGTTGAAGGGAAAATTTTAAAGGTCAATCTGTTGGTTGCCTATTTATTTTCCAACTGTCAGACAAAGACTGCCAGATCAGAAATTCTGGAATCGCTACTTTAGTATTATGGGATAAAAGTTGGGTTTCTTCAACCTGAAGAATAAAAATACCACCAAATTTATGCTGTGTATTCCAATAATCCATCGACTAGACCTCTAGGCATTTAACATACACAGAAATCGCCCCCAAGGGATCATCATCAACCAAATGGTGAGGGCAAACCAAGAAGGTGGATTTTACTTTGGTGAAAGAAATATGCCTCCTTATAGGCAACAGATATTAGATATGTCCTTCCAAAATTTGTGTAATAAAATGATTGGAAATTGGAAAGGATTTTAAATGCAGCAGAGAGCTTGCAATTTAACAGCATGCTGATTTTTTTTTCTTAAATGAGTGTTTAAAGGTATGGATCTGTTATAAATGATTAAGCTTCCATATAACAAGGCAAAATGTGGGGATAAGGCTGATGGTCTCTGAAACCAGACTGCCTGGGTTCAAATCCCAGCTTTGCCTCTTCCCAACCATGTGACCTCAGCAAATTACTTAATCTGCCTAGGCTTCAGTGTTTTGGGTAAAACGAGGAGAGCCATGGTCCTGAACCTGTGACGTTCTTTAAGGGTTACGACAGTGTCTGGTATATAGTAAGTGCCGTATAGGTTTCTGTTAGACAAGAAATAAATAGAAGTTTTTAATATATCTCTGAAAATATCAACTTCGTATTTTTCAATAAATTCTTGGTTAAGATACAGCTCACTGAATTCTTAAGGAGTTTTTTCCCCCTATAAGTATAAAACATTTCATTTCTCAGTGATGTAAATGTTTTGCTGCTAGATGATTCTGCAAAAATATAGGGGAAGGAAAAAAGGATAAGAACTCTTGAGGCAAATGTTTAAATACTTAGTAAAAGAAACATCCAGTTGTCGGAAGCATAAAATAATCAAGGCAAAGGTAGAACACCCATCCGACGCCCCTTTTTTTAATTGAAAGCAACATGATATAAATTAGGAATAAAAAAGTGATCACAACCAGAGACGTAATTTACGTTGTGATCCAAAAGCCTTTGTGCTAATACTTATAAAATAGTTGAGGAAGTCTCAAGTTGGGATACAGAAAGATTTAACGATGAAACTAGCAGCCACTTTACTTTTGATTTTAAACAATCCTGTAAAACAAGGTCTTTAAACAACTAACATCTGACTTTTAAGAATCTACGTGGAAAAATATTTGGACACGCAAAAAACTTAACACTAACTGCCTCTATAGATGGTTAGGGTGATGCACTGGGAAATGTTTCTTTTCACCTTATATATTTACCATGTTTTTCCTCTTCTACGTTACTGTTTTCTCCAACAACGTATGTCATTTTATAGTTTAAAACTTCTTATAGTTTAAAACTTCTTAAAGTATCACTTGTAGAAGTTAGCAATGAATACTGTCATTCCGTCCCCTATATTCACCTTTCTCCAAAAATCATAATAAGGTGTAAAGACAAAGATCTCTGGCTTTGCCTAAGTGGGAATAAGAAGACCCTCCCCAGCAAATACACTATCCCAGGTCAACAGTGGTGGACCAGGCCCACACTTCACATGGGGCCCCTGAAGTTGCTTTCCAGTCTTTAACTTCTGGAAAAATAAAGACAGTAATGCTATCTTTAATATCTAATGTCTAGTAAAGAAAAGAACCAGAACTACTCCTTCCCAAAGAAGGCCAATTGTTGGTTGGTTTCACCAAGGGTTAGTTAAGACAAAGCCAAAAGAAGGAGGAAGAGGAGGAGGAGGAGGAGGAGGAGGAAATTCTATTTGGACTGAGAACAGCACTGTTCCCCACAAAGAGATCCAACATTAGTAAACCCCTCTCACCATCCTGTCAGCTTTGAAAACAGATTTAAGTTTCTCACTAGCTACTCCCAAAATTAGCCAATCCACACCTTCAAACGTTAATCCACAATGTTTCTATGTAGGGGCTCCCATGGCCTCCCTCCCTTGGCCCACGAGAGGGCCCGAATTCAGGGAGACGAGAAGAGAATTCATCACTATTGGCTATGAGATGCCGAGAACGGTGCCACGCATATTTGATGTATTATCTCCCTTAATCAAAAAGCCAATATTATCCCCACTTTGTATATGAGAAAACTGAGGTTCCAAGAAGTTAAGCCATTTGCCCAAAGCCCTATAGCTAGTGAGTCATAGAGCCAGGCAGCCCAACTCCAGAACCCTTACCGCCACCCCACAGACCCCAGGTTACAGCAGAGCCTCAGATTGAAATTATTGTCCAATCCTTCGATGGTCAGGCATTGGTGAGTGTGAACAGCAATAATAATATCTGTCCAGAGCTTGACACATTTTCATGACGCTTATTGCAAGCAAGTTGCTGAAGCACAGATCATGGTATTAAAATCCACGTAAAGGACCTTGATTTTATCCTCTGACCAGCTATTACTTGTCAATGATAAATCTGTTCCTTATCATGACTTTGAAAATAACTGAGGCACTCAAACTAAAGGTCTTACTGTTTTCTTCTCTCCCTCGTATAATCCACCCTGGATTTGCAGGAAAACGGGCAAAGAAAATATGGTGGACCTCCACCTGGCTGGGATGCTGCACCCCCAGAAAGGGGCTGTGAGATTTTTATTGGGAAACTTCCACGAGACCTTTTTGAGGATGAACTTATACCATTATGTGAAAAAGTGAGTCCAAACTTAATTTTTTTTTTTTTTTTATCTTTCAAAGGGAAAATACTCCACACTTTGTTTCATTCTTGTTCTTGGTCAGTGATGGTGTCTCTTCCAACTGCTGTTCCTCAACATGGACAAAGTTAAGACCTTCCTGTGGGTGGTTGTCCCCTTATTGCCACTGACTTGATGTAGCTCTTCCCTGACCGACAGCTTGAACTGCTGCTGCTAACTTTCAAATTCTGATCTTTGATCTGAAATGGCACAGACATATGGAGTTCGCAGCAAGATAGCTATCAGTCTATAATAATACTACAACAACCTTCCAGAATAAGATACTTCTCCAACTTGACATTTTAATCCGGTTTTAAAAAGTATACCCTTTGCGTTTAAAGAATGCGTGCACTTGTCGTGGCTCAAAGGTGTATCCATACATAGGGATTCAGAATGAAATTTCCTTCTACAGGTTTGAATTTCTCTGCCCTAAGGCATCAACAAGATTAATAATGTAGTTTCTCAAAGTCATTATACAGTTAAGGAATACATTTCCTCAGTTTTAATTCCAAGCGATATGCTGTTACTAACCCCAAACTTACAGGGAGGACACAAAATTAAATTTTATTTTTATTATTTTACCAAGTGGTGTTTCAACAGACCCATTCCTAGAAAAGTTAAAATTTTTTTAATGTTTGTTTATTTTTGAGAGGGAGAAGACAAAGTGCAAGTTGAGGAGGGGCAGAGAGAGGGGGAGACACAGAATCCGAAGCAGGCTCCAGGCTCTGAGCCGTCAGCACAGAGCCCAGCATGGGGCTCAAACTCATGCTGTGAGATCATGACCCAAGCCAAAGTCAGACACTTAACCAACTGAGCCACCCAGGTGCCCCACAGAAAATTTAGAAAAAATTTCTTTCTCTAAATGCCAAAATCGCTTGGATGTATAAGTCAGCCTCAGTTTCGGAACCATTCCTAATTTTGTACAATCTCATTTGGCATGTGCACAAACTATGGGGATTTAATCTGGTAAGAATCTTAGATACTGAACCTGAAAATGGGGGGGAGGCAGTTCCAAGGGGTAACCAACCGCCAGGGTAGTCGCACACATTTAATGACACCTCTTCTCCCTGTATATGCCTGGCCTGTTAGGGTCACTCATCGTACAGCAGCCAGCAATAATAAATTACTGAGCCTGGCTTGCCGGAGAAGATTTGTGGTAGCAAGAAGGAATAGTTTATAGGCAAAGCAAAAGATCTGAGGCCAGAGGGATACGGTGAGTGTCCTCCTACTGTGGAGGTCCTGACGTTGGGCCAGTCACGTAAGACTAGCACCGACCTTCAGCCTACAGCTGAAAAAAACAACAGGAATCCCCAGATCGTCCTCTAAATCACATCTTCCCTGTACATCTTGAGATCATGATGGCAGAAAGACAGCTAAGAAATCAGCTCAGCAAGGTTTCAAATGAGCATCCGGGTTTTTGTTTTAAACATCAGTGGTGGAGTATGACCAAGGAAAGACAAAACTATGGAAACTTCAGAGGCAATGTAGAGGGCAAGGACAAATCTGTCAAGACATTGTCCTTCTGAGGACAAATGCGTTTTCAGGTCCCTGGGATGGGGGATAGATCCACAGATAACTGAATGATGAAAGGCCATTTACTCCGTTGAAAACATACTCTGTTAAGTCAGGCTGAAATGCCACGTGTACACGTTTTCTTTATGTAACTTGACTTTGCCCGTGAGTCAGATAGCAGATCCGAACCCAGAATGAAACTATGCAAAGCGTTCCACACGGGATGCAAATGTCAAACATAGCAGAGGTAAGACTTCAGAAAACGTTGTGTGGGTGTGTTTTCACTTGGAAGGACAAATAGACAAACTGGACTCTCTCTCTCTCTCTTTTCCCTGCAGATGGGTAAAATTTATGAAATGCGGATGATGATGGATTTTAATGGCAACAATCGAGGTTATGCATTTGTAACTTTCTCAAATAGACAAGAAGCCAAGGACGCCATCAAACAACTTAACAACTACGAAATTAGGTAAGACCCGCCTCTCCTGATGGAAAATGAAGCAGACAACGGATCTGCATAAATATGTGCTGGGCACTGTTCAACACATTGGAAATATCAGGATACGTTTCCCTGTAAGCAAATGGATACAGATTGTTTAAGAGTAGGACAGTCATAAGTGGACTTGAAGAAAGCAAACACAACAAACAAAAAGCAGAACCAGACCTACAAATACAGAGAGCAAAGTGATGGTTGCCGGGGTTGGGGGAGCTGAACAAAATGGGTGATAGGCAGGGGGAGACACAGGCTTCCAGTCACAGAGTGAATAAGTCACAGGGATGAAGGTCACAGCATAGGGTACGATGGTACTGTAATGGCGTCTTATGGTGACAGACGATAGCTATGCTTGTGGTGAGCACGGCACTCTGGGCTTTCATAGCACTTGAATGCCATGTCACATTGTGTGTCAACTACACTCAAAAGATAAATCAAGAGTGAAAAAATAAAACCACCTGCGAGGAAATGGCTACTCTAACTTGGTGTCCTTAAGAACCTGCCCTCCGGGAAAAGTAAAACTGTACGAGCAACTTGAATGGAAAGAGTCAGCCGTCACAGCCAGACCTGGAGGAAGACGATTCCAGAGAATAAGAACACCAAGGGCAACGTTTCCCAAGTGGGAACAAGCTCAGTGTGTTAGAGAACAGCACCGAGGAGGTGGAAACAGACAGGAGAGTTGAAGCCGATGCAGTTGGAGAGCCTTATACACCGCGATTCAAAATTTAGCTTTTATTCTAATAAAAAGGGGAAAACATTTCACTAGGTCCGTGCTTTTTAAACCAGAACTCTGGCTGTTGGGTGAAGTAACAGGGAGGGAAAGATGGAAAGGGGTAAGCTGCAGCGGGAGACTCATTTAGGTCTGGACGACAGATGATGGCAGGTGTACAGGGGCTGGTGGTGCAGGTGCTCAGAGAAGCCGAATCTGGGATGCCTTCTGGAGGTCGCACAGACAAGACGGGCTCCATATTGGATTGAGAGTGCAAGCAATTTTCGAATTCAGGGAAGAAAGCTAAGATGTGGGTCCCAGTATCTGTGGATGAGATAGAGGCACTGAGATGGGAAAGAATGAGAGAATAGCCTGCTGGACACATGAAGAGCTGAGTTGGGGTGGATTTACATTCGAGATTCACGCAAGACGTCTCGGGGGAGAGGTTGAAGAGGTGATCATCTGCATGATATCAGAGTCAGGACAGAGGTCACAGAGCCAGCCAAACACAGGTGATGTTGCAAATCATGGGACCAGTGGAAGGTTCCAGGGCACAATTGGCCCTGTGCAATCAATAATTGGCTTTTATTGGCTGGAAATATGACTAGCGTCACGAAACGGAGTTCTAACACCTTCACATAGAGAGGGAACTGTCCTGAATCCTCTCATAAAGGAAGTCCTGGGCCACCTGGAAGAAAGATTAGTGGAACCGTTGAAAAGTGATAGCTTTGGGGTCAGACGGGCTTCGCCTGAGTGCCGGCAAGTGACATAACCTCTCCGAGCCTCAATGTCCTCCTCCCTAAAGTGGTGATATGAGTCCTCATTTCACAGGTGTTATTGTGGGGATGCTCTAAAGATTTTTCAATGTTTACCCCAGTGTGTGGAACTTGGTAATAGGTCAATAAATGACAGAACTCTTACATATTAGCACATTCATCAATTCCAAGATGCAGTTTTCATTGATTTCCTCTCTGCCTCTGAAAATTATTGTCATCCTAGACGTGAATAGAGAGTAGATTTCCTACAATTATCTTTTCCCTCACTTCCTTCCTCTACGCCCCAAATAAGTCATGTATTATCCTCATAATTCTGTAAAATCAATCAATTACTGGGTCATTTTTCTTAAAACCCTCCAGCCATCGAGAGATTGACTGGATTGGCAACTGTAACAGCCCAGCCACCCCATCCCAAGGTCAGAGCCTGGAACCGGGGTTTGGAGGAAGGTATCCAGGAAGTTCCGCACATGCCTCCACGGATCCCAAAGAGTTCTGTCTGGAATGTGGAGGGTTGTCTGGCATGGGAACCAGGCGATCAGAACACAGGTGCCTTCGGAGAAATCCTGGAACCTCGTGCAGTGACAGTTTTACCATCGGCACATAATTACTCACGTGTTCTCGGCATCTGTTGCGGAAAATAACGCACCCCTGAACTGTTTTGGACAGGACCACAGCAAGCTCTATTTTAATGTAACTTTTAAATATTCCAGCCACAGGGATCCGGGGATCGGAAGAGTCCCCACTCCTTGGTCTTTCACGGAGCCTAGACACCTTAAGAGCAAGATTTATCCTCAAAATAGCTTTGAAGTTGAGGCAGATGTTGACTCAGCTATGTAGGGAATCAGCACGGGTCTCAACACGTTGTTACACCCTGGGGCCTGTCCGTGCTTTGGGAAGAGAGAGAGGCTATGAATAATGAACACAATCGATCCATTACAGTCCCTGACCCATAACAGAATTCTCTGTGACTTTCAGGGCCTTCAACTATAAAAGAGGTAAAACGATACTTACCCCGTGGGGGCATCGTGAAACATAAATAGACCACGCAGCGAAGCTCAGTGCCTGGCACAGATCACATGCTCTATGAGTGTTTGCTGATGATTACAGCAGACAGGAGGAGGAGGGAGAGGAGAGGGAGGAGGAGGGGGTGGAGGAGGGGGAGGAGGAGGGGGAGGAGGAAGAGGAATATTATAAAGCATCGGGAAAGAGAAAGCTGGTGAAAGTCAAAGTTCAGGTTGGATTCCAGAAGCAAGGGGAAGGCACAGAGGTACTTAAAAATCACGGTGTGGGATAAATAGAATATGAAGCTGAAGAATAGATACCCTAGAGTCGTCCTCACCTGCTCCCACTCTGCCTTGGATCAGTCCTGCCAGAGAGAGAACCTTTCTTGCAGAGAAGGATAAACTTCAACTGGCTCTTAGCCACCCTTTCTCAGGGGATCGATAAGGTTCTTTATGCGGAAAAGACCCACAATTGTCGTATCATCCTCCTCCTCAGCAAATATTCACGGAGATTTGTCTCATGCCTGGCTTCTAGAGACATGAAAGCCGTGCCCTCAGCTTGTGAGAGGTGGCTTTTCATCTCCAAGCAGCGCTGGGAAAGTGCAGGACAAACCACACAGATTTAAAACTAGGACACGGAGGCTCCAGGCTCCACCTGCTGGCCACTGACACCTGACTGGCCCTCCCTCAAAAAGAAGAGACTTTCTAAAGAAATAGTATCTTGGAATAGAGGGGGGTTGAAGGTAAGCAAGCAAAACAAAAACAAAAATCCCAAAGATTACTTTATCCACCCTTCCCTCCCCCCCCCCACCCCCAGGAAAAACCACATTCCTGGGGCAATGTCCACCAGACTGTAATGGACCTGTCACACCTCTGATACTGGGTCCCCAGCTCTTCAGCAAAGCATGGAGGACAGCGGGGCAGGGCCCCCGTCCCGGTGACAGCACCTGCACAGGACTCGACACCACCAGCTCCCAGAAAGCAGAGCAACCCCCCCCGCTCACCCAGCTGAGCGCCTCTGCTCATGACGCACAAGTCATTTCTGTTAAAGGAACTTTACCCATTTTTAATAACTTCCTGTTATTAGGAAAGTCACACAGCCTGATATACAACAAATAGCAAAAGCCAAAATAAAAAAAAAAACATTAACGTGCAAACCATTCCTCCATAACCCCGTTGCCCCGAGATAATCACTATGTTGGCTCTTTATTGCCTTCCTAGGTTTTCAGTACCGTGTCCATCAAAATGGTCTCCTCATATATGTATTTTGCCATCTATTTTGAAGCCAGCAGCATATTGTGAGCTGTTTTTTTAACCAATAAATACCCTTCTACATTACTACCCATAATGACTTTCGAGCATTCTACGGTATAAATGCCCGTCTCTTGTTCACCAGTGATTCTCAGCCAGGAGCAGAAGCATTCACCCAAAGGGACATTTAGAAAGATGAAGAGGCATTTTTAGACGGCCTAACGGTGGTCATTAGGATTTAGTGAGGAAGAACCCAGGGTGACATGCCTGTTATGGTGCACAAGGAGGAAATGTCCAACCTCAGAGTCGATATCGTCTCAGCCAAGAGGCCTTACACCGGTCCTGGATGCTGGGATATTTTGATTATTTCCAATCTGGGGACTATTTTAAGTAATAGCAGTGAATATCCTTACACAAAAATGTTGGTGTTCAACTCTTCCCTAAAGACACTCCCAGAAGGGGCACTATGTGCCCCCAAATCATATACAAAAGATTTCTGACACATTTCCCCAAATGTCCCCCCAGAAAAGCTTAATATGCACTCTGCCGGTGGAGATGAACATTAACTTGCTAATCAGCAACACCATAGAGAAGAAACAGGAACTGAACGGAGAGTCCGGAGGCCAATTTCCTCCCTTAAGATCTCTACCATCTTAAGCAAACCACTTAATTTCTTGGAGCCTCGAGTTTTTCATCTGGAAAATGGAAACAGCACCTGTTCTGCCCATATCACAGGTTTAGCGTAGGCCAAGTAAGATGCTATGTGAAAATTTCTAAGGCGTGTCAGAATAGCTTCCCCGTTGGGCTGGCGAGGACAGGGAGCAGCCAGGTTTGCAATTTCATGACCGTCCCCACCCAGGCAGGCAGTGTGAGCAACGTGGGCCAAGGTGCAGCAGCCCCAGTATCGGGAATTATTCTGGGTGGTGAGAAAACACTATGAAGACCAAACATGTCACATCTGCAGGACTTATCAGGTTCACAGTCACGTGTCTTCAACTTCTTTTTTTTTTTTTTTTTTTTGGAAAAAAATTGAATGATTATTTATTTTTGAGAGAGGGAGAGAGAGAGCGAGCACAAATGGGGGAGGGGAAGAGAGAGAGGGAGACACAGAATCGGAAGCAGTCTCCAGGCCCCGAGCTGTCAGCACAGAGCCCGACGCGGGGCTCCAACTCACAGACTGGGAGATCATGACCTGAGCCAAAGTTGGACGCTCAACCGACTAAGCCACCCAGGCACCCCAAGGTGGACTTAGCTTTTAAAGAGCTATTTATATTTAAAAAAATTTTTTTTAACATTTATTTATTTTTGAGAGACAGAGCATGAGCAGGAGAAGGGCAGAGAGAGAGAGAGAATGGGAGACACAGAATCTGACACAGGCTCCAGGCTCTGAGCTGTCAGCACAGAGCCCAACATGGGGCTTAAACCCACAAATCGTGAGATCATGACCTGAGCCGAAGTCGGATGCTTAACCGACTGAGCCACCCAGGGGCCCCTCCTGTCTTCAACTTCTTAAACCTCAATCACACAGGATTCTTGCCAAGCAGAATGCCATTCATTCATTCATTCATTCATTGTTTTTGCAGAAACGGGCGTCTCTTAGGGGTGTGCGCCAGTGTGGACAACTGCCGGTTGTTTGTCGGGGGGATCCCCAAGACCAAAAAGCGAGAAGAGATCTTAGCGGAGATGAAAAAGGTCACCGAGGGAGTCGTCGATGTCATTGTCTACCCGAGCGCCGCAGATAAAACCAGAAACCGGGGCTTTGCCTTCGTGGAGTACGAGAGTCATCGGACAGCTGCCATGGCCCGAAGGAAGCTGCTGCCAGGTTGGCATCCCCTCCCCAAAGAGAAGGTTCCTCCGCTCTGCCTCAGGCTGCTGCAGAGGAGGAGGTACCTGCTGGGTGTGGTTGGCTTGCTCTGGAGCTTTGCTTCTGCGCTATCCTAACTCCCTTCCCCTTCTTATCTATGTTACCGTAGACTAAGCTCCCTGAAGTTTTCACAGAATGGGTTCTGGAAAACATGCCCTTAGTCTAATGTACTTGCCCTGCGGACTTCCAGACCTAGGAGCTGCAGCAGCCCTGTAACAAGGTGTTAAAGTGAGGAATCTTCTCAAAAGTGAATATATACATTATTTTTCTATACAGATGCTGTTGTCAGGCTTACTAGAAATGGAGGAGGTTGTCCATTACAATGTAGAATAAGCCTGCAAGCGACACATTAGCCTGATGGCAATTAAGTGACATGAACTCATACCGTGACTCCTCAGTATCTAATGTGGGGCTGGGGGGCGGGGTAGAAATAACAGCCCTCCACAGAAAGGTAGCTAGTAGGTGCTACAACCACAGGGTGGGTCCTGTTTGGGCAACAGCCACCAATTCCAGAGATTAAAAGACTCCAACAAGGCCCTCCCTCAGTCAGATCAGCTTAGGGTAAATTGTTGAAAGTCCTCTGCTCATTCTAAAATAGTCACCAAAATTTACACAAAGTAAGGTATTAAGAGGAATCGATACTAAAATGAGAGGATTTCAAGAATGCCAGAGTGGACACATTGGAATCAACTCTTCTCTTGAACACCATGGAAAAGCCATGAGAATTAAAGACAAAACAACCACCACCTAGATTTACATTGTCCACATACACATCCTTACAAAAAAGCCATGATGAAGTCACAGGGATGGAAGGTACAGAGTCGGAATGTAGTCAATGGTACTGTAACGACATTGTAGTCAATGGTATTGTATGGGGCCGTGATAGCGACACTTGTGGTGAGCGCAACGTCAACATGTAGAGTTGTCCGGTCACTATGTTTTGCCCCTGGCACTAGGGTAACATGTGTATCAACTATACTTCAGAACATAAACAAGTGTTAACTCAATGAGAGCATTCACCCTCTAGAAGTTTGCAAAATTGGAAGACGGCTTCTGATCTTGGGGAAGACTTTTTATCCATATTTTCATGGAGGCAGCTTATAAGGGAAAAGATAGGAAACAGCCCCCAAATTTGCTGAGTCCTTTAGAGAGCTGGGCATTTTTAATGTCGATGCTTCCTTTCACTACTCCGTCACCACCCAATGGTCAGACCTGGGCCACCCAGGCACAGAGAATCACGGGCCCTCCTCATGAGGCACCCTTAGCCTTTTGGTGACCTGAACTTCATCTCTGGTGTCTTCTTCAACTCTTCTCTGTTCAACAGTTCTGCCACGAAAAAGTTCCTTGTATCCATACTGACCTCAGACTACCCGTAGAGTCTCAAAACATTTATTCCCAAACATAGATTGCTTTAAAACACTCGAGATTATTCTTCCCACTCTGTTCTTCTCTGGACGTACCCCACCATCTGCCTACTCCATCCTGAACATTACCCTCAGGTCACTGTTTCCAAATATCAGATCATCTTTTCTACAATTCTTGTCAACAGTAGGAATTTGATCTCTATGTGTGGAGAGACTGAATGGTGCCACTCTGTCCCAAGGGGGTTGGGGAGCACAGCAGTGAAAGATGGTCCAAAATGGGAGAAAGATAGTTTTCAGGGGCCAGTGTTCCTAAAGAACTAGAATATCCCCTCAACTTCCTGTCTTCAAAGAAAAGAGCATATCGGCCCATGAAAGTGCTTCTCTCTACCTGCGCAATCTACTGCCCCTTTGGACACTCTACCTATTACCTCACCATACAGTCAACAACAGAGGATTTCAGTCACTGACCGTCCTCTGGAGGGCCTACTCTGAAAGAAGGAGATCTTTACTAAACGTGATAAGCAAGGACCGCAAGAAGCTTTTCCTTCTTCGTTGATCCAGACTTGGAGACAGACAGAAAATTGTTGTCGAACACAATGTATTGCCTCCCAGCCACCTACCTTCCCAGGTGACAGCGGCAGCCCTCTCTGGACGTTGCATGTTTGCGGAGGCGTGTGTCGAACAAAGTCATTGCATCCAACTGAGAGGCCAACAGAACATTCAAAGGATACTCTGAAGAAAGCCCTAGTGTCAGCCTGCACGGGGACCACCTGGAGGGTTTGTCAAAGTGCAGCTAGCCAGGCCCCACCTCCAGGGTTCCGGAGTCAGAAGGTCAGGTATGGTGTCTGCCAATTTGCCTTTGTAACAAGTTCCCAAGATGCTATGCTTCTGAGACCATGAGTCTGAGAACCTGCAATCTAAGTCAATGACTGTCTCTCACGGGCCGCAGATCTGAATAACCTGAGGACACTTTTAAACAGTACCAGAAACCAAATCAATCTCTCCTCAGCTGAATCTGCTTCTCTGGGACACTGGTGTTTTCAGTTTTCCAGATGATCTTGTAGTGGAGCTAGTTTTGCGATCCACTGCTAAATCCTCCAACTAAGGGTTCTGGCCATCACCTGCATGGGAGGTCAACAAGTACACGTGGGGACCACTCAGCATGGGAGCATTTACTAAAACTCTACAATGTGCTTTGCTCTCTTCCAAAGGAAATTCTTAAAAAGAAAAATCAAGCCTAACTATTGCACTCAAAGAGTGCACACTCGGAGAAAACTAGACACACAAGAAAAGAGACCAAATAAAAAAGTCCCTTAGGTGTATCATCTTTTATTTTTGCAACAGCACTGGGTAGTGACTTTTATTATCCCAGTTTTATCAATGAGGAGATTGATGGTTAGGAAGGTGGTGTCCTAGCCAGGATGGCGATCTGATATTCGAACTTGTCTAGCTTCAGAGGCCATGTTTCCAAATCCCCCTGCAACACTGACTTTCAGGGGGATGTTTGAGATCACTGCTTACCGTACCTCCTCTCATTTCTGTCCACTTCAGCCTTCTGCAGATTTTCAGGCCGGCTGAAGGCAGACTGTGGTTCCAGGCCAGGAAGGCTAGAGCAGTGTTCTCAACTTTGGCTGAATTAACTGAGATGATTTTAAGAATCCTGAAACCCGGACCACTCATATCAAATTTGGGAAGAAGAGTCCTGGGGTCAGTGATGAGCTGGTCAATCTTTTTTTTTTAACTTCGGTTTATTTATTTTGAGAGAGAGAGTGCAAGCAGAGGAGGGGCAGAGAGAGAGAGAGAGAGAGAGAGAGAGAGAGAGAGGAGGGGCAGAGAGAGAGAGAGAGAGAGAGAGGGAGAGAGAGAGTCCCAAGCTAATAGCACTAACAGGGTGGAAGCCAATGCGGGGCTTGATCTCACAAATCATGAAATCATGACCCAAGCTGAAATCAAGAGTCAGATGCTCAACCAACTGAGCCACCCAGGCGCCCCTGAGCTGGTCAATCTTTAACAGGCAACTCCCAGAGAAAATCCAAAGTCCTGCCTTGTACTATGTGTAGATTCCCATGGTATTAACAGTCCCTCTGTGGCTGATTTCAAACTACCAAAATGGCATCCACTGGCTCACACAATTCTGAAAACTTAACAGTCCAGTGTTGCAAGTGGAAAGGAATTGGGTCCAGCTCAACAATGAGTGAGACTCAGGTTGGGTATTTCTCAAAGCTCTTACAGTCTGAGGCCAACGCTGAGAAGCCCTCAGCTACAGAAACCAGAGGCATCTTGGGGATCTTGGGCTAGGACAGTCAGCAAGGACTATGTAAAGCACAGAAAAGAAAGGGAAGGAAAACAAAGCAAAAGGAGTGAAAGGAAAAGGAAGGGGAAGGAATAGAAGGGAGCAGAGGGAAGAAGAGGGAAGAGAGGGATGAAGAAAACTATCCCCTGGGATGCAGGGAAGGTAGCTAGCCACTGGGGTCCCACAAGAACCAGCCCCTCTGGGATTAGCTAACTCATGTAAACGTGCCTCTTTTTTGTTCGGGTTTCAGGGAGTCAGTGCAACAGATGGTTTCACTAACTGCTTTCCAAAGAATAAAAAGATGCCTTTTGATTGAAAATGATTGCCTCCCATGTGGAATAATACTTGAACAACTGAACCCTTACCAACACTGAGAATTTCTGATTGTGTTCTCTCAAGCTTTTTATTGCTTCCAGGCTGTAGCTTGTTCCAAAACAACTAATAAAAAACACACAAGACTTCCAATCAAATTTAGAAGTTGAGTTGACCCCCCATCACTTCAGCTGGGCTCTGCCCTGTGTAGGAGTCCAGGGCTGGGTAGTCCCAAAACACAAAGGAGCCATGAAGAAGTGAAGTGGGTCTGGGCAAGTTACTCATCCCTCTAAAGCTCGTTTCCTCTTCCGTAAAATCGAGACAGTCACTCCCCTCCCCCAGAGAGTTACTGTGAGTGGGAACCAAGGTAGCATATGGAAAACACAGTATATAGTGCAAGACACTCAATAAATTGCAACTGTAGAAATACAAAAATATACGTAGTCATGGGGAACAACTACCCCTTTAAAAAGAGTTCAGTTTCTCATCATAGACCCTTCTATTACTCTTTGTCTTCTCAATCGGGATCAAGAATGTTTCTGCCAATTCCCAAGTTGCCCATGTGCAGCCAGAGAACTAGGCATGAACACAGCTGATTGGAGCCCTGACCAAGCATAAGGGACAGAGAACAAACCAGGGTTGCCTGAACTCTGCTCACTCCTGCCCACACACCACGGGTTTTTAGACTGCTCGGTGGTGGCACCTGGTCACGCAGATTCTAGAAGCAGCAGACATACTCCCTAATGACCTTAATGCTTCATGAAGTCAGACTCTATGTCCAAGCCCTAAATCCATTGTTTCCCTTCTCTCCTTCTGCCATCTCACTTTCAAAGACTTACTTTCCCCGTGAGAGCTGTTCAAAGACCCAAACCTGCCCATCGTGGCCTCATTTCTGCCCCATTTCAAACCACATCCCGGTTCCCTTTGTATGCAATTATTACCATAAACCATCTGTCACACAGAAGTCCCTTATAGTCAGCTCTTCCATTTATTTGGAATGTTTCTTGAAATCAGTATCCACCTCTTTTAATATTTGTCTTCGTGCTCAGTCAAGACCATAAGCATCCGCTGAAGTTAAAAGGCCATCTCAGTGAACCGAGATGGCATTGTCCTGGCTTCTATATAACTAATCATACCTGTGATCCTTTTGAACAGGAAGAATTCAGTTATGGGGACATCCTATCGCAGTAGACTGGGCAGAACCAGAAGTAGAAGTTGACGAAGACACAATGTCTTCGGTGAAAATCCTGTATGTGAGAAACCTGATGCTGTCTACTTCTGAAGAGATGATTGAGAAAGAATTCAACAATATTAAACCAGGTGGGACATACCATACAAGATGACTGTTTTTGAAATGTGCTCTGAAAACACTTAGGCTTGAGATGACTTCCCATAACTTTAAACAGGGCAGGCTTCGTGTGGCACTCTCATAACTGCATGAGGACTACAAACACCATATTTCAACCTTGGATCAGAAAATAGGGACATGTGGTCCATAACATTGATCAACATTATAATTTTACAATTATCTGTATGATTCCTTAATTAACACACATTGCCTTCACTAAACTATAAATTCCAAGAGAGTTTTTTAGCTTCTTATCTCTGTGCCAGGTCATAGTAGACACTCACTAAATATTGACTGTGTTGATGAATGCATGGCCATAACTCTGGATCTGAGGCAGGGCTTCTTGGCCTCAGTACTCTTGATGGTTTAGGCCATATAATTCTTGGTCATGGGACTCTGTCCTGCACATTATAGGAATTTTAACAGCATCCCACACCTCTATCCACTAGATGCCAGTCGCAAGATGTAATAATCAAAAATGTCTCCAGACATGTACCCTGGAGGGAAAAATTGCCCCCAGTGGAGGACCACTGGTCTAATGCAACATGATTGTGACTTTAGGTACATAAGGAGGGAGGTAAGAATTAATTCTAGGAGACGCATTTGGGTGAAGAGGAGGAGGAAGGAACTGAACCATGAGATTCAGTCCTTATCACTTTTTTCTCATATGGGAACTATAACAGTGAGACAGTAAAACATCTCACCAAACAATGTCCAAATAATCATTTCCCAAAGCCAGCTCTGTGGAACATTAATTCTATGGACTGTTAGTAGATGCTACTGATAAAAGAGACCCATGGTCAAATAAATTTGTAAACAACAACTTCACCAACATAAAACAGATTTTTTTTTTCATTGTGGGACTTATCAGAGTCCTTAACCTTCTAATATGCTTTGAAAGTATCCAAAAGAAGAGATATAGGATGCCTCATTTCCCAAATTTTTGGAGTACAGATCTCGTTTTTTTGGCTAATCATCTTGTGGAATTAGCATGTTTTGGGACATGCTCTGGCTAAGTTTATCACTGTGGGAACACCTTTCCATAAATTAAAATGTTTCTGTCTCCAGGTAGTAATTCTCTACTTTGTTGATAAGCATGAGCCATGGTGCCATCATGTTAAGTCGGCTGGGGAACGTTCCCCTCGTGTGTTCCTGTTGCCAACTTTGGGTGCTATGTCAGGTGTAATAGAATAAGCTGATGATTTGTTCTGAAGATAATTAGTAAGGATGCCACTTCTCGCTTTTGAAAGATTCACCAGATTCTTCATTTGCCAGCCTTTGGGAATTCTGCCAACTTCCTGCCATTCTAGTATAATGGTGTGACCCCATACCACCAGCTGTGAGTCCATTACTAACATAGAGACTGCAAGTGGTTGGCTACTGACTGCTCACTTATGCTCCAGGCATTGCCACGGGCACTTTCCCAGCACGTATCATTTATTCGGCACCATGACTCCAGGATATAGGTTACTCTGTCACTCCCATCGTAAAAATGAGAAAACCAGAACCCAGAGCTGTTAAGTAGCATGCTCAGGGTCATACAACTAGCAAGGGGCAAATCCCAGATTAGAGTCCAGGTCTGGCCAAGACCATGTTCTTCGCAACTCTGTGACCTCCATGCCCCTTACTTACTTACTTAATGAATCCTTACTGCATTCATTCACTCATTCATTCAACTGTCATTACTTCAGTAGCTCCTATGTGCCAGGCACTGTGGGAGGAGTGAACAGGTGTGAGGTGTGTGTGGGAGGAGTTCAAGATACTCCAGAAGAATAACAGCAATGACAGCCCGCCCTTGTGGCACAGAGAGATTCGTGTTTAAGAGGAGTAAAGCGTGAGCTGAGATATGAAAGTTGACGCATTTGTGGGCAGAGGAATGAGACGTGCGTGTGTAGATTCTGCTCCTGCTTTGTGTTGACTTCCGACCTTCTTATTTTTATTCAATACTTTTTTTCCCCAATCTTTTCAATAAATTGTATTGAGAGAATGGCATGTCCACATGCAAATAACACAGTTGGACTGGATAGATATGAGGTATAAAGTTAAATCAAAAGGGATCAGAGACTGATCAAAACAAAGCTAGTATTATAAAAACACTAGAGGAACATACAGGGCAAAGCTTCATGGACACTGGATTTGGCAATAAATTCTTGGATGGTATTAAAAGTAGAGGCGACAAAGAAAAATAGATTAAATGAACTATATACAAATTAAAAAGTGCATCAAGGGACACTTTCAACACTGCAAAAGCAACCCACAGAATAAGAGAAGACACCCGCAAACAATATAGCCGATAAAGGACCGACATCCCAAGTATATCAAGTGCGCCAATAAGTCAACAGCTAAAAATTAAGACAAGTAAAACTTCAACTATATATTTTCCACAAAACACTATTGTCCAATTACCACATACACATAGCCCATAAGCCCATTAAAAGATGCTCAACATCCCTCGCTATGCACCGGGAAAATGTAATCCAAAGCCATTTCCTGCCTCCCAAGATAGCAAGAGTAGCAGTAGTAATGGAACAACAAGAAGAAGACACAGAAACGTCGGGGAGTTTGTGGGGCAATTAGAACCACGTGCCCTGTAGCTGGAAATACAAAACTGGTGCCGCCTCTGTGGAAAACTACACGCTGGGTACTAACGAACATACGATTACCAGCAGCGGAACAACACTCAGACCTAAACCGTACGGGAGTGTTGAAACACGCAACTTGAATGAACCTCAGAGACCTTATCCCAGTGAAACAAGACAGTCCAAAGGACGTACGCCGTCTGATGCCAGTTATATGAGGTACCTAAAGTCGTCACATTCGTAGAGACAGAGTGCAGAATGGTGGTTACCCAGGGACAGGGGACAAAGGATTCAGAAATAATTATTTCATAGACACAGCGTTTCAGTCGGGGTTCATAAGACGGTTCTAGAAATGGACGGTGATGATAGCTGTACATGGTATTTTTTGATCTAATTAAAACACGACCTTTTTTTGTTTGCTTTTTTGTCCTACTAGTTATAATGAAGATAATAAATGCTAGCACTCTCTCCCTCTCCACCACTCTCCCTCTGATGGCACAACTCAGGGCTCTATAATGATGTGTGGCGGCTTCTTGGCACTCCACAAGAGAATATGAATTATACGGGATGGATAACTAGCAGACATCTGCTGTATTAGGAATAAAAAGTCAGAGCTGAACTGGTTTATTTTCCAGTGGAAAGGGTGTGTTTATACTTCTCTCGGAAAATGTATGGGGAGAAACAGGAAAATAATGCTTTAAAAATGTTATTTAAAGTCTGGGTCCCTCGGAAAAGCTCGAATATTCCTGGCAAATATTCGACCGTCTTGTTTTAACCCTGATTAGCCTGGAAATATTGTACTGCCACTCAGAGAGATCAATGACAATCAGAACAGGAACTGGGGCTGAAAATGTATGTTCTTCCCCAGCGTAGCCTAAGGGTATGCGCGGAAATTCCAATTATAGTCATTCTACAAAATCTGATTTCTCTAAAACAGTTTAGTGTCAGAATCCACAGGAGGGACTTGTGAAAACAGACTGCTGGCCACCTCACCCCATCCCCACTCCTCTGCCCCATGGTTTCTGAGTTATGGGTCCAGGGTGGACCCAGGCTGATACTTGCTGGTCAGAAGACCACACTTGGAGAACCACACCCCTCTGATAATCTTCCTTGGGATCCCAGGTGTGTTTCTCTTCAGGTACTCGATGTGCTGGTCTTCAGAGTACTATTTCTCTAATTCCCCATATTAGGACTTCAGAGTCTTTTAACCATTGCTGACGATGACCACGGGCATTTTGTTTTCCTCCACCCTCTGCCAGATGATGATCAATCAGTAAACAAACTCCTCTACACTAAAGAAGGGGCATACGATAATAAGCCAGGTGGTCAATACCATTGTAGAGAAAACCAAGCTCACACGCTCAAATTTGTTCCATGGGGCTACATTTTCACACAGTAACATTTCCAAAATCAGGTGTAGCTGAACAGTATTGCTCAAAAATGCCAGTCTGTTTCCTTGTCTACGAACAGAATTTGAGGACATTTAGATCCATTGCCATCTGAAATGCCACCTAACTAATATGAACGACGGAAGCTGGCATGCGAATTGACTGGTAATATTCATTCGTCCCATGTCTATTTATAGAGCAGCCTCTGTACACGAGGGAGGAGGTAGGACCTAGGTGAAGACAGTACCGAGATGGCCCCAAGGAGATCTTGTTCTCGGGGGGCTACCAGTCTAGTGGAGCCCAGATGAAGGACAGCACTGGAGAACGCACAGAGCAAAGACTGGAAAGACAGAGGTCCTTATCAGCCCATCTTTGACTTCTTAGTCACCAGGACAAGCCATGGGGTTACGTCATGAAAATTACCCTCCCCGACCCTGGAGGAATGAAGACAGTGTGCTGGAAATTCAGGGAATTACGTGTCCCATGCTTCGTGGTCTCAACTGCTTTTATGTACGTTCTCCGCCGAGCCGGACAATTCTGCTCTCTACACCCTTTGCCAGAAGAAGTCAAGTGCTGGATGCAGAGGGAAGAGAGAGGGCCACGATGGTTTTACATCATCCTGACAATACAGCCCTACCATTGTTCCAAAAGAAGATAACATATAGCCGTTGAACCACGTGGCAGAGTAAAACGTCTGTCTTTATGACCTTGAATCTGGTAGGATAGATGACTGAGCTTTGATAGGGAGGCGACAAAAGGAGAGCCCTCGTGTCCTCTTCTGGACCCCCCTGGGAAAGTGTCCCATCCTTTGTGATGTCTGGGAACTTAAGGAGAGGAGAAGAAACCGCATCTCTCAAGACACACCCATGTGAGTGTCACTGAAAGAGGACAGTCGTCACGCTAAACTACTAACAAGTTAATGTCAAAGAAGTTTCCATTTTACCTTCACTCTAGGTGAAACTTCTATTTCAAATTTTTTTTAATGTTTATTTATTTTTGAGAGACAGAGTGCAAGTGGGGAAGGGGCAGAGAGAGGGAGACACAGACTCTGAAGCGGGCTCCAGACTCCGAGCTGTCAGCACAGAGCCCGACGCGGGGCTCGAACTCACGAACCGCAAGATCATGGCCTGAGCCGAAGTCACACGCTTAACTGACTGAGCCACCCAGGCGCCCCGAAACTTCTATTTTTTTGCCATTGGCACCTGCAGCAGTCTCTCTATATTAAAATAGGTCAGGTCGATTTGTTATTTTTTTTATTATACAAACAATAGAAATAAACATTGCACATGTTTGTAAAATACCAAAGAATATAAATTAACATGTGAAAGTCCCCTTTATTCTCTGCAAATTTTCTCCCCATTCCTTACATAACCTGTATTAACAGTTTGGTCTCTATGTTTCCAGCTCTCTTTCTGTGTGTGTGTGTGTGTGTGTGTGTGTGTGTGTGTGTATCCATATTTCTCTGTACATATATATGGGTTGGGATTTTGAAAACATAAATGTTACAAAATTATACTCACTATTTTACAAATTTTTGAATTTCACAATAGGTCTTAAATCTTTCCGTGTAAGCATACATAGGTCTATTTTTTCTCTTTGAAGACTCATTTCTTTTTTTTTTTATTTGTTTGAGAGAGAAGGTTGGGGGAGGGGCAGAGAGAAAGGGAGAGACAGAGAATCCCAAGCAGCCTCCACACCATCAGCACAGACAGTGGGATGCGGGCTCCGTCCTGCAAACTGCGGGATCACGACCTGAGCTGAAACCAAGAGCTGGATGCTTAACCAACTGAGCCGCCCAGGCGCCCCTAAAGACTTATTTCATTTGATATGAATGTACCAGATTTAATCACTCTCAGGAGAATGGACTTTAAGTTGTTTTATTTTTGCTACCACAACAGTGAGAGCTAACGTCCTCATATATTATCCTTTTGCATATAGGAGTGCTTCTGTAAAAGATGTTCCTCAAGGGAGAATTCTTGGATATCTACATTGTTTCCAACATGTAGATATTATGAACAGCAGGGAAAGAACTATTTTGGTTTTCAAATGTTCTTTCAGAAACTACCTTTTTTTTTTTTAATCAAAAGACTATCAGATCTCAGTTAAGAGATCTGAGTTCCAGTTCCTAGCTGTGTGAACCCTTACAAGCTCACCTTCCTTGTTAGAACCTTAGTTTCCTAATCTTTAAGTCAAAAATAAATTAAGGTCAAGTGAATTTTTATTTTTTTTAATTTTTTTTAAGTTTATTTATTTTGAGAGACAGAGAGCAAGGGGGGAGGGGAAGAGAGAGACAGAGAGAGAGAATCCCAAGCAGGCTCCACACTGTCAGCACAAAGCCTGATGCGGGGCTCAAAGCCACAAACTGCAAGATCGTGATCTGAGCTGAAATCAAGAGTTGGACACTTAACCGACTGAGCCACACAGGCACCCAAGGTCAAGTGAATCTCTAAAAGCTTAAAGTAAAGCATTGCTAAAGTCTCTCCTAATTCTAAAGTTGTACTACATAAATCAAAAGAAATAAAATATTTGTCTGGGGGAAAAGCCATAAAATTTTATAAGGTAATCGCCTAAATATATATTTATAGGATGACCAATAGTTCAAAACAATTGAAAAAATATTTTACCAAGTATAAGTTACTATTGTTTACATTATATAGAGACAAAATAAGATAATGCTTCTACTCTTAAAGGTCTTATAATCTAGGAAGTGGAAAACACAAATCTATAATAATATGGAAGAATATAGGGGATATAAAAAAATTACAAACAAAAGCTTCTACTGAATGTGTACAATTGCAAACCTGGACATAGCAAACATTCTCAAGGAGAACTTAACCTAAATAGTAAGTCTGAAAAAAAAATCAAATACTCTTGGAAGCCACATGCTAAAATGTGCCATTCTCGGTGTTGTGTCAAGGTTGCTAATGGGGCTACTTTCTCTCTGTTTACAGGTGCTGTGGAGAGGGTAAAGAAAATCCGCGACTATGCTTTTGTGCATTTCAGCAGTCGAGAGGATGCAGTTGAGGCAATGAAAGCTTTAAATGGAAAGGTAATATAGGACAATGCGCGTACACACACACACACACACACACACACACACACACAAGTTCCACCCAAATTTGGCGTGGAAATTTTATTCAAAAGAACGATCCCGCAAGTCTGTGTCACTCAGGCTTTCTCTACCTCTAACATGACTGTCTCTATCCATTGAAGATGAACAGAAGAGTCAGTGACAGAAAACACCATGGAGATGTGGCTCCTGTGTCCGGTCCTGTCTCTAATTTGGACTGATTTGAACAAGTCACTGCCCCTCAACTTCCTTCCCAAGTGGGGGATTGGAGTATTGGCGTAGGTTATTTCAAGGTGTTTTTCTCAGGTGCAACTTTCTGTCATTACTTTGAGAGATTATCACCTCAGTAGTCAGTATTTTGGAGGCTGATGACCAGAAAAGATGTCAAGGTCACTGCTGTCAGTCCGCCCTCAGAGTTTTGATCTCCCTACTCTGGAAGGCTTTGGGTCTCTTCACCTGGCCAAGAATAAGGTCCAGGAAAAAGCTAGTTTCTAAGTCCTTTCTCCTGACTTGTAAATAGAAACCAATATAATATTTACTTATCAATGCAAAAAACATTAAAACCCTTTGGGGCACCTGGGTGGCTCAGCCAGTTGAGCGTCCGACTCCAGCTCAGGTCATGATCTCACAGTTTGTGAGTTCAAGCCCCGCGTCGGGCTCTGTGCTGACAGCTCAGTGCCTGGAGCCTGCTTTGGATTCTGTGTCTCCCCTTCTCTCTTTCCCTCCCCTGCTCACACTCTCTCTCTCTCTCTCTCAAAAATAAATAAAATTTTAAAAATATTTAAAAAAAACACTAAAACGTTTCTATAGACCACTTATCTTGCTAAATAATGTCTAGGATACAAAAAAAACCCAAAGATACTTGTCAGCAAGCTAAAAGTCTACCAGAGGAATAAGTACACACACATCTTTCATAGTTCAGCCAAATAAGTTTCATATATATATTATATATGTGTATATATGTGTATATGTGTATATATATGTATGTGTATGTGTATATGTATATGTGTATATATATGTATATGTGTATATGTATATGTGTATACATATATATGTATATATATGTATATGTATATGTATATGTATATGTATATGTATATGTATATAAGATAAGTACACACACATCTTTCATAGTTCAGCCAAATAAGTTTCATATATATAGTATATATATATGTGTATATATGTGTATATATATGTATATGTGTATATATATGTATAGGTGTATATATGTATATGTGTATATATATGTATATGTATATATATGTATACACATGTATGTGTATGCATATGTATATAAGTACACACACATCCTTCATAGTTCAGCCAAATAAGTTTCATATATATATTATTTATGTGTGTATATGTATATGTGTATATATATGTATATGTGTGTATGTATATGTATATATGTATATGTGTATATATGTATACACATATATGTATACACATATATGTATACACATATATGTGTATGTATATGTATATGTATATAAGATAAGTACACACACATCTTTCATAGTTCAGCCAAATAAGTTTCATATATATATTATATATATGTGTATATATGCGTATATATATGTATGTGTATATGTGTATATATATATGTGTGTGTATATATATGTATGTGTATATATGTATATATATGTATACACACACACACACACACATATATATATATACACATAAAAAGTGGTGAGTATATCCAAAGGAAGGAGGAATGAGCCATTCAGAATCAGAAAATCTTCGTGGAGATGAGAAGATGGTAACTATAAGAAGCCATAAAAATTGGGCAGATTTCCCAAATCAAAACACATGGAAATGGAGAGGCGGTTTCCGAGGCACAGAATTTGGAAAGCGCAAGAAGTGACTAAGGAAGGTGAAAGCAGAGCGATTCAGTTAGAACATGATGCACGCAGGGCTGTGTCGCCTGTCGGGCTTTGCACCAGTCAGTCCTCACAGCAGCCAGCTGGCAAAGGGGCTAAGTACAGAAGTGTGAGTGCAGGGAAGGGGAAGCAAAAGAGTGGAGGAGCTGAGGGTCACCGCACCCCTGGGGTCAAGGCAACAAGGGGCGGGAGACATCACAGGAAACCTCAGAGAGAGAGGACTGGACAGAGCAGGTCTCCTTGGGAGAAAGAAGCAGGGGTGTTTGGCCGAAGGACACGGCCAGCAGCTAAGGGAGTACCTCCCAGAGCAGGTTCATCAGTCACGGGGGGCTGGGCTTAGGGGCCGATCTGGGGTCCACAGACATGCTTGAGTCCTGGAGGAGAGAAAGTACTGACTCCGAAATGCAAAAACTGCAAAGCAGAAATTCGTGCAGATTTAAATACACGTCCATGAAGCAAATCACCACCTCATCTTTATCGACGATCACATTTAGTGCCATAAAGCTGTTATTACTCTGAAAACAATTCATAGGTCAGTTTCTCCATTTGAGAACATTCCTGAGGATACATGATGAATGCTGAGAAGAGACGGTCATAAATTAAACGCTAATAATTACATTGAAATAATTATGATGGAAAAATGCTCAAATTGTTCCCAAATTTTACAGCTAGATAAGCTAGGTATATTTTTTAAAGATGTTATGTTTGGGGCCCCTGGGTGGCTCAATCAGTTGAGCATCCAACTCTTGATTTCAGCTCAGGTCATGATCCCGGGGTCATGGGATCAAGTCCTACATCGGGCTCCACGCTGACAATGGAGCCTGCTGAAGTTTCTCTCTCTCTCTCTCTCTCTCTCTCTCTCTCTCTCCTTTCACTGCCCTTCCCTCTCTCATTCTCTCTCTCTCATTTTGAATAAGGGCTTGAAGGAGGGCGGGAAAGGAAAGTAGTAGAAATCTCTATGTAGGGCTATGGGGCACGAATTGAAAACATCCAGGAACTGACTGGATATCGGAGTGAGCAGGAGCCATTGGCTGGTTTTCAATATGGGGGATCAGGATGATACTGTGGGGGAAGCCAGGAAAGGAAACCTATTTAGAGAGAAAGGGGATGAACTGAGCTTTGCATGTGGTTCTCTATTCTAGAAATACTTGTGGGTGTCTGTGATGTGTAAGGAATTTTTCGGGGCTTGGGAATATACCAATGAATAATATATCACCCTAGCTCTTGAAACGTCTAGAGCAAATCACTAAAAGACAGTACTGAGTTTAAAACACTCAAGGGGCGCCTGGATGGCTCAGTCGGTTAAGTGTCTGACTTTGGCTCAGGCCATGATCTCACAGTGCAGGAGTTCAAGCCCCACATCAGGCTCTGTGCTGACAGCTCAGAGCCTGGAGCCTGCTTCAGATAATCTGTCCTCCTCTCTCTGTTCCCCTCCCCCACTCATGCTCTCTCTCTTTCTCTCTCAAAAATAAATAAGTGTTAAAAAAATTTTTTAAAACGACTCCTACGGGGACAATGAAGCACAAATTCTATTACAATATGGAACCTGACTTTGCAGTAAAGAATCATTCCATTAAAAATGTCTCTTGAGGGGCACCCGGGTGGCTCAGTCGGTTGAGCGTCTGACTTCAGCTCAGGTCACGATCTCACAGTCCGTGAGTTCGAGCCCCGCGTCGGGCTCTGGGCCGATGGCTCAGAGCCTGGAGCCTGCTTCCGATTCTGTGTCTCCCTCTCTCTCTGCCCCTCCCCCATTCATGCTCTGTCTCTCTCTGTCT
This sequence comes from Panthera tigris, assembly GCF_018350195.1. Classification (NCBI taxonomy): domain Eukaryota; kingdom Metazoa; phylum Chordata; class Mammalia; order Carnivora; family Felidae; genus Panthera; species Panthera tigris. The sequence goes on from NC_056670.1 coordinate 6,343,433, forward strand.
CAAAAATAAATAAACATTAAAAAAAAATTAAAAATGTCTCTTGATAGGAAGGTCTATAAGCAGAGACCTATTTGGGTCTCTCTCACCTTCCTCAAGACAGGACTGAAGATAAAGAATCTTATTACCAAGACCACCCCCTTCCTTTGATACTCTGATCTGTTGCTTCTAATTACATCAACACCATTGTAAAGATAGGTGAATATCATCAGGATTCTCTTTCAGTATATTCCAACTAACATATTCAAGACTGGCTCTTGCTGCTAAAAAGTAGGGCAGATATAGGAAACTAAGAACAAGTTGCCCCAAGGCTGACTAAAATGGTCACAACAACCATGAAGCACAACTTTGTCCGGCCAACCTCAATGACCCCAGAATGGACTGAGGCTCTCATCAAATGGCGAGCTGCTATGACAGAGAATCCTTGCAGGAACACTTCGTATCATTCCTTTCCTGTATAAAAAATAGAGGCTCACAACATTCTTATTCGGAGGAAGCTACAAATGCTTCCTCGCAACACCTTGTCCCATTGATAAGAAATACGTCAATCCGTCAAGCATTTGTTGAGAGCCATCTTTGTCTCGTGTTGGCAAGCAAGAGAGAAAAGCGAGTGGCACACATAGATCTACACACATCCATTATCTTCCACGTCGGGATCTGTTTGCAAAATGTTAGAAACTTGCGGCAGAAGCAAACACCACTCCAATAATTCTTGAGGACACATTTTAAGAAGTGCGTGACTTGAGAAATCATGGGGCTTCCCCTGGCTTCTCTGCCAGTTCCCAGCTGTGCAACAGATCAAAAGGTTGCTTCACGGGTACCTGGGGGGAAAGTACAGTGGCCTCCTTGATCCCTCTTCCCTGAATAAGGCCCCATTTTTAAGTCTCTTTTCTTTTCTAGTAAAAACTTACCTATTGTGTAGCCGCTCTACGATGTAAGCCATTTAGGGGCACCTGGGTGGCTCAGTCATTTGAGCGTCCAACTTCGGCTCAGGTCATGATCTCACGTTTCGTGAGTTCAAGCCCCACGTCAGACTCACTATGATCAGCGTGTCAGCGCAGAGCCCGCTTTAGATCCTCTGTCCCCCTTTCTCTGCTCCTCCCCCGGTCAGGCTCTCACTGTCTCTCTCTCCCTCAAAAATAAACAAAACGTTAAAAAAAGAAGTAAGCTATTTAACTGGCTGGCAGCTGGAACGACCTGACTAGGCTACCCATGCCAACGTGCTAACAAGTGACAAGATTTCTTTATTGGTGTCCTTTCACCTTCTTTGTGCTGTGCTAAGTAGTAAAGATTACGTTCCACCCATTATTAACCTAAAATTTCTTAGAATTACATAACATGTAATTTAAAACATATATATCTCATAAAAATATCACATAACTCTGTTGCAATGACTGTATTCGCATAATTTATAACCCGTATGTCAGCAGACAGTGGTCCGTTTGTCACTGTGAAACCTGGTGCATATTATGTGCAATGTACCAACAAAACGACTCAGGAAAACTCAACTGACCCACAAACGTGAACCGATAAAGAGACAAGATATGTGTAAGCGAAACAGCGAACAGAGCAGCAAATTGACTAACGCTCAGGAGACTAGGGCTCAGCCGCACTGGGTTGCCTTCATATCTTCTAATGTTGTTTCTTCTTTGCTCTCTACAACAGGTGCTAGATGGTTCCCCCATTGAAGTGACCCTAGCCAAACCAGTGGACAAGGACAGTTACGTTAGGTACACCCGAGGCACGGGCGGAAGGGGCGCCATGCTGCAAGGAGATTACACCTACTCTTTGGGCCATGTTTACGATCCCACCACAACCTACCTTGGAGCTCCTGTCTTCTATGCCCCTCAGGCCTATACAGCAATTCCCAGCCTTCATTTCCCAGCCACTAAAGGACATCTTGGCAACAGGGCCATTATCCGAGCCCCTTCTGTTAGAGGTAATGCTCATCAGCTCTTGCCCTGGAATAACTCTACAATTTCAAATGATTTGTATTGCAATAGCCTTAGACAAATTGGATGGGTCCACCGGGAGAAAAGGACTGGAAAATTGTTCATGAAAAATCAAATATTATTATATCAATAGTTGTCCTTTCATAAAAATCTTTTTTCACATTACAACTGGTTATTGGAAAAACTTGGTCAGGACATAGCACAAAGGAGTCTAATGCATACATTTGGTCTTCGCATGGGTGCATAAAGTTTGTACAGACTAAATAGTTAGCTTCTCCCTTATCATTGGACCACCACCATATTGCAGTCATTTGTGACTCATTAGAAAATTTACAAATGAAAGCAAGGATGGGCCAATGAAAACCAGTTATGTCAAATAGCAAAAACACGTCAAGGCACATGTGCCTTTGAGGGCGACTCAGGGGCCTATTCGTATATAAATCAAATTATCATAAACATGTTCTAAGAGACACATGACATGCTTTCATTTGACCTCCTCCCAGGATTATGCGCTATGCCTTGTAAAAAGCCACACTAGTGAGGAAATAAATTTATTTTTCCAGGATATGGGGAACTAAATAGTAAAGTCCAAATAGAAAAAAGACTAACTACTAAATGATAAATCTTTCCTATGTAATCCTATAAGAGTTCCAAATGTTCAAGCAGTGTTCTGGGCTCAGTTCAAGCAAGATAGATGAAAAGGAAAGCATTTTTTTTTAATTTCTAGTAAACTAGTTTGTCTCTGCCTAATGGGATCCTTCAGAATGGTCCTGCTAGGATGTAGTTAATGCCAAAAGAATCCCAGTTCTGTCTTCCAAATATAAAACCATTCTGGGCAACTTGACAACAAACTGTGTATTTAAATCCCATCCTTGGGTTTTAGTTAGAAGCAAAGGGGCATGTCAGATTACTGTGGAAACTATCCTCTTACTGTGTTTTACTATTTTTCAGGAAAACTGAGTTGGCCATCCTAAGATCTCTAGTCTTCAACAGCCTTAAAATTTCCATAATCATCATAAAATCACTCTACCCAAGATTATAATGCTAAAGAAATCATCAGGTTTTCCTCTGGTATAATCTATCTATGTGGTGGCAAATTATGTCATTAAAATATTACACATTTGTAATCTGAAATCATATTATTAAATAATGCATACGTTAAATATAAATTGGCAACCAGTTGTAATGTAGGAAAAAAACAAACTCCACTCCAAGGGGAAAAAAATACCTTATAACAAGAAAGGAAATCAATGAATGAGATTCATGGATGAAGGGTAATCAATTTAATTTTTTTATCAACTTTATGCCATCAGTAGGAAATCAAAGTGGCAACACAGCAAAGCAAAAAATCAAAAGGAATCTATTAATGAAACTCAATGGGAATTTAAGCCTCACATTGACAGGCCATGAAACAGAAAATAGTGAACTTAAAAACCTGTATTCTCAATGTTCCATTTCCCGACTGATCACTGGGGACGGAACTATTGGGGAAGCTAGAATTCATTTCTGATTTCCTGATCGAAGATAAAAATGCAACTCTTATTTTAATACATGTGGTCATAACACGCTGGGATCTTGAAATAGATGCCTTCCCAACATTTATTAGCCTATGGAAAAATATCAACAAAAGGTTAACTGCAGACAGAAGTTGCAAAATTTTTCTCTGTACCAAAGTTTTAAAGTTGCTCGTGTACTTAGTGATGATGGCTTTGATAGGATTGCTTTCTTCCCCAGTCAAAAAGAAAACACACAAAAACACACCTGTGGCGACCCCTACCTTTTGTTGAGTTTCATTACATCAGAATCCTAGAGTTTTCTGTGCATCGTCAGGGCGGTAATCAATGGGACTTGGGCTAACTTTTCCATTTCAGTAAGATTCAGGGTGATTTTCTGGTGGTTTGATTCAGTTTAATGCCTTCTTACATTCCTAGAAATTTACATGAATGTACCTGTAGGGGCTGCGGGAGTAAGAAGACTAGGTGGCCGTGGCTATTTGACCTACACAGGCCTGGGTCGTGGATACCAGGTCAAGGGAGACAAGAGAGAAGACAAACTCTACGACCTTTTACCTGGGATGGAGCTCACCCCAATGAATCCTGTCACTTTAAAACCCCAGGGAATTAAACTTGCTCCCCAGGTAGGTAATGTTATTCCGGAGATAGTTTCCTTAAGTTAGGCCAAAGACCTTGGTACACCTTTCGTCAAATGATTTGACTTGATCCCTACTTGGGCCACTGCTCGTTTTGTTTTGTTTACATAGATAAAGTGGCCAATCGACACAATGAGAGAATGCCCCACCATTGAGTGTCACTGTCCCATTTCACTCTTCTTCTTAAAAATGAAGTCTGACACCCTAAATAATCTGAACTGGAAAACGAAGATCCTACTAAGAATTATTAACCAATACCTTAAATGCAAATAAAGTGCAGCAAAGACCCTGACTCAAAATAAATGCCTACCGTGTGGGAGTAGGCTAATGGAGAGTATTCGTTACAGGGAATGAATAGACCACTCTTATGTGCCAATAAAGGACATCCTTTATTGGAAACACTGTGGGGTTCTTTAATGTTTATTTATTTTTGAGACAGAGAGAGAGACAGAGAGGTGAGTGGGAGAGGGGCAGGGAGAGAAGGAGACACAGAATCCAAAGCAGGCTCCAAGCTCTGAGCTGTCAGCACAGAGCCCGATGCGGGCTTGAACCCACAAACCGTGAGATCGTGACCTGAGCCAAAGTTGGACACTTAACCTACTGAGCCACCCAGACGCCCCAGAAACACTATGTTTAAGAGATAAAAACCATGCTACTGATGGTGATATCATTACCCATATTAACTATGAGATGCCATCACTCTTATCCAATTAAGTCTTCTACAATAATTATAGTTGGGCAGTGATTATGGGGAATTTTTAATGCTCTCATTCCACAGCTCCATGTTTCTGCTTGAGGCTGTGGTTTTTATTATTGGAAAATTAAAAGTTATAAAAGCTGTTCCAGTATGGAAAATGAATTAACAGGGGTAAAAATAAAACAAAACAGGATGCGTTAACCCTTAGCCTGTGGGTGTGCAGTACCTCTGATGGCCTCCCTGTAGAGACACTGGCTAAGGAACCAGTAACCGGTCGTTCAGAGGTACAGTCTGTGGACCCTAAAGGAAACATTCCTACTCCAGGCCCAAAGGTATAAGCCCCCAGGTTTATGGAAGTAGGCCTTATGATTGCAAGCAAATAGAAAACTTGGTTTTCTAACAGCTCATCCTGAGTACTATTTTTGCAGGATTGATGGTTGTCTTACACATACACATTAGTTCATCTAAGGTTGCTGCTATCCTTACCCAGGCAATTAAAAATAAAGATGCCTATCAGAGTGGTAAACAGCAAACATTTGTTTATTCAAAAACCATTTATTGGCCATGTATCACACACCACGTATTGCGTTAGGTGCTGGGGATGGAAAAGAGAATATAATACGGTCTTTGCCATCAAAACTCATATGGCAATCCAGTAAGAGACAGCTGACACATAAGCCAATTAATTGTAATAAAATTAATTGTAATAAAATCATGATGAAGCCTTGCTCAGAAAGCACTAAAGCTTGTCACCCAATCTATCTTGGGTTAAAATTTAAAATAAGGCACCTTATTAAAGAACTAAGATACTTGGAAATCTTTTAAGAAAATAAAAAATAGTAATTGTTATAAATTCCATGTCATAGTTCTATGAGCTGCCATAGCGTGAGGGACAATCTCTCCTTCTTGTATTCAACCCAGATCAGAAGTTGGTCGTGGTTTATAGTAATATGTAAGGAACCATCTCTAGCAACTATTGAAAGTTCTTTAATTTGTCTCTGAATCTCTACAACTACAGCTTAGACACTGAAGGCTGTGCCAACCCAAACCAACAGAGTTGGAGCCTTAACAGTTCCGCGGTGGAGTCACAAACGCCCACCAGGAGCAGAGAGACAAGGACTGTCCCGTACAGTCAGCAGTTGTAACCCCAGTAACTAGTAATCCATTAAACTTTTTACCTTGATTTTTACAAAAATGTAAAGTTAAAACCCTATGACAAACGACATGAAGTAGGACTATATTCTTAGGTTATTTTCTCTAAACCACTGTAGACAGAAGGATTGAGGGTAATGAGGAAATCCAGCTACACAGTGCTAAAATGTCAGTTTTTCTTTAATGGAATAAATACATCCAACAAATCATAGAATTAAGCTATGGGGAAAAAAAAAAGAAGAAGAAAAAGTTACGGCTAATGGACTGAACTAAAAACATATGAGAATAAATGGCGTGAAAACGATTTTTGTGAATTAATAGGTGTAACATTTTAAATGGAGTTCAAGTTGAGTTCGTCTTAAAATTGTATGAGTCATTAAACCATGTGGCGTTTTATATTTTCTTACATTAGCTTCAACACTGAAGATTAGAGTTTAAAACCCTGAAAGCTGATGAAATAGTGCAAATACGACAATTGGAAGGAAAATCACTTTTTTTTTTGTTTTAACTCTCATAGATATTAGAAGAAATTTGTCAGAAAAATAACTGGGGACAACCGGTATATCAGCTGCACTCGGCCATTGGACAAGATCAACGGCAACTATTCTTATACAAAATAACCATTCCTGCCCTGGCCAGCCAGAATCCTGCCATGTGCGTAACATCTCCAAATTCCTAATTTTCTAAGATTTTTAGAGTAAGAGTCTCCAGTAAATTGAGTGTATTTTGTCACTATCTTTTTTTGAAAATGTTTATTTTGAGAGAGACAGAAGGTGTGCGTGAGCAGGAGAGGGGCAGAAAGAGAGGGAGAAAGAGAGAGAGAGAGAGAGAGAGAGAGAGAGAGAGAGAATCCCAAGCAGGCTCCATGCGGTCAGTGCAGAGCCTGACACGGGGCTTGATCCCACGAACTGTGAGATCATGACCTGAGCCAATGTCAAGATTGGGACGCTGAACCCACTAGGCAACTCAGGTGCCCCTACGTTGTCACTATCTATATAAGCTAAATGTTTCAGTCTACTGCCTACTCAATTTTCATTAAACGCAAACGTCCAGTCGTGTAGCGGGATAGAGGTGCCAGCCTCTCAAAGGCCCCATGTTTCAAACAGACGATGAAGACTGCATAGCATCATCCACCAATGAAGAACTTCAGATGTAAAATGTAATGGAAATGAAAACTGTCGCCCGTCTTTTACCTGTGCAGCATTCAGGCTGAACCACAGGAAATCACCACATTGTACAGCATGACACCGTGCGCAGTCACTTAAATTTTGGATCAAAGATCCTCTCTGGGAGTGGGTATCCCCGCCTCAAGCCCGCGTCTCTGCATGTTTTAGGAACTTTCCTGGTTCACGTGCGCAGTAGAACAGCCATGCGGTGCGTTAGGCATGTGCCCCAGGAATGTCGTATCCACCGCTGAGGTCCTGGGTCAGGTCACAAATCTCCCTGCACACACACACACACACACGTACAAGTCTTAAATGCAAAGAGAATGAAAACCACGCACACAAAACCCCACTACCCGCTCATCTGCAAACACTAACAGCGACGGAGCTTTGCTCCCATCTCAGCCCTCAGCACCCCAAATTTAAATGCCTGCCCTGACTGGATATGTCTTGCAGCCACCCCTTCACGCCTCCGAAGCTAAGTGCCTACGTGGACGAAGCCAAGACCTACGCGGCAGAGCACACCCTCCACACCCTGGGCATCCCCACCGACGGGGCCGAGGCCCCCACCGCCCCCGCAGCCGCCGCTGCTTTCCCAGGTACGGAAAATTGTGCCAGACACGGCAGCCCACCCAGCGTGTTTGGGAAACCCTCCCTTGGGACCATGGACCCTTAGAGCTCTTTATGACCCCCACCCACAAGAAATCTGACTTACACCATCTGTGACCAAAGACGCTCCCCAGGTGAGTGGACCATCCAGGTAGGACAGAGAGGAGTGAGGGGGGAGGGTGGGAGAAGCGGGGGGCCAGGCTCGGCTCAGCTTGAGTAGCAGCGTGATCTCAAAAGAGCCAGCCTCTGCATCTGGTCGGCTTGGGTTTTCACTTTTAATGAGAGAGGTTGGAACTGCCTGTTAAGAGTTGATGTTCACTCGAATGCTCAGGGCACGCCAGGTGCTCGCCTAAATGCTCCGCATGCTTTATGCTACATCAGTGACGCTCAGGACCCCGCAAGAGGTAGGTTGTGGCATAATGCCCATTGTGAGCTGAAGGAACCAAGGACAGGGATGATGAAGTAATTTGGCCAAGGTCAACTGGCTTTTAAGGAGCCCTTGGAGTATCTGCACTTTTCTCATCTTCAACTCAACTTGACTTTCATTGCTTTGCTTTCTGGAAGAATCGTGTAGACCACGCATTTCTTAAGTTATTTTAAGTCGAAAACTCTGTGTGCAAGAGAGAGTCAGAGACAGATCGAGATCCTTTCAATATGTGGATAATCAGCCCTCATTTTATCTGCTCTATAATTTTGGTCTGGAGCGCACTGTTTGCTCAGAATAAAGCCTGTCTGTAGATCGACACGCCTCCAGGGTCACATTTAAAAGACTTTTCCCCATTTATTATGTACCTACAACCAATGCTAACAATTAAAAAGTGAACCCTCTAGAGATTCAAAGAAACCAGATGACAAATTTGTTCTGGAAATGTTTCCTTAACAGTTAGGTTAAGTAACTCCGTTCAGTTTTAGCAAATAAAAGTTCATTTCTTTTGAAGAAATTGGTCATGAGTCACTGCATTGGCATACCTCCCTTAAGACAAATTAAGAGATCTGACTGGACCCAGAAATAGGGCATTTCTGTCAACCCATGCATTCATTCGTATATTGGGCACATACAGGCGTGAGAACTTTCTGTTGCTCACGAACATAACACCTGGGCCCATTCTGATTTTCTTTTGTTTCTCAAAAGTTGCGAATGTGTTTTCCATTCTGGCAAGCAAGGTTGCAACCGGTGAATGTGACCTCAATGCCAGCTTTGTTCTGTAGAACGTGGAGAGGATGTGTGGCATGCCCCCATGAGGTTGCCAAGACCACAGCTGCCAATGCACAGGGCAGGTCCCCTGGGCTGTGCTGGGGCCATCACAGTGAGCTGTGTGCGAGCTGTGTGCTCGCTTCCCACACAACAGGGTGTTGACATGTCAGTCTCCTGGGGGTCCTGTGCCACGGCTTCTCGGTTCTGGGAGAAGTTTCAGCCCCTGTCTTGTGGACAGCTGCACCCCAAAGCCACTTAAATAATGTACTGTAAAAACAAATGAGCCACTGTCAGAATTTTCCAGTTGCACATTGCAAAGGATTTGCTTTTACCTAAGAACGTTTGCTCTTGTCCTCACTTCTGTTTGCTCCCACAAGAAGTAAAAAATATTTAGGGCATGAGAGTTGTCTTGGGGACGCCTGAGAATCTGAGAGCCTCTCTTATAACTTTGCTGTGGAGTCAAGCAAAGAATAATGGGTCACAAGGGAAGAATCTGTTTAAATTCCAAATACTCTTGCACTTGGGAAATTAGCCAAGTTGAAGAAGAAAATTCAAAATCCCTAAAATAGAAATACACCACACACACACATGCACACGCTCTCTTCACACATGTGTATTTCTTATTCACTTATTTAGAAATACTATTTCCAAAGTCAGGGAAGTAATCGGTAACACATTTCTCATCTCGTTGGAAAACAGACTGAACTTCAGTCGTGCCTTAGTCAGCATTACTGGCCAAAGTGTTCAAGCCAAGGAGTGGATTTAATTTTTAAAAAAACGGTCCAGCCAGTTTCCTGCCACCACTTCCTGAGAAGCCACCAGAAAGAAATCAATGTGTCTGGGGTTGGGATGATGGCCACGGCACATAAACAAAATGGGCTTTTTCTTTTCTTTTTTTTTTTTCAGGTCCCTGTTTGTTGCTTAAGTATATTTTTCCTTTTTTCTTGTCACCTGCACACTTTTTGGGTCGTCTCAGAAACGGTTTAATTTTGATCTAAAACGTTAACAGAGAAACATTGCTTTTAGGTAATAGCTGTTTTCTCTAAACGTGGATGTCAATCAGCCAGACGTGATATTAATGTGACTGCCCGTGATGGCCTCCTCACCACTCAAACCCCTTAGTTGTCTGAGGGTGAGGACAAGCATCGTGGCCTCCAGACAGCTTGCTGGTGAGGCAAGATGATCTTTGCCCTTCACGGTCGGGTCTAAATGTAAACAGCCTACATATTTGCTTTCACGGTGCTACGTAGAAATACACGAAAACGCTCAGTATTTTTTCTACCGGTCTACCTACTCCCTATACGTCCTTCTTGGACAAAAGCAATGAGTTTTTAACATTTCACTCAGATGGGGGTGGGGGCACAAAATCAGACCCACAGAGCCCCCACTCCTCCAGCCCTGCCAACCTCTCAATCACCTCTCCTCCTTTGTAAATTTTGCGACCCTCTGATAAAGACCCAAGTCTCAAGTGTAATTAACTCAGCATCCTGTTAAGTTTCTGTTTCTCGGACTCGATCTCTGGTGTTTCTGATTCTGCAAGCATGAAGTGGATAGGGCACACATAGTTGACCTTGCTTTGAGGAACACTGTCCCCTAAGTCACTGAGTCTAGATATTATGTCTCCTGAGTTCCCTTTTTAATTTCTTTTAATGTGGATTTGTGAGAGAGAGAGAGAATGGGGGAGGGACAGAGGGAAGGGGGACAGAGGATCCAAAGCAGGCTCTGGGCTGACAGCAGACAGCCTGGCGCGGGACTTGAGCTCACACACCGCGAGGTCAAGACCGGAGCCCAAGTCGGACGCGTAACCGACTGAGCCACCCAGGTGCCCCAGGAGTTCACTTTTTTAGAGGGACGTATTAAACTTTTGGCTTTAAGTGACGTCAAACTTTCATATCCCAAAAAGAAGACAGTTAACCAAAAGGGAGGACACCCGGATGCCTTTGCTGAAGCTCTCTCTGCCTCCTTCTCCAGGATACGCTGTCCCTAACGCAAGTGCACCTGTGTCCGCGGCCCAGCTCAAGCAAGCGGTGACCCTTGGACAAGACTTAGCAGCATATACGACGTATGAGGTCTACCCCACTTTTGCAGTGACTGCCCGAGGGGATGGATATGGAGCCTTCTGAAGATATCTTTCTTTTAATTTAAGAATAAGACACACACAACTCTATCCGGAAGAAATAAACCTCTCACTCAGTTTCCTTACGATCACAAGTAATACTTTTCCTAAAGCGATGCCTTGCCCGAGACTGGTTAGTGTATACTAATTGTAGAATCATGATAGGAGGCTGTATTCCCAGTGAAATCAAATGTCGAGCAGGCTTTTGTCTAACAGAAAGCTAAAGAACCATTGCCCCAACAGTCGTTTCTCCCAGGCTCCTGAGGGACCTGGTGACGGGTTTCTGAACCCTGACAGTGTAAAGAGAGACCTGTTAACCAGCAAGCGTTCAGGGGTCAGCAGACCTGGGCCAGAAACAACAAAGAGAGCCATGTGAATTCCAGAGTCTTAACCTGGGCTCACAGCTGCTTCTGTGACACAGAGAGTCACAAACAGGCAGGGTGGGGGCCGGGGAGGACGCTCTTTGAAAGGCGTTCGCATTGCCCGCCACGTGGGGTATGTCCTCAGGCTGGGGTCCGTGAAAGACTGCCCAAGGTCTGATGGGGTCAGCATCACTTCCGTCCAAAAAATGCCCCAGGTCAGTCTGTCCTAGGTCAGCATCTTTGTGGCCCCCGTGACCCCTGGGGACCTCCTGGAAGTCAGCGTGATGTGCTGCAGGTAACGATAAAATGAACCCGGGCCCACTGTTTACTAAACTCATCGGCCCGCACCTCTCCTTCCCTGGAACCCCCATCCTTGCCAATGGTCCCCCAACACAGTAATCACCCCGGCGTAAAAGGACTTCTCCTTGTAAACTTTTCGCTTGTTCACATTGATTTGTTTTCATATCTGTCTCACGTGGCTCGTGCCTAATACCATAAAAAGGCGCATCAGATCTACCGATCATCACTTGTGACGCTTTTTCCTACTCAGCAAAGGGGCTGTGAAGTCTTTTCAAACAGAGGAGTGAAGATCCACTCTCATTTCTTTGGACTTTTTGCAGCATCCGGTCCACCGTCCGGCATTCAGAGACTGTTATATTGACGTGGGGTCAGCCTTGGACTGTCTCACCCACTCGCATGAAATCTGCCCACAAATCCTCTACCTTTCCTCCCTTCTGTTTTCAACAAGTATCGGACAGCTTTACCGTGTCTGAGCCCTTTGGTCTTGAACTGAGCACAGAAACCTTACACCCACCACTGCCGATTGATCAGAAGCTGATTCTTAGACACCCAGCCAGGGTGCTGTTTACCAAAATCCTCGAGGGCTTCAGGCCTCTCTCCAGGAACATCTTCTAGGGATACGGGTGCTACAAAAAAACAGGATGGAGGGAGCAGAAAGCTCTACTTTCTTGCCATACATGTAAATGACTACGTCTGTATCAAAATAGAAATAACCCAGGTCTGAACTCCAAACACCTATCACTACTGTCTCAGTCTCATTAGTGGTTTAAGACCTACAGTACCAGAATTTCCATTTAAAAAAATCCTTTGGCCCTGGTAAAAATTCTACAGGACTCAAAGGAAGACATACACATGAAAACATAGAACCATTGGTCAACTCTTGAATGGGATCCTGGGATCCAAAATCAGCCCAGATTCCAATCAAAATCAGCTAAATTCCAATAAGAGTTAAAAGTCCTTGTAACCTTTCAGTTCTGTTAATTCTAATCAGGTATCAAAGGCCTCAAGGCTAAGCTCACTCTGAAAGACCCGGTGCTTTCAGCTTTACATTTTGATCCTCATATTCCCTAGGATAGTGGCTCCCAAACTTAACTGCACATCAGAAACACCCGGAAGGCTTTTCAGAATGCCTTTACCAAGATGGCGCCTCATATGGATTACATTAGAATACCACGGGGTGATATTCTCAGTACTTTTTAAAAATCTCAGGTGATTTCAATGTGCAACTAACTTTGGGAATGGCCATAATCTTTCCATTTCAACCCTGTCTTCAACCCTTAATGTCTTCCTTTTTTATTTCTTTTTCATTAAATAGAAAAATGCAAGAAAAATTTCTCTAAATAGCCAAATCATATTTTTACACATATTCATCTCATAAAAAGTACAAATTTGAATATAATTCATACTGGCTTCAAACTAACTTTTGGACCAAACTAGTTTTAAAAATGAGGAAGTGAAAAATTCCTCCATAAGCAATTTTGAGGTCCAAATCTACATTCCTGGACAGACCTGCTTTTATACTCAAAAAGAGTAATTACATTGAGGCAGGCAAATTCTCACTGAGTCCAAAAAAGCATTCCAAACTCCAAGAGCAAAAGCTTTAATGTTCTTTAAAATCTCTGGAAATAGAAAAGATTCCTTCTACATGTCTCGTCAATGCAAAATAGAAGGTTTCATCCAGAGGAGTTTTAAATTTAATCAAAATGAACAGTTAGTTAACCACAGGAATCTTTTTATGAGAAAAATCATTATTCTGGGTGAAATCATAATGAGTTTTTTAAAGGCTAAGAAGAGAAGCCTAGACATACAAAAATAGCAAAGTATCGAGAATTGCCACTTGAACACCAAGGAAACACAGGTATTCGTACATTTACCTCGTAAGGATGGACTGTATTCAAGCAAGTAACTATGGTTTTACTTTTTGCTGAAATTTTACTTCATTCTAGTAAAATCGAGAGAATACTTTGAATTCCATTAGAACCTATTCGTAGAAAGTATCAATGTGTCTGTAGTGCCATATGTATTGACTTTGCCCAAATTGAGTCATGTAGAACAGCTCCAGCTATAATGAGTTTGGAACTTTAAAAAAATGAGACGTTTAAAAATCAAGTGTGGGACCACAGGTTTACTTCACATGATGTTGATGTTTTTGGACGTCAGAAACTAGCACCTGTTTAATCCCTATCGTACCTTATGCATCAAATCTATTTTTTGTTACTTCTTGCTTTCTTATTTCCTAGAAAAGACTCTTCACAGAAGAAACTAACATGAGTAAACCAACCAAATGATAACAGAGTGCCAAACCAATCATTTAGGAGCATCTAGTAAATTAGAATTGAGTTTCTAAGTTTTGGTACTTAATAGCTTAGTGAAAATTAAAATTAACCACCGTTACTCACGAGAAATGGTACAGTAGTGAGATTAGATATCTATTCTCTTACCCGTAAGAGTGCTGCTTATTCTCCAATTGCTATATTTCTCTCCCACCCCATTTACTGTAACAAGAAGACCATCTTTACCTGTAGTAAGATACAGTTTTCCTACAGAGCCAGTTCTTGCCTCCCACCTGTGCCCAAACCTGGTATCATGCCAGACCACACTGTGTTGGCGTAAAAGCACCCAAAATGCTGCTAGAAAGCTACCTCATGTTAAAAAAAACATTGACTTCAAAAAATATCTAACAAACCACAGGTCCTGGACTTTTTAATGGTGAATGGAGATCAAATTATAGCTATGTATTAATAGCTATGTAATTTAATAGCTATTATGGCTATGTAATCGTTATGCAGGAAATTAGGTTTAGTTTTACTTAAAAGTTTTTGTAAACACAACCTCCCATTCACATTGATTAGCTTTTCATAAATATTGCCTCAATGTAATTTTTGATTTATGTCCATTTTCACGATATGTTTTAAATGACTGTTTTCTAGTTCTGCCTTGGACAACTGGGTCACAGTTTGAATCCATGGGGACAGGGAGATTCTCCAGGGTGGCTTTTCAAGAAGAAGAGTCAATAAAGACAGTATTTGGAGTAAATTGTTTTTGTATCCAAAGCTACAGAGTTTGATAAAATATAGTAATGTTGCGTAGCTCCAGGACAAGCCAAGATTTCCCCCAAATAACTTACAACTCACAGTGAGCAGTGTGCCCCAGGGTTCACACAAGGCCATGGTCATTCATCGCCTCCTTGACTTCATTCGTACAGAAATACCCAGGAGACGAAACAACTTATATCTTTTTACATCTTGGGGATACATTTTTACCTATATATAAATACCTCTGTCCAAGACAAAACCAAGCTTCAAGTATGACACTTACAGTAAACTTTGTGGTAAATACTTTTACAAGAAAACATTAACGGCAAAATTTGGGAATTTCAATGTACTTCTTGGAAGACAGAGAAACTAGGGACCCAATATTCCTACCTGACATGGAATAGTTACCTACTGCTTTTTGTTGAACTGATCACCAAATATGATGTTGAAATTCTACTTCATTCTAGTGATGTCTTGAAAATGCTTCAAGCTTTACAAGAACATAGTCATAGAAAATGTCATGTATCCACCAGGATCGATGTTTGCCTTTGCCAATGTTAGGACTAAGCCAAGCATGTCCTGCTCTAATGAGTAAAAAACCATCAGAGAAATGAGACTTTCTGACTTCCATGCCAGATCACTTTGCTTATGGACTAGAACATACAAAAACTTTTTTCAACAGAAAATTCATACAGAATATTCTACCGAATTCTACAGAAAATTCTACAGAGAATATCCATTTTACAAGCCAGGTTTTTCTTACAATATTTCTACAGGAAATAGAATGTGTGAGTTTAATAGGGAGAACAGTGCATATCTTGAACACATACACTCACTGATGGGAGAATGTGAACTTTAGGCATTCCCAGGTCACCTCAATTTTGTAGAAAAGAGAAAAAGAAAGCCTTATACTTCAGCTAATAGTGAAAAGAAACTGGTAAACAATCTGGAAGTGAAAAATAATTCACTCATTTGCCTAGAAACCAGAAGCCCCCATTCATTCGAACATGCCTGGAATGAGATCTAGAACCCTTCTACACCTCCCTCCTCCCACTGTTCTCCCGTCTGGGGAGAGAAATCAGGAAGAATATTCTTTGCATTTTCCTTACTTTGTCTAATGGAAGGGGAGGTGCCAAGAAACAGCACTTTAAAGAAAATAAGCTGCCTTCAGAGACTTCTTGGAGACTGAAGAACATCAACCCCACTCGGGGTTAACTATGTCCCTCTGGGATGACAGTATGTTCTGTTTGCCGGGACAGCCCTGTTTATCAATATTAACAATAACCCTTCAGACTCACAAATGTGTCCCAGTTTAGACAACAAATTATACAGTGACCTCATCTTGTTGGCTCCTTTTCTTTTCTTGTCGTTCCTTTTTTTTTTTTTTTTTAATCTTATAGAATTGGCTTTATCCTCTCCAGAACAGGTGCACGTTAAAGGAAAATGCCCAACTGACTTCTTTCTGACGGAGGTAGGAGCAGAGAGAAACCAAGAGAAATGTGTCGTCCTCTCATTTATGATTACCCTCAATCTCCTCCCCACCCAGTGACCCCACCACCAACCCCTTTCTGGTCCTGGTCGTCCTCCCCAAGTCCCTGGGCTCTGGGTCCTGAGCTCTGCCACTGGGGCCAGATGGGACAGGGAACAAGATGAAAGGTAGGGCATTGGGAGGGTTTTGGAGGATTTGGCGGTTCCTTTCTTCCTTAAACCAAGCTCCTTATGCTGCAAACCAGGAAGGACTTCGAACATCAGCCTTCCTCGTAAAAGGGACGCTGCTTTTTCCCTTCCGTGTTTTACAGATTTGCTCAAATATCTGCCTCTCACGTCGACATTACTGTTGCTCATGAACTATCCTCATATAATCTCATATAAAGTGTTGAATATTTCTTAATGGAGAAGAATATTGACAGATACTTTCCTTTTTATAGAACTTCCTTTTACTCTCTCATTATTTTCTTCGCTGATAGTAAGAATTAAACAAATTATAATCTCTATTGCTATAAACCAGAGGCCTCTATTTCATAGAATGGATGATTCGTCTGTATTTATTATGCACCTTCTCCTCTGCCGGAAACTATGAACGGGTGTGTGTGTATTTCCACAGCACAGTACACGGTCCCGTGACGCATCCTCTGCATTTTTGCAAACTGAGTGTAATTGCACTGAAGTTCACCAGTTCGTAGCTTTTTTCACTTAGTCAGAATCCCCCAAATTAAATCAACCCTGTTCTCAATTTTAAGTTTCAGCCATTACTGTCAAATACAAGGTGGGTGCTGTAAGCCTTGGCAAAGATGACTTTCACCCTTGACCTGTTATTATTGCGATTTAAGTAAAATGAGTTTTCAAAGCTCTTTCCCAGGAGAAATAGCAAAGATAGTGCAAAAAACAAGAGGAAACAATCTTCGTTAGCAGTGCAGATTTAAAACAGACGTCAGCAAGGGCACCTGGCTATCTTAGTCAGTGAAACACATGATTCTTGATCTCAGGGTTGTGAGTTCAAGCCCCACTTTGGGTGTAGAAATTACTTAAAAATAGAATCGTAAAAAAAAAAAAAAAAAGAGTTCTAGTTGCTGTACATCCTCACCAGCACATGACACAGGCAGTTTTATAAAACACAAAACAAAACAAAAACACATGCTTTGAAACGTGGAATTGCCAAGTTCACCCACTGATTTATGATGTTAAAGAACAGGTAGCCAGACTTTGTTATTCACTTGAAAACAGTTTGTTATTAAGTATTTCTGGATTCTAAACATACTCGTGTTTAGACAATTCAAAAACCTTTTGAACAAGCCTGAGCTACACCTATATGGTTTGTAAGAAATGATTTGCAATGCAGGATACATGCTCTTTTCAAATGGCAATTTTATTTTGAAATTGGGCACTTTTTCCTGTAATTCCTAAGAGATTTGGGGGATCTTGGGACAAGAGCCGCAGATGAGTCTCTTTACATCAATCCATCATTATCACTGGTTTAAATATTTAGTGTAATTGTTGGTATTTTTGTTTCTATTCCTTCCCGAGTTCTTGCTTTCTCATTTCTCTGACTGCATTACAGCCAGATATCGTTACCTCCTCCCAACAAAGAGAATGCCGTCAGCAAACTGTGTTTCTAGTTTCCAGGTGTTACACAATCTCTTGCTTCTTTTCCTTTTTGGTACTATCGACCTGATTTATGTGACGTTAGTTAGCTGAGGCACCAAAGAAAAGGAGAAACAGAAACAGTATTAAAGAATGTGCATAGAGCGCTTGTTTTTGTACTTTGAGTACCATATCCTATAGGACCCAGGTCTATCTGAATATACTAAGTAAAATGACAACATCCATTCATCAGGACAGTGATCATTGGCTTCGAAGATGTAAATGCAATGGAGCCGGTGCCTTACAATCGTGAACGACAGGAACTAAGAAGTAATGCAGTATTGTGATGACTAGTGTACCTTCAAGATGACAAGATGATTTCGATTGAATTTTCATGTAACCTCATAAAGTTTTAATAAGTACCAGCCTGAGTCGCCGATTTATTTTCTCTTTCCTGAAAACTACAGCTTTACTCTTTTTGAGTCAATACCTAAACAGTAATGACCTATAAAAGCAGGTATCCTTTTGGTGATTTCCTTACATTTGCATCTCTGATAAAAGTTCCCTCTGCTGCATCTTCTGAGGGTAAAGGGAACTTTCAACAATTAAGTGCATTATTTTCCGATCAATAAAGAAAACAAGAGAAATACCCAGAAACTACAAATGATAAGAAAACGTGACTCCAGAAAGGTCAGTGGGCTCTGAGGTCAACATTTGCCCTGGGGGCAGGTGCTGATCCCTAATGGAAAAGAACAGAGATCACAAACTATCCTTCAAAGGCCAGATCCAGCTACCTGGTTTTTTTGTTGTTGTTGTTGGTCCTTGAGCTAAGAACGGTTGTTATCTTTTTAAAGCACTGAGCCAAGACATTTTTTACACTTTAAAAGTTTGCTTAAATATAAAGGGAAAATCTGTGACAAGACCCTAGGTGGCCCACTGAGCCTAAAATAGTTACCATCTGTCCCTTTATGACAAGTTTGCCAACCCTGCCCTAAGCCAACACCGCGTATTTTGACTTTTGTTACAGGTAGCACCCCGCTTCTAAGTACGAAATTCCAAATTAGCTGGGACTGGATTTGGCTGCCAGTGACAGTATCCAAAATGGCAGCGATTTAAATAAGGCAACAACTTGTTGTCACTGGCCCCAAAAGTCCCAAAAGTAGTACAAAGCTGGCAGAAGGCTTCACAGGGTTATGAACAGAAAGTCTTTCTTCTTGTCTCCTTACTTGTAGGATCTCCATCTCATGGTCTAAGATGATGGCACATACATCCCGGTAGAAGGAAAGAAGAAGATAGAAACAAGGAGAGGAAAGGACAGCTAAGCAGCTTTCCCTTAAGGAGATGCACTGGAAGTTGCCACGCTTCACGCTGGCTTACATCCCATTGGGCAGAGCTTAGGCACATGAGAGGATGTGAAATGTAGTCCTTATCTGGGCCACCATAAAGAGGTATTTTGCTATGAAAGAATGGAATGATGAACGCTGAGGAGAACCAACAGAGCTTGCCACAAGTATTTACAACACAGGAAAGGTGTGAAGGTGAAACGAAGTATGGCACATGAGATCATCTGGCACTGGGCTTGGAACCCCTCCCTTCCCAAATGAAAGCGGAACTGTTCGTTTAGCTCAGAATTTCTCAAAGTCTCGTAACCCGTTGAAGGTACATCTGTGGTGGGGATGGTTCCACGGGTCCCATCTTCACACCATTGTATAATCTTCTTCTGTAAAGAAGGCCGGAGCTGGCCGTGACTGCCTCTAATGACTAGAATGCAGGACATCTCTTCTAAGATCAGGTTGTAACAGATGATGCTCCCCATCTCACTGGCCTCTCTCTGGGTCTCGCTCACTCACTCTGGTCAAGCCAGCTGCCACGCCAGGAGCCGTGCTATGGAAAAGGCCGTGGGGCAGGAACTGGAAGCAGCCTGCAGCCGACAGGCTGTGAACCAAGGGCTGCCCACAACTGCATGACTGGGCTTTGGAAGCAGGTATTTTAAATTTGCTAAGCTTCAGGATAATCTGCTGTGAACAGCAGATAATGGCTACAACAGCAAAAAAGCTATAAAGTTACAGCAAATGCCAATGTGTTTATCAGCAGAGTCACCGAGGCTCTTATGCAAAGTCAGAGGAACCAACCCAATTTTTTTAAGTTTTTATTTTAATTCCAGTTAGTTAAGATACAGTGTTAGACTAGTTTCAGGTGTATAATAGAGTCGTCCAACGTTGGCATGCATCACCCTGCGAAACCAACCCAATTTTTGAGCTTATGAATAACTTGCTGTTGTCAGTATGCAGGAGCATATGCTCGATGCTGAGGAGAATAAAAGCTAAGGAAGTTGTACATACCTCTCAGGAGGTGCTCACAAATGCTGATGGGGTGGGAAGAAGAAAGGAAGGGAGGGAGGGATGAAGCGAGAGAGTGAAGGACCCAGGGAAGCAGAAGAGGAGGGAGGGATGGGAAGAGGGAGAAAAGGGAGGGAGAGAAGGGAGGGAGGGAAGGAGGGAGAGAGGAAATGAAGAAGGGGAAGGGAAGGCATGGAAAGAGAAAGAAAGATATCAACTTACTTCTATTCTCACTGTATTTTCCTCTTTCCTCAGCAAGCCCATCTATCACTGCTTCAATGAAAGTATCTGGCCAAACATCAAACAGAGTCCACACAAGCCTTTCTGGCTCTGGTCTTCCAAATGCCTTAGCAATTCAAAGAATTTACAGGGTTTGGGGAGGAAGCGAAAGACTGGGAGAAAGTGATTTATGGTAGAGACAGAGTACCGTGGAAAAGCGAGGGGAAGAAGGCATGCCCTCATCCCCCAAATAGAATGCGGACAGGGAGAGAGAGAAGAAAGAGATCTGAAAAACTAAGAACGCAGGGAATCTGGATTCATCCCCGTCTGTAGGACACCAATGATTGTTGCACAATCTCAACAATGGAAGGACGAATGTGGGCGAGTTTTTGCTTGGACCTGCCCCCCCGGAGATGGGAGCTCAGGAAAAAATCAAGTTAGGTTACAGAAAAATAATTTTTTTTCTTTCATGCTTGCATTTGTGTACTGAGACCTGCTGCTCTGCCGTTCAGAGTCCAGCTTCACATAGTTCCAATTGTTCTTTTTAAACCCATGCAAACTTGCAGAATGGCTAAGAGCACAGGCTTTGGAGCCAGTCAAAATGGAGTCTGCTCTGCCAACTACCAACTGTTGGGAACATGGGAAAAACTTAATCTACTTGATTCTCTTTCCTCATCCATTAAAGAGAAGCTACAATATCTCTTTCATAGGGTTATGCTACGAATTTTTTGAGATAATGTACATTAGGAAACTCATCACAGTGTTTGACATGGTAAGAACCAAATAAATAGAAGTCATTATCATTACAAAACTCTACACATAGGACATAGGATTCTGATGGAAATGTCTGGGTTCCCTTCTCTAAGGAACAAGTAAAAATCAGGCTCACAGACTTCTGGTGCTGTACAAAGAAGCAATCCAACTGCAGTTGATTTCTCCCACTGATGACAATAGAAAATTCTAGCAGGCAGCTTGAGGTGAAAAGTCAAAATTTGAAGATCAATCCATAATGATAGTGAGCTTTCCTGATGGGTTTTTTTTTTCTCCTTTATCTCTTAGGATTTAACCTCAGGGTAATGAAATTTTACAAGTATGAACACTAAAACGTGTAAGAGAAATCTCCTTTTCTGGCCAGAGGCCCAGGAAAGGAAGAACCCAGCAGGGCGGGGGAGGGTGGAGGACTGTCTTTATTTTTTCCTTTTTTAGCCTCCTTTTCTCTCTCCCTGTCTTGCCCACCCCTGACCTCCTTACAGGGGGGCAGCGGCAGTGGCAACAGCAGCACAGAGACCCCCAGAGAAGATTCTAGTATCCAGGCAGAAGAGGAAGAGTGTGGAAAGAATCCTCATTTTCACTCTTTTCCCTTGCCACTTCACCCAGAGAGCAGACCCAGCCATGCAGAGCTGCATGAGAACACAGGAAGACAGAACTCTGAGAGAAACACATCCTGTTAGCCAAAGAGACCAGGCAAAGGAGTCCCAGGAGACAGAACATAAGAGAAATCTCAGAAAGTAGAGCGGGTAAGGGAAATTGCTAAATGTGTGTATTAATGGACATAAATTCCACTTTCACCTCAGGCTGCACGTACTCAGAAAACAACAACAACAACAACAACAATAAAACTCAAAAAGACATGTTAAAGATCATGGCCAGGAATAAAGAAGTCTATTTCCTAATGATAAAGGAGCTAATTTGAAGAAGACAGAACAATCTTAAACGTTTGTACACTTAATAATAGAACTTCAAAATACATGAAGCAAAAACTGAGGGAATTAAAAGGAGAATAAAAAAATGCCTGATTATGGCTGGAGATTGGAATACTATTCTCAATAATTTATGAAGCAAATATTCCTTTCAAATGTACAAAGAATACTTACCAAGATAGACCTTATTTGGGGCCGTAAAAGAAATCTCAGAGAATTTAAAAGAATCCTAGCCATACAGAGTATATTCTGATCACAATAGAATCAAACTGAAAACCAGTAACAGAAAGACTATCTGGAAAAGGGTGCCTGGTTGGCTCAGTCAAAGAAAAAATTTAGAACATATGTTGAACTGAACGTAAAGGAAAACTCAGTATATCAAAATATCCAGGATACCACAAAGGAGTACTTATAGCACTAAATATATATATTAGAAAGAAAGTCTCAAGTCTTTTTTTAATATAGAAAAAGAGGGCAAATGAAAACATGCAGAAGAAAAGAAATAATAAAGATAAGCATGAAAATCAATGAAATAAAACTCAGGAAAACAACAAAGAAAATCAATGAAACCAAAAGTAATTTCTTTGATAAATCAAAGATTAGTAAGATTAGTAAGCCTTGAGCCAAACTGATCAGAAAAAGAGGAGAAAAGACAACAAGTTACTAATACACCACACATTATATAGATATTAAAAAGATAACAAAGGAAAATTATGAACAAATATATTAAAAGAAATCGAGCAGTTTACAAAATGGGTAAGTTCCTTGAAAGACACAAATTGTCAAAGTCTAATCAAGAAGAAATAGATAGCATCAATAGTCCAATGGCTTTTAAACAAATTAAGCTTGTAGATAAAAACATCCCCACAAAGAAAACATCATGTCTCAATGGCTATACTGATGAATTCTACCAGATATTTAAGGAAGAAATATCAATTCTATATAAACTCATCTAGAAAATTGAAAAGGAAGGAATATTTTCAGACAAAGAAACTTTAAAACCTTATGCTCATGGGGCACCTGGGTGGCTCAGTTAGCGAAACGTCCGACTTTGGCTCAGGTCACGATCTCGCATTCTGCGAGTTCAAGCCCTACATCAGGCTCTGTGCTGACAGCTCAGACCCTGGAGCCTGCTTCAAGTTCTGTGTCTCCCTCTCTCTCAGCTCTTCCCCTGCTTGTGCTCTGGCTCTGTCTCAAAAATAAGTAGACAGTAAAAAATAAAAATATTTCTGGCAATAAATAAATTAATAAGGGAAAATTTTTGTGACCCTAGGATAAGCAAATATTTCTTAGATACAATACCAAAAGCATAGTCCATAAAAGAACAAATTGATAAATTGAATCTCAAAATCAAAAACTTCTGGTCTACAAGAGAAGGTGAAATAAGCCACAGACGAGGAGAAAATCTTTGCAAAGCAGGTATCTTACAAAGGACATGTGTCCCAGAATATGTAAAGAATTCTCAAAACTTAACACAAAGAAAACAATCTGATAAAAAATAAGCAAAAGACGTTAATGGACACTTGACCAAAGCATGTACAGATGGCAAATAAACACATTTAAAAATACTCAATATCATTATCGATACTCAATATCATTTCCCCATCAGGGAAATGCAAAGACCATGAGAGAGAGCTCCGTACACGTAGGAGAATAGCTGAGATTAAGGACAGACCATCCCGGGGCGCCTGGGTGGCTCAGTCGGTTAATCGTCCGACTTCAGCTCAAGTCATGATCTCACAGTCCGTGAGTTCGAGCCCCGCGTTGGGCTCTGTGCTGCCAGCTCAGAGCCTGGAGCCTGCTTTGGATTCTGTGTCTCCCTCTTTCTCTGCCCCTCCCTGCTCATGCTCTGTCTCTGTCTCAAAGATAAATAAAAACATTAAAAAAAATTAAAAAAAAAAAAAGACAGACCATACCAAGTGTGGAAAGCATGTGCACAAGTTGCAACACACTCACCAAATGACCCGCCAGAGAGAAATGAAAGCTTCTTTCCATACAAAAACTTGTACATGACTGTTCCTACCGGCTTTCTCTGTCACAGCCAAAAACCCACCCATTTAATGAAATGCGACTTATCAAGAAAAGGGAATGATGGGGCACCCAGGTGGCTCAGTCTGTTAAGCCACCCGACTCTGGATTTTGGCTCAGGCTATGGTCTCACGGTTTGTAAGCCCCGCATCGGGTTCTGTCCTGACAAGGCGGAGCCTGCGTGGGATTCTCTCTCCCTCCCTCTCTATCCCTCCCCTGCTCACTCTCTCACTCTCTCAAAATAATTTTTTTTTAAAAAAGGAATGAACTATTTATTTGCTACAACATGGATGAATTTAAAAATAATTATATTGGATGAAAGATGCCAAACACAGAATAGCACACACTATATTACTCCATTCTCTAAAATTCTAGAAAATACAAACTACTCTCTTTTGACAGAAAACAGGTCAGAGGTTGCCTGGGTTTGAGGTTGGGAAGGGAAGGAGGATTACAAAGGAGCACCAGGAAATGTTTCTGAGTGATCAATACGTTTACTATCTTAAATGTGGTGATGCTTTCACAGGTAAATAAATACGCTGAAACTTATCGAACTTTGTCATTTAAATATGCCCAGTGTACTATATATCCAATATAACTCCATAAAGCTGTTTTTTTTTAAGTTAAATACATGCCTATCATATGATCTAGCTATTCTATACCTAGGTATTTCTTTAACGTTTATTTGTTTATTGTGAGAGAGAAAGAGAGCACAAGCAGGGGAGGGGCAGAGAGAAAGGGAGAGAGAGAATCCCAAGCAGGCTCCACGCTGTCAGCACAGTGCCCAACATGGGGTTCAAACTCAAACTGTGAGATCATGACCTGAGCAGAAATCAGGAGTTGGGACACTTAACGGACTGAGCCACCCAGGCGCCCCTCTCTCCCCCAGTATTGACCCAAGAGAAACAAAAGCCTATACCCATAGGAAGACCTAAACGTGAATGTTCATAGCAGCTTTATTTGTAGTAGCTGATAACTGGAAAAAGCCCATTTATTAACAAGGTGAATAAACGGATAAAGAAATTATGGCTCATTTATACAAGGAATGTTGCCCAGCAGTAAGTAGGATGAATTATTGATAAGTGTTAAGACAGAGGCATCTCGAAGGAAGTATGCCATGTGAAGGAAGCCAAACGAAAAGAGAGTACACACTGTGTGCTTCCATTTATGTAAGGTTCCAGAATATGGAGACCCTTGTACAGTGAGAGAAAGCAGATCCGTGGCTGCCTGGGGGAGAGAAGACGGATGGATGGCCAGACAGCAGCAGAAAACGTTGAAGGGGGATGGCTGTGTTCATCATCTTGGCTGCAGTGGTTGGCTTTGTGAGTATGATCTGTGATCTGAAGTGATTGGACGTGACGCTCTTTAATATTTGTTCCCCTTCTAAAGGCTACACTATGTTCTTTACTCCTTGACATCGAGATTCTGCAAACCAGACTTTAAAGAGACTGCCAGCGTGCTTTCTTGTGAACCTTCAAAATTCCCACCAACTGAAAACACAGGCATGGCCCACCGTCCGTATTTCTGGTCCCCACGGAAGGGACCATAACCTCCCCACACTTAGCAGAATCGAGGGACAGGTGCCCTGGGCGGTGAAACATTTTCAGGGCAAGCCTGATTTACTCTTATGTCAATAGTCCTGCAGGCTTGCAGTTCTGCTGAGATAATCCCAGAAATAACCTTCTGCTCTTCTAACGAGAACACGACCGGGGACGTCGAACTTTGAGGAATCGTGACCCTCTCTGGCCTGCTCTTTCCAAAGGCAATGGGTAGAATGTGAGCAACATTAGCCTACCCTCCTTCTGGTAGTTATGAAAATCTAAACGTGTGTGTGCGGTTACATTGTAACTTATTAGTACTCAGAGTGAGGTCTTTTGGCTTGCTTTTTCCGATAAGAGCTGGGATAAATCGTGACCCTTGACTTGTCTTACTGGTTTCCTGTTAGAGGCTGTGGACTTTATTGTTAGCCTGAGGTATCTCTGCTAAGTGCCCTGGGAAACACATTCCAATGTCCAACCACAGCCCCAACCCCCAATAAAATGCAGGAGAGAAAACATCTGATAGAGTGCCAATGTGACAGCCAAAGTTTTCTGAAGCTTGTGGATTGGATGGAGGTTAGGAGAGAGCTTCAGCTAAATAATGATCTCATCTGCTTCTGCACTATAAAAATATCCTAAAGGTGCATAATCTTGATATATCTCTCAAGCGCCAGGCTCAATGCCAGAGGCCAACCTGGGAGTCGAGTGACAGCAGTTCCCGTCCCACGTTTACTATGAACTTAACCTGTGTCCTCGGTCAGACTGTGAAGGTGTCTTGGGGGTCAGTCGCCTTCTCTGTAAAGTGAGACCGGGTGCTCCCCCCTTTATTGCCTTGAGGAAACTTCTGGGTAATAAACCAAGTGAGTTTAGGGCCCAAGGAGGATCTGGAGAATAGGACAGAGTCTTAACGAATTCAAGTTCCATTGAAGCTGAAAAACAATAAAGCATATGCGAAATAAAACTTGCCAGCCACCGGCCACTGACTCTGGTTTCAAAGATCACTAAGGTCTACTCAACTCCTAAAAGCCTGAGAGTGTCTAAGCCGACGTGCACAGGACGTTGTGTGTGTGGCAACTTAGATCAAGTGTGACATCCAGTGGTCACCTTGGCTAATGACACTTAGACCCTTTGGACCAGCCTGGGGAATTCTGACCTGGAGGCCCTTTGTCTTGCTGAACAGACTTCAATTGAAGAAAGGGAATCGGAAGTAACAAGTGTTGTCCATCGGGTGGAAATTAGGGTGAGGAAGTTACATGATGCCAAAAATAAAATAACTATTTGGGGACAGGGCTGAGGCTAGAAGCCACATCTTACAGAAGATCCACCAATTAATCTTTCCATAATTAACTGACCATAATAGAAATGCCCTTTATCAAGAGTCGGCAGCAGAAAGGAGGCAAAAGAAGAATTAATAATATTAATTTGGGGGGGCACCTGTCTTAGTCGGTTGAGCATCCAACTTCGGCTCCGGTCATGATCTCGTGGTTCGTGAGTTCAAGCCCCGCGTGGGGCTCTGTGTTGACAGCTCGGAGCTGGAGCCTGCTTAGGAGCCAAAATCAAGAGTCAGATGCTTAACTCTGATGGAGCCACCCAGGCGACCCAGTCTGACACACTTTAAACTCTAAATGTTTTACTCCATACAGCCCAGTATCATAATTAATGCCTGCCATGACGATCCTGAGGCATTAACGATTAAATTATTCTTACAGTCCTATGCTTAACCAAGTAAAGAAATGTGGAATCTAATTTAGCAAGATTTAACATCGAAAATGAGGACAGTGAACATTTTCTGTGCAGTAAGATAGCTTATCTTGAAGACCAGCTTGGGTTTGCCACATCCTAAACCCATGAACATAGTCCATCGGAGGAGGCGGATGGCATCTCCCATCTGGCAGGGATTCTCCCACCTTCCATCTGTAGTTTATGCTACAAACGGGGGAACCATTTCCAGACAAGAACTATGTCCAGCACCCCCTTGCCTGTTCTTCCCTGATAAAACCCAACTCTTCAATTCACTCTCACAGCCATTCAAGAAACAGCTTCTAAGGAATTCATTTGTTGTATCTCCCCAGTGACTTTGAAGGGCATTCAAATAGAAAGTCCACAGTGATCTTGGCGAAAGGTGTCTTCTGTCCTATTTTCTTTGCTCCCACGCTGCACCTGCTCTAGGACTCACCTCTTCAAAACCCCCAGGACAAGCTTCTTCTGCTTCTCCACCAGCCACATCTTCTGGCTCGAGTGTCTCCCCCACGGCTACCTCCCTTCCCATCCCTCTTATCTTTTTAGCTATTCCCACTTTTCGAAAGTTACGTCCCGCTTTAGGGAGCAACTCAAATACAGTAAAGTCTCCCCTTTAAAGGACTCCCTGATCCCGTCATTGGGAGAATGCCTTCCTCTTACTACCTCGGCATGTTTCACTCCCCCTTTGCTCATTCTCTCCATCTTGCCTTGCACTGTGGTTATTCTTCCTACGGTTGTGTGTCCCCATTAGAATCCGAGTTCCCGGTCACAAGGGGAATGCGGTGAAAGGGACCGTGCGGTAACCACACCTGTCAAGCTTGCGAGGCTTGCAAAGAATTCACAGAACACTCCTGAGTGAAGGTGGCATCCCAAGGTCAGCCAAGTGTTATGGGGGTGCCTAGGGGCCTCTTACTAATCATTTGTCACGTGTATCAAGAGGAAAAGGTGCACACCCTACAGCATTTCCTAGCTCAATAGGTAGGCTCAAACGGGAAAACAGGTTCTCCAGCCACCGTCCTGGTTTGTTGATTTGTTCACCTACCGTTTCTGATGTCCCTTCTGTGTGCCCACTGGTGTCCAACCCATTTCACACGTAGTCACCCACTCCAGCCTCACAGCTCGCCCATGAGATAGTTGTTATGAACTCACGATTTCGGACATGACAACGAGGGCTTACGGAAATTGATCCCATAGCTAATAAGCGACTCTGTCAAGTTTCAAACGTTCGCAGCTTCACTCAGGAACTGACGTTATCGACCGTTCCAAGGCCACGGAGGGGTGCCACTCACACCTCCTTTAAGGGAGGACCCGCCACAGTTGGGTCTACCACACAGTTCACGGCAAGCCACACTTTCTCTGGGTGTCACCCTCACAGCGAGCACAGCAGGGGCACTGGGACAGGACCGTCCCTGCCCAGCGTGGATGTCACCTATCAAGCAAGCTTTGCTCAGAGATCCCCCATCAGCCCTACCTAGACTTTCTCAGGAAGGCACTGGGTCTGTGAATCCTCAGCTGCTCTCCCTTCACCAATGCCAGATCCGCCCTGCAGCCTGAATCTTCTCCAACCTGCTTCCGCACCCTCCCTGCATCCTCAAGCGATGATCTCTTGCCTGTCTAATCTTTGGCCATCTGCCTCTCGGATGACACAGGAGACACCAGAAGTGTCTGAGAAAAGAGGCTATGTGGTCAGGTTTCAGGACGGCTCTCTCATGATCCCGCCGGCAGGGACGACCCCATCCTTAATGCAACGGAGTCCTTTGCACCGCCGGCAGCCTAATCCCTAAAGATGCCACCAGGGTTAAGCGGGGAGGCGGGGGGAAGCCCTGGCGGAAGGGAATGCCTTCAACATACAAGGACTCGGGTGTTTGGGGCAAAACTCTTGCAAAGACTAGGGGAGTGGCTTGGTCATTCCCAGGCTGTATTAAGGCCTCACGGGTGGTGTGAAAGGGCTCCAGGCTCAGTGAGAGAACCCGAGGGCCTCTGCAGGTGGCTTTTATCTTGCAGCGGAAAAGCCAAACAGCAGAGGGCCATATTCAGAACCTGATAGCGAAAGCTGCAGGACTCCAGCCGCCTTTCCATATTCACATTTAAATACTCAGCCAAGGGGCGCCTGGGTGGCTCAGTCGGTTGAGCGTCCGACTTCGTCTCACGTCATGATCCCGCGGTTCGTGAGTTCGAGCCCCACATCAGGCTCTGTGCTGATGGCTCAGAGCCTGGAGCCTGCTTCGGATTCTATGTCTCCCTCTCTCTCTGCCCCTCCCCTGTTCATGCTCTGTCTCTCTCTGTCTCAAAATAAATAAAAACATTAAGAAAAAAAATAAATAAATACTCAGCCAAAATAGGGCAGTTAAGCTAAAACCATGGCTCTGGCTGGGAAAACACGGGACCCTGGAATATGGAATGGATGCCCCCAAGGATCTTGGCTCTGCAGACACCCCACCACCCCCACCAAAAGCTTGCTGAAGCGGCCCGCCCCTCTGCAGGAGAACTAGCATCTCCCCAGGATGGGAAGACGCTGGGGAAGTTTCTCCACAAGATAACAGATGTCCCCCTAAGGCAGTGCTCCACCCCCTCTCCTGACTGCCTGGCCAACAGGGACATCCACTCCAGCATAACTCATGCTTCACGCATGCTGGGGCTGATAAGAGAGGAAAGAAGTTATATCCCCAGCAGGCATGGCAAAAATGACCCGGCAGACAGAGGCAGACACGAAGGGGGACCCGTGGGGTTGGATTGATCCCTCAGGAAGGGGCACACTCACCGGCACAGGCTGTATTCATTCTCTGCTGCTGCAAATTATCACCAGCTCTAGTGGCTTAAAACAACACACATTTCGGGTCTTGCAGCTGTGGAGGTCAGGAGGCCAAAACGGATCTTGCTAAAATCCAGACATTGGCAAAGCTGTGTTCCTTCTGGAGACAGGGCAGAAATCTGCTTCCTCGTCTTGTCCAGCTTCTAGAGGCTGCTGGCCTTCTTTGGCTTGTGCCCCCCCTCCCTCCTCGTACGGTACCTTGAGTCTCGCTCCCTGAACGCCCCCTTCCGTCTTTCCCTAATAGGGACCCTTGTGATTACACGGAGGTACACCTGGATAGCTGAGGACCGCTCCCCCTATCCTTGATCTTAATTACATTAAGGTTCTTGGTCACAGCTGCCAAGTTCCTTTTGCAGAGTAAGGTAACATACTTGCGGGTTCCAGGGATGAGGACACAGCCATCTTTGGGGCTGGGGCGGGGCATTATTCTGCCTGATTCTGACGACATTTTTCTTGACACACCACATTGCATTACTTTAAGGCCCACGCCACGAATTGGCGCTTATTCACATCGTGACAGGATCACACGGGAAGCCTGGTTTCACATCCATCGCCTCCCATCCTTCCAATGTTTTTCTCGCAGCGAGAACCTTGAAGATCAAACCTCTTGGCAACTTTGAAATCTGCGACACGGTGTGGCTAACCAGGGTCACTATGCCGCGCTCGACGCTTACCTCTCTCCCGAGTGGAACTCTGTGCCTTTCCACCACATCCACTCATTCAGCCCAGCCCCCTCCCTCCAGCCCTCGCAACCGCCAGTCTGCTCTCTGTGTCTGTAAGTCCCTTTCTGTGTGTGTGTGGATTCCATATAGAAATGAGATCTAGCAGCGTTTGTCTTTCTCTTGTCTGGCTCATCTCGCTTAGCATAAAACCCTCCAGCTCCATCCATGTTGTGGCAAAGAGCAGGATTCTCTGCTTTTTTTTTTTTTTTTTTTTTTTTTTTTTTTTTTTTTTGGTTTTTTGACTGGATAATATCCCAGTGCACGTAACAGGTGACTCTTGAGGGCCTGGAGAAAATGATGGCCCGCTCTGATTGAAGCAGAAATGCCTGAGTTGCCCTGAAAAATGGTAGAGGAAATTAAAAGGTACAGACAGGCAGCATGCCCGCTGGAGAGACTGTGCGTCCAAAAGCCCCGGCAGCGGATGGCCCAGAGCACACGCCGTAAAGAATGTACTTGTGGCTCTCCCCCACAGGCCGGGGCTGACATAGGAGAGGCGGTCACAGAGCTGCACGCGCTAGGATATGCGAGGGTGACAGGTCCCAGAGCGACAGAGGCCAACGGACTGCGCTCACACACCAGAAGCCAGGGAGCTGCGTTTACCTTAGTAACCAGCAACGTCGGGGGCAGCCAAGGAGTCCTCAACCACACGGAGTCATGGAATGGTTACTAGAATATTCTCTCTACTACTCAAATATTTTATTGCATCTCTACAAGCAGAGTAAGGAGGAGGCTTAGGTTTGGTGTTTCAATGACTCCCCTGGAGCGCCTAGGTGGCTCAGTCGGTTGAGCGTCCGACTTCAGCTCAGGTCACGGTCTCGAGGCTTGTGAGTTCGAGCCCCACGTCAGGCCCTGGGCCTCCCTCTCTCTCTGCCCCTCCCCTGCTCGTGCTCTGTCTCTCTCAAAAATAAACGTTAAAAAAAATTACATGGCTCCCCTAAAACTGAGAGGGGTCCTGTGGAGAAGCCAAATTCCAAGAGTTAATTTTCTCTTCCTCTGAGCTCCTGGTCTCCTCATGCAAAGAGACCTGGGCAGGCTTGCCCTCCAGCCCTGGAGCTTTGACCTTGGTTTGGGGGCTCCCAGGGCAGTTCACTACTCTGCCGTCCAATGTATGGACGTCCAATGCAATGATCATATTTCTTTTTTTTTTAATGTTTTTATTTATTTTTGAGAGAGAGAGAGACAGAGCATGAGTGGTGAAGGGGCAGAGAGCGAGGGAGACACAGAATCCGAAGCAGGCTCCAGGCTCCGAGCTGTCAGCACAGAGCCCAACGCGGGGCTCGAACCCACAAACCATGAGATCACGACCCGAGCCGAAGTTGGACACTCAACCGACTGAGCCACCCAGGCGCCCCATGTCGTAATCATATTTCTGATCCACGTAAAAAGTCTGAGATTTCCCCCTGTGTCCTCAAACTTCCTAAATTCGCCTTCTTTTGAATCCACCATTTGAATTCAGGGGGAGGGGATCCAAAATATTTTCTAAAACATGGGTCAGACACAGAGGTTTCCTCTACCACGTCGACAAACGGTCAGCTGTGTTTTATGCGGTGGTGTTTGTTGAGTATCACGGGCTGACAACAATTTGGAATGAGAGAATGAAGGCCTTTGAGATCCCCTTTGGGACTCAGTCCAGCCTGAGGAACGAGGTACGTTTGCTTCCTCTGCACGTGTGAGGACACAGAGATCGAAAGGCCTGCTCTCATTCAACTTTCATATATAAAGCACCCAAAATAGTCTGCCTCAAAATAGCTTCTGGACAGGTGACCTTCTGGAACTGTCTGTTCTCTCCCAACCGCGCCTTGTTGGTAATGTACAAAATCCATGATCCCCGCAGGAGATGTCTTTGAACTCTGAATCTCGGAGAATTCAGCTATAAATTCTTCTTTCAGGGCTACGAAACCCAAGCCCAGTACAGCCCTGGGAAGGAACCAGAGCCGATGCATGGTGTGCAAACTACCAATCCCCTAGAGACATCCTTTCTCACCAGGTATCCTGCAAAATGAGGCCAGCTTTGGAAAGAGCCGGCTGAGTTCGTGAGGAGTGACAAAGCACGTTTGTCACAGGCAGGCTGCGATGTCTAATGTCCAGGAGAAGCAAATCATTTGCTTCTCCAAGAGGACCATTTCAAGTGCTCACCCCAGAGAAAGGCCAGCTGAAAATGGGGGCTCTTGTGACCACCCCACCCCTTGCCAAGCAGAAGAGCCTGCCCTCGGCCATGTGAAACCACAATGTTGTGTCAGGAGGCCATGTGGCAACGTTGGGGACAGCCTCCGCTCAGGTGTCAGGCAGGCCTGGGTTTCAGTTCCTGCACTGCCGCTAAAAATGTGCACTGCAAAAGTCCCCTCGGCCCTCAGCATCTTCCTCTCTGTCAAATCACAGGCTGTAATGAGATGTAAATCAGCTAATGTATACCAAGCACCTAGCACTGTATCTGGCACGTGAGAGCCCCAAATCGGAAATGCTTTAAAATAAAGAAGTCATGGTCTACTAAGTTTAGGAAACATTGAATTAGTGTTAAACAGAGTTCTTGCCTTCAGAGAATCTAAAAACCTCTACTATTCTAATGTGCCCTGTGAGTCAGTGAGAAAGGGATTAGTACACAGTAGTTCCCAAACTTACCAGATCATGGGACTCTTTCCTGACACTGATAGAAACAGTCCTGGGAACAGCACTTTGGAGCAAAACCCAATAGACGCTTGACAAACGTCGCTTGCCTTTTTCTTCTCCCTCCCAGACTTGCTTACCTCCTAAAACCAACATCCTTGTGATTAGAAGGGCATCAGAAGTACACTTTGGGGTTGGGGGTTTGGGTTCTTAATCTTCAACTCTATCACTTAAAATAATAATTTACAAAAATGAAACCATGATTCAACATGTATTGACAACCTACTCATGATTCTTGTTCATATTAGATTAAAAATGGTGTAAGAGCTTCTCAAAAGGCTTCACCTATTAAAATATCATAAGGTAAGGGGCATCTGGGTGGCTTAGTCAATTGAGTGACTCTTGATTTCGGCCTAGGTCACGATCTCACGTTTCATGAGTTCGAGCCCCGCATCAGGGCAGTGAAGAGCCTGCTTGGGATTCTCTCTCTCTCTGCACTTGTCTCTCTGCCCCTCCTCCACTAGTGATTTCTCTCACACACAAAAAAATATATATCATCAGGTAAGTGCAGCTAAATTATGCAGTTAAATTATGTGGTCTTAAGTAAAAAGCAAAAGATTTCCTCCGTGTGTCATGGGACATACTTTTACGGGCTTTGCACTGTTTCCTGTCTTCCCCAGTAGGTGGCACTGCGGACCTACAGTCCAGGAAATCCTGCTTTGTTGGCCCAGAATGGCCCAGTCTTCCAGATGCTCTTGCCCCAAAGCCATTACCTGCACGTGCCAAGGCTTTTTACCCCTTGGCTTTGAAGACAATCAGGTACCAATTTCTAGTTCATTGGCAGGTCCCGTCATTAATATTGTTTTTCGGGAATTTTCTATGGTTTTTCTATGTTCTTCCCCCCACCCCCAACCCCTGGGTTTTTCAGCTTCTAATTTGTCACTCTAAAAGTGCTTCAGGAAAAGCTGAGGTGAAACCCTTAAACAACATCCTGCTACTTTTCTTCTCCAAACTACCGATAATGTCAGAATGAGCATTTCCAGTGGGCTTTGGGGCACCTGTAGATGAAACCCAGCCAGAATTTTAAATATCATGCGCTCAACGGGGCACTTGGGTGGTTCAGTCTGTTGAGGATCCGGCTCTTGATTTCAGCTCGGGTCATGATCCCTGGGTCTTGGGATCGAGCCCCACGTTGGGCTCGGCACTGAGCGCGGAGCCCGGTTGAGATTCTCTCTGCCTCTCCCCCACTCGTACGCTGTCTTACTCTCTCTCTCTCTCTCTCTTTCTCGCTCTCAAATAAAAAATAAATAAATAAATATTATGGACCCAGAAGTGCTGCTGTCATCCACCAGCTCATCCCTGATTCTCACGTGGCAAGTGCACTGTCACCCAAATCTGAAGTCTTACTTTGAGTCCCTCCTTCCCTCCCCTCATCCTCACGGTCACGCTAACCTCCGCCTGTTGCGCTCTTCTTACAAATGTCAGTGAAGTACCACAAACATCTAGAAAAAATCAAAACAATAATAACATAATGGATACCTATGTATCCAGCATTAACCACCAGCAGATGTTTGTGTTTTCCCATAATTACTTCATGGGTCTTTTTTTTTTTTTAATTCCAGTTAACATACAGTGTAATAGTAGTTTCAGGTGTACAAAATAGTGATTCAACACTTCCCTACATCACCCGGTGCTCATCACGACAGGTGCCCTCCTTCATCCCCATCACCTGTTTCCCCACCCCCCTGAACTCTGGTAGCCTGTTTCCTGGAATCTGGTAACTATCAGTTTCTTCTCTGTAGTTGAGAGTCTGTTTTGTGGTTTGCCCCTCTCTTTTGTTCCCTGTGCTCATTTGTTTTATTTCTTCAATTCCACGTATGAGTGAAATTATATGGTATTTGTCTTTCTCTGACTTAATTCGCTTAGCGTAATACGCCCTAGGTCCATCCATGTTGTTGCAAATGGCAACATTTCATTCGTTTTGATGGCTGAATAATGTTCCCTTGTGTATATACACCACATCTTCTTTATCCATTCTCAATTGATGGACACTTGGGCTGCTTCCATATCTTGGCTATTGTAAATAATGCTACTATAAACATCAGGATGCATGTATGCCTTTGAATTAGTGTTTTGTATTTTTTGGATAAATACCTAGTAGTGCAATTGCTGGATTGTAGGGTAGGTTCTATTTTTAACTGAGGAACCGCCATCCTGTTTTCCAGAGTGGCTACACCAGTTTGCCTTCCCACCGACAGTGCATGAGGGTTCCTTTTCCTCTCCATCCTCACCAACACCTGTTTTTTCTTGTGTTGTTGACTTTAGCCATTCTGACAGGTGTGAGGTGATATGTCATTGTGGTTTTGATTTGCATTTCCCTGAGGGTAAGTGACAATGAACATCTTGTCACGTATCTGTTGCCCATCTGAATGCCTTCTTTGGAGAAATGCCTGTTCATGTCTTCTGCCCTTTTTTAATTGGATTATTCACTTGGGGAGGTGTTCTGTTTTATAGGTTGTTTATATATTTTGGGTACTAACCCTTTATCAGATACGTCATTTGAAAGCCCTTCTCCCATTCCTCAGGTGGCCTTTGAGTGTTGTTGATTATTTCTTTCACTGTGCAAAAGCTTTTTATTTTGACGAAGCTCCAGTAGTTTCTTTTCGCTTTTACTTCCCTTGCCCGAGGAGACCTATCTAGAAAGAAGTTGCTATGGCCAATGTCAAAGAAGTTACTGCTTGGGTTCTTTCCTAGGATTTTTATGGCTTTAGGTCTCACATTCAGGTCTTTAATCCATTTTGGTTTTGTTTTGCGTTTGGTGTAAGAAAGGGGTCCAGTTTCATTCTTCTGCATTCTTCAACCATTTGTTGAAGAGGTTATCCTCTTCCCACTGCTTTCCTGCTTTGTTGAAGATTAATTGACCATATAGTTGTGGGACCATTTCTGGGTTTTCTATTCTATTCCATTGATCTATGTGTCTATTTTTGTGCCAGTACCATACTGTTTCAATCACTATAGATTTGTAGTATAACTTGAAGTCTGGAATTGTGATGCCTCTAGCCTAGCTTTTCTTTTTCAGGATTGCTTTGGCTATTCATGCTCTTTTGTGGTTTCACACAAATTTTAGAATTTCTTGCTCTAGTTCTGTGAAAAACACTGGTGGTATTTTGATAGGGATTGCATTAAATGTGTAGATTGTTTTGAGTAGTACAGACATTTTAACAATATTTGTTCTAAGCCATGAGCATGGGATTTTTTTCCATTTCTTTGTGTTATCTTCAATTTCTTTCATCAGTGTTTTATATTTTTCAGAGCATACATCTTTCACCTCTTTGGTTATGTTTATTCCTAGGTATCGTATTATTTTTGGTGCAATTGTAAATGGGATTATTTTCTTAAATTTTCTTTCTACTGCTTCATTATTGGTGTATAAAAATGCAACATATTGGCAATAAGCTCTTTGACATCAGTCTTGGCAATGATTTTTTTGGATCTGAACCCAAATGTAAAGGCACAAAAATGAGAATAAATATATGGAATTGCATCAAACTGCTCCTACACAGCAAAAGAAACTATCAAGAAAATGAAAGGGCAACATACTGAATGGGAGAAAATATTTACAAACCATATATCTGATGAAGGGTTAATAATCCAAAATATATAAACACTTATGCAACTTATCAACAACAACAAAAAAGAAAACAATTTAATTTAAAAATGGGTAGAGGAATTGAGTCGATTTTTTTTCCAAAGAAGACATGTAAATGGCCAACAGGTACATGAAAAGAGGTTCAACATCACTAATTATCAAGGAAATGCAAATCAAAACCACAAAAAGATATCACCTCACACCAGTCAGAATGGCTAGCCTCAAAAAGACAAGAGAGAACGTGGTAACAAGGACGTGTGGAAAAGGGAATCCTTACACACTCGTAGTGGGAATGTAAACTAGTGGGGCCACTATGGAAAACAGTATGGAAGTTCCTCAGCAAATCAAACATGGACCTACCGTATGATCCAGCAATCATGCTTCTGAGTATATATCTAAAAGAAATGAAAACGTGATATCACAAAGATAGGTGACCTCTCATATTTATTGTCTTATTCACAACAGCCAAGATATGGAAGAATATTGAAGTGTCCATCAATGGATGAATGGATGAAAAGATGTGGTTTAAATATACAATGGGATATTGTTCAACCATGAGAAAGAAGGAAATCCTGCCATTGACGACAACATGAATGGACCTGGAGGGCATTATTTTAAGTGAAATAGGCCAAAGACAAATACCACACGGTATCACTTCTACATGGAATCTTTTCTTTTTTTAATTTGTAATGTTTATTCATTTTTGAGAGACAGAGAGACAGGGTGCAAGTGGGGGGAGGGGCAGAGAGAGAGACACACAGAATCTGAAGCAGGCTCCAGGCTCTGAGCCATAAGCACAGAACCCTACGTGGGGCTCAAACCTACGAACCATGAGATCATGACCTGAGTCAAAGTTGGACACTTAACTGACTGAGCCACCTGGGCGCCCCAACATGGAGTCTTAAAAAAAAAAAGTCAAACACAGAAACAGGGAGTAGAATGGTGATTATAAGTTATATACAAGGATCCAGTGAAAAACACGGTGACTATAGTTGATGGTACTGTGTGGCATAGTCGAAATTTGCTAAGAGTAGAACTTGTGTCCTCACCAAAAAAGAAAAAAAAAGTACATATGTGAGGTGATGTGTGTTAATGAACTCAATCCTGGGGATCTTTTCAGAATATATACATACACCAAATCATCACGTTAGACATTTTTAATATATTACAAGTTTACTTGTCAATTATATCTCAATAAAGTTATCAAAAAAAAAGAAAACTACTATTTTGTAATCCCTAAAGAAATAATGGATCTGATTAACAATGATTTTTGCCTGTGGAAACCCAAAGCTCAAAGGTTGACAGGGACTTTTATAATGAATGGATCAGCCTGACGACTCCTGAAAGTCAGGTCAATCCTAACTTGAACGAGACACCCAGACATTATATATCTCCTGTTTTAGGAACTAGGAAATAAAGAGCCCACCCAACAAAGTATTCTTGCCTAAAGAAAAAAAAATTAATTTGAATCTAGTCAAGCATTTATAGAGCTAATGTTTCCAGGAAACAGTAAGGGTAGAGGAATAAGTTAAAACACATCATAAAGATGCAAAAGGTCATAATGTAGGAAAATCTATTAGATACCATGGTTTCTTAAACAGCTCTTAAAGAGGATGGTATGAAGAGAGATGTTATATATTAAGTGTGACTGAAGAGATTAATAAATGCTATGTGCAGAACTTGCTTGGGCCCTGATTAAACAAACCCACCATAAAAAGGGATTTTTTATTCCTTTTTATAATGTTTATTTTTGAGGGAGAGAGAGCACGCAGGCAAGGGAGGGGCAGAGAGAGAGGGAGAGAACAGAATCCAAAGCAGGCTCCAGGCTCTGAGCTGTCAGCATAGAGCCCGACACAGGGTTTGAACCCACAAACCATGAGATCATGACCTGAGCTGAAGTCTGCTGCTTAACTGACTGGCACCCTTAAAAGGGTATTTTTTAGACAGGAACATTTGACCACGGACTATTAGCTGAAATTAAGAGGTTATTGTCAACTTTGTTAAGATAGGAGAGTGACCTTCTGGTTAAGTAAATGAAAAAAATATATTTGTTGGAGAAATATGCTAAAATTTTATAAGGAAAATAGTCCAGCTCGACCCCAGTCCCACCCAGCAAAATGTGAAGGGAGAAATAAAACACAAAGAGCAAGCTGTTTATAATTTCTGAAGCCAAATGCTGAAATATATGGGGTATTAATGTACTATTTTCTGTATTTGTACGTTTCAAATTTTCCATAATATTTTGTCCTAAGGTCTCAAAAAGTTCAATGACAGTCTAACCTTTTTTTTTTTTAATTTTTAATGTTTATTTATTTTTGAGAGAGAGAGAGAGAGACAGTGCAAATGCGGGAAGGGGAGAGAGAGAGGGAAAGACAGAATCCGAAGCAGGTTCCAGGCTCTGAGCTGTCAGCATAGAGTCCGATGCGGGGCCTGAACCCATGAACCGTGAGATCATGACCTGAGCCGAAGTCAGATGCTTAACCACCTGAGCCACCCAGGCGCCCCTATGACAGTCTGAGCTTGTAATCATGACGGCATTCTCACGATGTTCCTACCATGGCGGAGATTATCAGACTCCTATGGGTGGGTTTCATGGCACCCAACCAGGAGGAAACTTCCCAACGGGTCCCAGTTGATTTTATGTAAAACATGGATATTGAGATACTACTTTGTTAAGTCCAAGAAAATAAGATCCCTCCAAACATGAGATTTCTCTTCAGTAATCTTCAAAGCATTCTCTCGTTTGTAAAAGCATTTCTTAAAAGAGGAAATATTTACGTAAACATTAAGTCAATTATTCATTGAGAATAAAAATTCACGGCCGCTACTTTTTGCAACACCTCTCTAATACATGGTAAAGATCATCTTCTGCCTTGATTTAAAACTAGCACTGCCGGGGCGCCTGGGTGGCTCAGTCGGTTAAGCATCCGACTTCAGCTCAGGTCACGATCTCACAGTCCGTGAGTTCAAGCCCCGCGTCGGGCTCTGGGCTGATGGCTCAGAGCCTGGAGCCTGCTTCCAATTCTGTGTCTCCCTCTCTCTCTGCCCCTCCCCCGTTCATGCTCTGTCTCTCTCTGTCTCAAAAAAATAAAATAAACGTTAAAAAAAATTAAAAAAAAAAAAAACTAGCACTGCCAAATTCCTAAAGTATGTTATGATTCCTTGCTAGCTTTGCCACCATGTAAACAGAAAGACGCTCTACTGACATGTCCTTCATTTGCTTCAGAGCTAATAACACTTGCATGATAAATTGGAGAGGGGAAAAAACCAATGTAGTTCAATAAGAAGTGAGAATAAACATGCGTAATTATATTTGTCCTGATTCTGTCATCTTATATAATAGATATTCATGGTCTCATCCACAACCCATAAAAGATCAATTTCCAAAAATATGGAATGTTTATTCTCCATCAAATTTTAGTTAGAGCTGCATCATAGCTGAGTCATTTGGCTTTTTATGATATGTAAATTAGTTTCAGAATTTACTATATAGTCTTTGATGGTGACGGTGACAGGTGACACTCGCAGGCAACCAATGAGAGATGAGACCAGTTGCCATAAAATGACCATATTGTCCCAAAGAGTAAAGAACAGACATAATGACTATGTCCTCTAAACTGGAAGGCACCCAAGGATCTCATCTGACAGGTGTCTATAGGGTGCAAACTAATCCATTGGCCAGTGCACTCGTCTCCTAGGACTGACATAACAAAACGCCAGGTGTTGGGTGGTTTAAACAACACTAATTTGTTGGCTCACTGTTCTGGAGGCTAGAAGTCCAAGATCAAAGTGTCAGCAGGTTGATTTGTTCTGAGGGATGTGAGGGGGAATCTGCTTCATGCCTCTCAACTGGATTCTGGCGGTTTACTTGCAATCTTCTGGGATTCCTTGGCTTGTAGACACAACACTCAAATCTCTGCCTTCGCGTTCATGCTGCGTTCTCCTGTGTGTATCCCTTTATGTGGCATATTTTTTTAAAGATACACATTGTTTGGGGGGCCATGATTCAACCCATAACAGAGAGTCAAAAAATAGAAAGAGGTCACCATACCATGTCCCCCAGGCCAGCCAGTAAAGATCTGCTTTCTGATTTTACACAAATATGTTGATATTTATCTTAGCCACAGTAGAACAAAGTGTCTAAATCACAGCCTTTGTGGAGTCTATCATCAGTATAGTAGTTAGAATACAGGTTTCTGCTGTTCTAACAATGACATGCATAGTAAACATGAGGTGGGAATTTATTTCCCCCTCAATCATCTGAAATGAAGGAGTCAAGGGATGATTTGACTATCAAGGACTATCAAGGACCCAATGTCTTTTATAAGATTGCCATCTTTGACATGGAGCTTCAGTCTGTGGGCTCAAGGTGGCTGCCCCAGCTCTGTCCACCATGTCTGTTACACAGCTACTAGGAAGGGAACCAGACAAAGGAATGTATGACTGTCCCTTCTGAGTGCACAAATGGGGAAATAGGACATCTCACATCTCCCACCCCACCGAACAGAACTGAGTCAGATGGTTATTCCCAGCTGCCAGACGCAGTCCTAGGACACACCCAGCCTGAAAATGGAGTCCTGTCCCTGTGACCAATGCAAACTCTCACTATGGATGGGGGAGCAGATACGGAATGGCCGCTGCCTTTGCCACATCCCATCAACCCTGTAGTACCCCCACTGTCTCCGGCATATGCCTTCTACCATTCTTAAGAAAGTGTTCACGCTCAAGTTACAAAGCCTTAACTCAATTCTTAACCATTTTAGTATGTCTACAACCTTTATATAATTGATCTTCTTGGAGTTCTCTCTTCCTACTCTCCTAATTCTTCTAATTCTTCTTCTTCTTAGTAACAGTCTTTTCTGGGCCTCCTTCCTTTGTCCCTTCCTAAAAGTAGGTGTTCCCCATGGGCCTGTCATCCAGGCTTATTCTTGCTCTTTGCTCTCCTTCTTGTAACTCATCAAATTCCTTGATTTCTGCTATTGGACCGAAACGGGCACTTCCTGTATCTCTCTGTTTTGCCCTACTTCTCTGAAAAACCTGAGCTCCCCATTTCTCACTGTGCACTAGACTTTGCCACCTGGATGTCTTGTCAAGTCTCAGCCATCCAAACCCAGATTTGCCTTCATGCCTCTCAAAATCTCTTCCTTTCATTCTGGCACTTGTTTTTACTGTTACTGTCACCCAAAGTTTTAGGGTTTTAATTTTTTTTTAACTGTCTTTGTCCCCCTCCCCGCCCCATCAATCAGTAACTCAAGAGCATTTTGTGTGTAGAGTATTATACGCTCCCACCTTCTGACCCATTTCTGAAGTGGTTCTGGTTCGGACCTCCATTGCCTCTCAGTCTAGACCACTCTCATAGCCTCAGTTGTCACCCATTCCAATTCTTCCTACACTAATATTGGAGATGTCAAAAGATCGGGAAAAGCATAATGTCTCTGGAGCAAGTTATGGATTCAGTTCACAATGGAGAAATTTTTTTTATTTCCTACTCTCTTTCTGACATTTATATGCTTCATCTTACATAAAACTCAGTGACTGCTAAGTTAATTAACAGCTAAATAAATAAATTAAGCATGTCCCATATGCCAGACACTCTGCCAACAACTTTACCTTACTCTAATTTCACAAACTAAAACTGTTAAGTGCTTTTATTATTCTCATTGATATAGTAAGAAGTTGAGATGCATTAAGAAACTGTGGCTTTAAGAAATTAATTTACTCAGGGCTGGACACTGAATAAATGGGAGAACCAAGATTTGAAACAACTAGTTTTCCTACTAGTTTCCAATTAGCTTTCTCTCTTAGCCTTTAAATTATATGACCCCATATCAATCATACAAGTTTATTATTGTTACACCATTTTATCAGCCAGGGGTGCTCAGTAACCCTCCCAAGGTCACAGACATAATTCAATCCAAGTTGACCAGATTGCAAAACCTAGATTCTTTCTTTCACTTTATACAACTTATGTCCCATGGTTAAAAGCTATCCCTCAGTCCTCATAAAATATTTTGAATCTGTGGACTTGAGGCTAAGAGACACTGATAAAAGAGTTGCAATAGGTCAGCACAACACCATCCACAGTTTCAGAAGGAAATTCAAAGTACACACTCTCCTCATTGTAGTGCCATCAAATTTATCTATAAAATCATTGTGTTAGTTTATTGAAATGCCATTTAAGAATGTTGTGGGTCCATGTTGGACTTTTTTGCAAGGTTGTAATTGCTGAGATGTTAAGTTCTTAGGTTCGTTTAGCTTACCCTGGTCTTGTATTGAATAAGGAAGCGCCAATAAAACAGGCAATATGGTCAAGTCAATCTTTCCAGAAAGTGGGCTGGTAGACTTGTTCTCTTCTGCTAGTGTTAAGCCAATATCCCAGGTCTCTGGATTGCTCATTATCCTAAAACACAGCCAGAAAAAGGTCAACACAGCCTGGATCTCCAATAACTTGAAGTTATGTACACTGAGGTACTTTGAAGTTTATGTGGGTGGGTCAGTTTTTTTAGTATTAATAAGTACTTATAAGATGTAGGCTGGAACTCTGGACTCCATCTAAAGGGAGAGAGTGGTGTTTGTTGGCTGTAATATCCCACTTCATAAGCACAAAAAAGCAAAAGGAAATCAAGATTTGGAAACATGAGATGGACAGAAGCAAAAGAAATGTCAATAAATCCAATTCCAAGAAACACTTACAGACTATGAAGACAGAAGGGTGATGCCCAATGTCACTGGAGACTGGGAAAATCAGTTGCCTTAGTTATAAAAGATGTGTTTTATTAGTTTAGCAAAAGGAAAATACGTTCAAGCACATGCATATAAGAAATGAAGGGTCTTAAGGGAGAAAATGCTAATATGAACGTAAAACCAAATTGCTATTTATGAAGGTGAAGTTCAGTGCTACCTCTCTGGCCATTCCTCCCTTGCATGAGAACTACAGACGTGATTAGCTATTTGATATTCCCCTTACCTGAAATAGTCTAGTCATCCTGCATCCATGCATGGAAAGGAGCGTGCGCGCGCACACACACACACACACACACATCATTAGCTTTCTTCTAGCTAATATCCTTTGGGTCTTAGCTTAGACGTTATTTACTCCAGGAAACCTCCCGCATTCTCCCCAAGACCATATAAGGTCCCATCTCTAACACCCTAAACTGCAGCAGTATGAGTCACTCTGTACAGAATCGCCTGTTTACTTGTCTGCTTCTTCCATTAAAAGTCTGAGTTCCTTGATGGCAAGAACTTGCTCTGCTTTGATCGTTACTGTATCGCCAGGGGGTAGCACAATGCCCACAAAGTATACAGTCGCTCAGTGTGAACTTGGTGAATGAATGCATATATTTCACAATGTAGAAAACAAGCCCTGTCACCATTAAGCCCCAGGGTGTGTTCTTTCCTAAAACAGATTTGCTATCAGAACTTGTCTCCCTCTCTAGAGGCAGAAAATGCCAAATATTCTCTTTCTCAGGCTCCCTTAAAGCTATGTGACACAATTCCAGACAAGGAAATGGAAAGGGAATTCTACTTGGGTTCCCACTAAATATTTTTCACCTTCCAAAAAGAGATTCCAAGAACTCTCCCCTTCCTTCTTGCTGTTGCACACAATGGCATGAAGACACAAGGTAGGTCTCTTTAGACTGAGGCGACAGCCAAAAAATTAAAGTTAATAGGTTAAGAAAAAAGAAAAAAAGCAGTGACATCATTGAGTGGTTGCACCAA
Source organism: Panthera tigris (assembly GCF_018350195.1). Classification (NCBI taxonomy): domain Eukaryota; kingdom Metazoa; phylum Chordata; class Mammalia; order Carnivora; family Felidae; genus Panthera; species Panthera tigris. Next base: position 6,388,314 of record NC_056670.1, read on the forward strand.
ACCTGAACTGGTCACCTTAAGACATTGCTATGTGCGACTGTCAATGTCTTTAGCGCTTGGACCCCTGTTGATCAGGAATATGCTGTTACAGCTGAACACATTCTAATTATGTAAGGAACATGCAAATTTTCCTCTGTGGCCTCATGTAAGGCATGATGTTCCAAAAGCCACTATAAACCAGCAGGTGGCATTGGGATACCGGAAGCAAAATCATTATTTGAAGAGCTAAAGGCATGAAAATGATCGTCTAATGACGAAATTGGTTGGCTAAAGATGAAACCCAGGCGCCAACGTTAGAAAAGGGCGGTGTGTTGGGGCTCCTGGGTGGCTCAGTCGGTTGAGCGTCCAACTTCGACTCAGGTCACGATCTTGCGGTCCGTGGGTTCGAGCCCCACGTTGGGCTCTGGGCTGATGGCTCGGAGCCTGGAGCCTGCTTCGGATTCTGTGTCTCCCTCTTTCTCTGCCCCTCCCCCGTTCATGCTCTGTCTCTGTCTCAAAAATAAACAAATGTTAAAAAAAAATTTAAAAAAAAAGGGAGGTGTGTCTTCCTATGCTGGAGATGTATGAGGAGGCAACCTGGAGAAACATATTCACAAATATAGTCATTCTTAGCATCTTCAGAATTAGCTCATGAGACAATTTTACAGATAACTACCTGCCTAGGAAACTCCCGGTTGCCCTAGTCCTAAAATAATTTCAACCATATGTATTTTTCCAGCAATACATCTTTGGAGCGCAGGAACGGACGAAGTGGACCCTTTATGTTTGGGTGGTTACTTACAGAGACCATCCATATCACTTTTCAACCTGACCCACATGGAATCCAGCACCATTCAGTCCATCTCTTAAAAACAACAAAGGGCACCTGGGTGGCTCAGTCGGTTGAGCGTCCGACTTCGGCTCAGGTCATGATCTCACGGCTCGTGAGTTGGAGCCCTGTGATGGTCATGAGTTTGAGCCCCGGGTCGCATCAGGCTTTGTGCCGACAGCTCAGAGCCTGAAGCCTGCTTCTGATTCTGTGTCTCCCTCTCTCTCTGCCCCTCCCCCACCCACACTCTGTTTCCCTCTCTCTCAAAAATAATACGCATTAAAAAAATGTTTTTAAAAAGAAAAACAAGTGTTCCACTTCTCCATAGACCATACATTCACAATTGTATTCAGTGATTTATTATTAAGTCTTATATTGAATATTAGCAATTGATATAATACTCATTGAAAATTGTAGGGGGATCAGTCAGTGCTTTTTTAGGAAGTCACAGCATTCTTAAAACCAGAGAAGGCAGAATACAACAAACAAAATGCAGACACTTTGACATGAGACACAAAATCTTCTGCAGAAGCGTTCTCCCCACCCAACCAGCCCCCTTTTCCCCATATTCGCCGCCAATTTCAGGGGCTTTCTCCCCATAGTCTGGCTCCAATGACATAGCTTGGATCTAAGTTTGTACGTTAACAGATCACCGCCTCTTTTGTGGTGTTCTTTTACGCACACGTGAATAGCTATGGTTTCTACAGCGGCAGGAGATCTGGTCTTATTTTTACATACAAAACGCAGAAAATGGAATTGGATTGGAAGAGAGGGCAGCGGGCGTGCAGACAGGTTTCTGCGGGTTCTTTGGGGGCAGGAGTCCTGGTGGACAGAGGGCTGGTGCGGAAGCATCAGTACGAGGCAATGCAGTGTCTGGCTTGGCACAGGTCCAAGTGAACGACAGGGACTCACAGGTCCACTGAGAAAAGCTGCAGTGGGAGGCATGGAGGTAGTGGGAAAAAATTCAGTACGCTTCTGAGTCATGAGAACAATTTTATCATCAGTTCTGATATAATTTATCTAAGGTCAACTACTTTCAGAATTCCTTGCTCTTGGGAAGACTCTGAACTGTGATAGCAAACAGTCATTAGGAAAAATGATCGCTACCCTTTGGAATCCTGATGAGCTAATTCTCCAGCCGTGAACTCGCATAGAACCAGAGCCCTGGGTCATCAAAAAGCGTTCCGGGTTTGTCCCAATGCAATACGGCATGTTGAGTCACAGCTAGATGAATGTCAGTCTCATCGTGATTAGCATCATTACTATTTTCAAGCTGTAAAGTTTGTTTTTGAAATTAAGGTTGATTTTTTCCTAAAATGCTAAAGCTCTGACATTCATACAAAAAGCATGATTTGGGTTTGGGAAATTTCCTTTGTAGCCTGGGAGCTAGCTCCAGTTAACTTGGATAATTTTAAATGGAATTGGTACTTTCAGGCAATCAATGTCGGATTGTCCTATCTCATTCTTCGGGACGTTGGACTGGGAATTTCATAAGGCCCTCGAATTACTTTTGAACCAACTTTGTCCAAATTGTCTGGAGCCTCTTTCCCCCAAAATTCGAGCACCCAACACAGATTACACATGAGATAGGACTTGAAGATTACTGCTTTTTAAATGCCTTCCAAAATTGATATCCTCAGTTGAGTATTTTCTTCTTCACAACGGTCCCCTTTTGACACTTACACATTCATCTCAAATATGATAACTAATTACCAAGGCCCTAATAAATACTGTGTGATTGAATGGGTCCACGAGTGAGTGATAAAAGAACAGATAAATGAATTTTAGATCTTGCTCTTTGAGGACTGACTTCCAATCCACTAACACTTTTGTTTTAATATCTACACCAATGACAAGTCTTAGGTTTTGGGGATGAATTTGATTAGTGAAAACAGTCAAAATCACTTAGAGCTAGTCTTGAGGAGAGGAGACACAATTCAGAGGGATAAGGACACTTAGGGAAACACAGGGCATGATCAAAATATTCTAAGTCTGACTTTCCTGTACTTGGCCTCTGAAGGCCAGAAATAATTTAACAATATCAACAACTCTGGACCAGGTACATCAAGTCCAGGGTAATCGCTTTGAGAGGCTATGCTAAATAGAGAAAAGCTGACATGCTCATTTCCACACCAATTGCCTCTAATTGGACTTATACATTTATGGTCGATGTTTACATACTATTTTTTTTAAAGTGTGATGGGGGGAGAGGTCCTGTAGCCTTTGTGAATCTTAAATCCATGAAACTTCATCATTCCCATCTGCAAAATGAAGACTCCAACTACATGAGCTGTTTAAACTTTCCCAGCCTAACACTCAATAATTCTATAAATAAATACTTGAACCACTGTTCACACATCTTCAGCCACTCTTACTAACTTTTCAGAGGTTTTATTATCGAGGGGAACTGTCCCTTCAAACAGTTGCAAGGCCCCGAGGAAAATCATGTGTTAGGCTCTAGACCACCAGTCACACACACACACACACTCACACACACACACACACACCTCTGTCCCATTCACAGGAAACTATCTGTCCTCAAACAGGGACAATTATAGAAGTCATCCTAATTGTTTACATTCGTGTGAAATCATTTTTATAAATTAGGGAGGACAGCCACGCGTTAAATTATTCGTCAACTTTTCATTAACTAGTTACAACTTCAAAGGCGGAGGAAGTGCTTTCAAATGGAAGTATGACGGCCGGCTTGAGAAAGTCCTGTTTCCGATGGTGTCCGAAGTATCTCATTCTGTAGATTCCAGGCTGGGCAGTACCCGGAATATGCCATTGTATCGTTGCATTGCTGTGACCCAGCAATCCCTTGTGCCAATAGAAACTGTTGGTAGGAAACAAACAAACAAACCAAGTTTTACTCTTAAAAAGGTGTGATTCGACAAAGGTAGGACTGGTCATTATACGAACATTCAGGGAGTACCGACCGTAAGCCAGGCATTCTCCTAGATACTGGGAGTGCAGCAATGAACAAAACAGGGACAAATACTTTCTAGAAGGGAACCTTTAGTTAATAGCCATTTGTAGAAATTGTCTTACCTGTTCTACCTTTATAACAACCCAAACCTTATCCATCCCCAAAAAGCCTCACTCAATACTCAGAACACGGATGTCTCCTGTTTGAGAATGGCTGTGGCACTGTTTCTGCCCTTGCTGTCCTCTGCTTCAACTGACACTTCCTCTCCCAGCCAGATTCATTTGTTAAAAATATCTACTTCACGAGTGCATGCGCCAGACTCTTTTCTAGAGGCACGAGGATATGGCCATAAGCAAGACAGACATGGCTCCAAGTTCCATGGAGCTTGTGTTCTACCAGGGCAAGGGGGGAAGAAAGGCAGTGAACGGGTAAACCGAGAAATGATTTTTAAAAGTGGTGGGTGAAACGAAACAAGTATGGCAGCGGTATCTCTACGGAGATGTTATTTAAGCTGAACCCACACGTGCCCAGAGGAAAGACATTCTAGGTAGAAGGAACAGAGGGTGCGAAGCGTTCCGAGCAGGAAAAAACGTGGTGCAGCAGAAGAGCAGAAGGAAGGGGCAGCGAAGTGTGACACAGGGGCTGAGGTCACAAAAACAGACGGAGTCAGCTCACACGAGCCCTTGTAGACCACCTCAAGCGGGTGAGATACTCTTGCAGGTAAGTGAGATAGAGTGGGTGACTGACTGATAACCCCAACTGTGTAGACAGTAAGTTCCCTGGGTGGAGAGAGTATTCTCAACATTCTGCGTGTTTCAGCGACGGGCCCTGTGCTCTCATGACAGAGGTGACATTCCAGCTGCTGCTGAACAAGGCAGAAGCAAGCCTATACATATCCTCAGTGTTCACTGCTGTTCCGATTTGGGGCTTTTGAAAACAAATCATGCTTTTTTATCGTCTGTATAATCTTATCTTAACCCTAAATATGTATTTATTATTTGTTTAAAAATGATCTGTGCCCGAGATTCCTAAACATCCGAGGAAAATTGAGGCCCAGATTTATGTCTGGCTATCACAGGGGCCCCAGCACGGTCCCATCTCTATTTTCAGTTAACCACGTGAAGGAAACCAACACGCAACTAATGACCTAATCTAGGGTGATGTGAGTCAGGTACAAGTTGCCAAAATTTTTGCCCACTCCCCTGCCACTGTCCTGCGGTGTGAAATGGATGCGCTCGGGAACAAAAACATTTTCTTATCTCAGATGCCACTTGCAAATCTTCAAAATATTTATTCGGCTCAGGGATTTGGTAACGAAAACACAGAGATACGCCTCTCCGAGGAAACTCCAGAAGCAAATTCTTTCTCACTGGAGTCAGGAAAAGATAAACACTCAAGCTTCTCGTGTGTTAGTAATTCCAATGAAGAATCATTGGCCACGTATAAACATGTAATCATTTTGCCCATAGACTCTTGTTATTTTCCCAGAAGGAACTGTCAGGCCCTACAGAGGCCCGTGTGCCTCGCGACCCATTTGCAAGAATGGCTGAGGCTAGCCAGCCTTCAGGGGTAATGTCCGTGGCCGTGGAAAAGAACAAAATTAACAGATGTTTACAAAAATGGAGGCCACAACCTCATTAGCACCTCTCCTGACAGTAGCACATGTCCCACTGTTCTGCAGGGAAAGAGAATCCAAATGGAGTCGAATAAATCCACTAAATATGGCCAGAAGGCTCCATGGGAATTTGATAGCAGTAATTTCCGGCCTTGAGCCCGTGTTCCCATTTGTCTTCCCCGCTTCACTGACCGACTGTTCCCATGGCTTGAAAGACAAAATGTCCAACAGGCGAGCTCACCGTGTCTCCCAGGAGGCGTCGTTATGTACTATCCGCCACGTTGCTGATGTGGCCTCGTATTTCTCGACAGTGAGGAAGGTCTGATGGGTCTGAAACGCAATTGACACATTTGATGAGACCCCGCACGGTCATAAAAGGTGCCTGCCTGTAAGTACGTCCTTGTGGTCTGTAGGCTGAGCTGCCAATACCTTGTGTGAAAACGTATTAGAATTTCGTCCATATTCTCAGGTGCATCTCTCTCTACATTCCGTGCGATGTCTTCAGAATGTCACTTTACCCATGCTATTACACACCATGACTTTCTTTTTTTTTTTTTAAGAAAAGTGAATGGAGCATAATTCTAGAGCTGATAGCAGATTTTGCAAACCAGGGCAGAGAAGAGACGGAATAAAACTCGAGATTCTAAAAAAGGCCTAAGTCAAGCCTTTTCAAGACATGTTTATTGATCTATATTCCAAGACTTTCTCTTGTCATTTCAAGACGTAGGAGGGAAAATGGGAATGTTTCTTCATCTTTCCATCTCTGGGTAAATGAATTATTAGTAAATATGTCTCCCAAGTGAAAAGAATTGAAAATGATGCATAAACCTTCCCCGTCTTAGATGCTGAAAGCAATCCCTATATTTTGTCATAATGGATTCCTAGAAAGCACATCACGAGCAGGTTTCATTCCCCCATTGGAAAATTGCGATAATAATTCATTTCAGACCAACAATTCAGCTTCAAATACAGTGCAGATTTGATATAACAAATTAAAAGATACAGAGGCCATAATCTCTAATTTTCCTCAAAAATCTTTAGATTGTGGCCCTTAAGGGCAGGACCTGTGTCTAATTCATTTTTATCCGTTACAGTCCTTTACACCTGTCACGTGTAGATGTTCAAATAACACTCTGGTGAATGGATCACTTATTTACAACTGGGCCATGGGATTATCTAAAATATTACTCAGCTGATGGGTTATATTCAATGAAGAAGTTTTCACTATGATGGTCACTTGTAAAGAGAATGGCTTCCGGCCATTTAGGGCAGAGTGACATCGGGGAGGCTGTTGATGGAGTAGGAGATAGGGTGATCCCTGGCGCACAGGTCTAGAGTGGGGACCAGAGAACGAGGGTAGGCCACTGACTATGTGAACTATGTGACTACCATTTCCCACCTCCCAACACACAACTCCTGACACACAACTCCTGACACACAACTGCTTCATACAAGTTACTGGATCTTTCTCTAGGCCTCAGTTTCTTCGTCTGTAACATGGGGATAATAAAATGTAACCCAATGCACAGAAGTAAGGATTGAATTAGACCGAGGTGACAACGTACACAGAGCACTTCACGTAGCGCCTGTAAAGAATAAGCAGAGGTGAGGAGGTCCCGATTACCAACAAAAGAGGGGAGTGGAAACTGTCGTGTGCTGAGTCCCAGTGCCTTCGTAGAAATTAATTCTAGGGGAGCCTGGGTGGCTCAGTCAGTTAAGCATTCGACTTTGGCTCAGGTCGTGATCTCATGGTCTGGGGGTTCGAGCCCCGTGTCAGACTCTGTGCTGACAGCTCAGAGCCTGGAGGCTGCTTCAGATTCTGTGTCTCCCTCTCTCTCTGTCCCTCCCTTGCTTGTGCTCTGTCTCTCTCTCTCAAAAATAAATAAACATTACCAAAAAAATTTTTTAAGGAATTAATTATTTTCTCATTACAGTGCTCTAAGCATTTTGTTCTCCTGCTTCTCCATGGCAATAGTGACGATTAGTCTTTCTCCGCCCCAAGGATATCAAATGACAATTAATCCTGCAGTTTTGCTACCACACTTTGAGATCTCCCGAAAACAATGCTATAAACATGCAAATATTATGACAGAGTTTGACTGCCTAGAGAAATTATTGCAAACAGGTGCGTGTTGACTTTCCAAGCAGGAGAACATTTTTCCCTAATGGCGTATTTGCCAATGTCCTCTTGCCACAATTATTATCACAGCAATTATGAGATTTCAATGAACGGAAATGGAAGGCGGATTTGGAGAAAAGGCGTTTGGGGTTGTAAGTAACAATGGTCCCTGGGAAGAATGGCTCATGGACAGAATAAATGTACCCTCGACCACAATAAAAAAAAGTCTGACCTCGAAATCATTTTTGTATACTTACTCCTTTTCTTCTACAGCTTTCTTTGTTGTTTGAATTTTTACAACCAGAACGTATCTAGCTGTTGCTTGGGTAGTTATAAGAACATTCTAAAGGAGTTACAGAGGAGTAAAATGAATTCATTTTATTAATAGCCATATTACATATGTGCACTTTGTCATGTGTCTTCTATGTGGATATAAAAACAGTAAAGTATGAACTGATATGTAACAAACTATGAACAATTATTACCTCTAAAAACGTTTATGGAAAGACAGGTACTTTCGAACTCTATTTTTTTTTAATGTTTTTATGTTATTTTTGAGACAGAGACAGAACACGAGCAGGGGTGGGGCAGAGAGAGACGGACACACAAAATTCAAAGCAGGCTCCAGGCTCCGAGCGGTCAGCACAGAGCCTGATGTTGGGCTCGAACCCACAAACCGTGAGATCACGACCTGAGCCGAAGTCGGACGCTTAACTCAATGAGCCACCCAGGCACCCCTCCTATTCTGCTTTAAAAACCTTCTATATTGCCTATTTTTACATTGAACATGTATTTCTTGTGTCATTTTTCGAGGTAAAGAAATAAATATCCAATTAGCGCCAGTAGTAAAGAGTAGGGAAATGGCAAATGCAAGATAAAGGGCTCCAACCCAGGAGGGCACCCCCTCCACGACAGTACAGGTAGGACCAGAGGCCAGGATCCTGGAGGAGAGGGGCCAAAACAGGGGTAGGAAGGAACCAAAGATACACTTCATCCTTGGCGCTTTATTTTTCCAAATTTAGTCGGGTTTCTAAGTTGGAATACATAAATGGGATTGTACTCAAATTTATAGCTTCTCAAGAGACAGTGCAGTTCTTTCTGTATTGTGCAACATGTGAGCCTAAGCAGAGCCAGTTAAATGTTTCCCATGTGCTTTTTTTCCCAGACTTAATTCTACATTACTGTTCCTACTGAAAAATTTCCCACACTTAAAAAAAATAAGATGAGGGGCACCTGGGTGACTCAGTCAGTTAAGCATCGGACTTCGGCTCTGGTCACGGTCTCATGGTTTGTGGGTTTGAGCCCTGCATGGGGCTCTGTGCTGACAGCTCAGAGCCTCTGTGTCTCCCTCTCTCTCTGCCTGTCTCTCTCTCTCTCTTTCTCTCTGTTCCTCTCTCAAAAATAAATACACATTTAAAAAATTTAAAAAAATAAGATGAAAATCAAGTAGGAATATTTTGTCATTATGTTGTTAACCTCTAGAAGGATTTTCAAACAAAGACTGAAAAGTGGGTTGAAATCTATAAAAAGAATCGTTGATGCTTACCTGGTTTTCTGCTGAATTCTTTGGGTTAGCGCCTACAAATATCACTTCGGCAACTTCTCCCTGAAAATAAAAACTCATTTTATGAGTTTTAATAAAAGCATTCTTTGCTGGGCTCAGATTTAGGCCATGATTTATGAAATGTTCTAGGATGCTGGGCACCTGTACAGATTTTATTCTATTTAACCAAGTGAGCTATCTTCTCAGACTATCAGAGAACATGCCCTTGCAAGAGTGGACACAGGAATTTGGGGCCAGTAAATTGCTCTACAATTTTTCGCCAGTGAATTTGCCTTTAGTATATTCAGATGTAGATGAAAACAGAGAGCTATGGCTCATGTCAGCGACAGTGCATTAAAGCTGCTTCTTCAGCCTTTGCTATTTTCTCACACTTCCCTCCAACACACATATAGGAAACGGACTGACTTACATAAGAGTGATCAAAACTTCCCACGAGTGACTTGTGCTTACACTGGCATGAACGAGATACGAGGCAGAATGACAGGGTGTGCGTCTCCCCCTTCCCCCCCCCCCCGCCCCATCCCCCGCACTGGAAACAACCAGAAGAGCTGGACAGGTGTGTATTATACAATGGTTGCAGGGCAAGGAAAACAAGCAATGGAAAGAGTGATCCTAGAGTGATGGAAAACAGACACAGTGATCAACTTAACGCCTTCAGAGCGTGCCATTCACAGCACAAAGAGGCAGAGCTCAGGCAAAGTAAGGCAGCCTTGTGGGGTCCACGAAGGCCAGGAAGTCTTGCGTTGACGAGGTAGAGTGACAGACAGAAGAGGGCACCAGACAGAGGAGAGCCACAGAGAGAGAGAACTCTGGAGAGGTGTGGGAAGTTCCTCACAACTCTGTAAGACAACCACCTGAAGCCAAGAAAAGACTGTGTCCGCAGGGACTGAAATTCTTACTCCCTGAAGCATCCAAGCACAAACTCTGATCAATAGTGGGCTGAACACTGAGTGAGGTAACTACGGGGGCAACACCTTGAGAGCCACACTTAAGAGAGACAGAGCTCACTAACTTAGTCAAGTTTTCGATGAGCAAACAAACAAACAAAAACAACAAGGCCGGGGGTGAAGAGGTGAGGCAAGAATCCAGAATTGCTACAATATAGCAAAACACATCCAGGATTCAACAACAAAAAATGATGAGATGTGCGTATATGAAAATATGGCTCATATTAAGAGGAAAAAGCAGCAATCAAAACTGACTTTCTGTGCCCCCAGACATTGTCGTTAAACCAGACGCAAACTTCAAAGCAGCTGTTATAAGGATGTTCTGTGAACTAATAGAAATTATGTGTAAAGAACTGAAGAAATTCTTATGATGATAATGACCTAGAGAACCTCAGTGAAGAAAAGTAATTTTATTTATTTCTTTTAATTAAAAAATGTTTACTTGTTTATTTTGAGAGAGAGAGAATGGGGGGGGAGGGGCAGAGAGCGAGAGAGAGAGAGAATCCCAAGTAGGCTCCACGCTATCAGCACAGAGCCCTGTGTGGGGTTTAAACTCATGAACCATGCGATCACGACCTGAGCTGAAATCAAGAGTCAGATGCTCAACCAACTGAGCCACCCAGGCGCCCTAGGAGAAGTAACTTTAAAAATGGATTAAGCATCCAATCAGATGTTTGGAACCAAAAATCACAACTGATGTGAGAAATTCTTCAGTAAGGGCTTAATAGCAAATACGAGATGACAGAAGAGAGGATAAGTGAACTAGCATTTATCAATTACAAATTATTTTATCAGAAGAATGGACAGAGAAAAGTGAAGAAAAATTGATAAAGCCTCAAAAAAAACCAAAAACACATGGGCCCTCAGGTATACTGACATTCACAAAACAGAAGACCCCGAATTAGAGGAAAGAGAGAAACAAACAAAACTCTTTTTGAAGAAATAATGGATGAAATCTTCCCAAACTTGATAAACGTTACCTTGAGGAGCCAAGGAACTCAACACATCCCAAGTAGGATAATCCCAAAGTGTTTCACACTTAGATACATTGTAGCACACAGGTGGCAGTCAGAGACAAAAAAAGAAAAGAAAAGAAAATCTTGAAAGCAGTTAAGGGAAATACAACGCATTACTTACAGGCACACCCCAGGATTAGCAATTGACTTCTCATTAGAGAGCAAAGAACAGGGCAACCGTGTGACACATTCAAAGTGATGAAAGAAAAACATTTGGCAACCAAGAACACAGTGAAATGTTCTTCAGAGATAAAGGGAAAATACAGCCCTTCCAGATCAATGAAGCCTCAGAGATTGTGTTGTTACAGACCTGCCCTTGGAGAAATACCAGTGGAAGTTCCTCATGCTGAAAGGAAATGATGCTAGATGGTAACAATAACTCAAATTCCTCAGAAACAGTAAGCAGCACCCGAAGGGTAAATACGTGGGCTCAATTCAAAATATTCTAGGGGCACCTGGCGGGGGGCTCAGTCAGTTAAGCCTCCCTTCCTGCCCCCATTTCCTGGCACATTTCCAGCCTTAGAATCCCCGAAGGATGGGTCTGATTGCACCTTAGTGACATGGCCTTTGGTGTGGGTTTTCCAATAGCCTCAAGGTGAGGGCTGGTGCCAGGTAATCAACCAGGTGATTAGACGGTTGAAAGGATCAAGTCCTACGCCCTGATCTCCAGGGACTGGAAAGGGGCTGGGAGTTGGGTTCATCATCAACAGCTGATGATTTAATCAGCATAAAAGTCCCTCAAGTCTAGGGTTCACCAGAGCTTCTAGGTTGGCGAATGCTTGGAGAAGCTGGTAGGGGGCCCTTCCTGGAGAGGTCATGGAAGCTTGACATTCCCTCCCCTACCCCTTGCCCTCTCTGCGTCTCCCTCAGGCTGTTCCTGAGTCTGTGTATAACCTAGCAAGTATCTGTGTATAACCTAGCAAGTAAACTGTTTTCCTGAGTTCTCTAAGCCTGTTCTAGTAAGTTACTTAACCCGAGATGGGGCTCATGGGGATCTCCAGTTCATAGCCAATGGGTCAGAAGCAGATGCGACAACTTAGATTCGCCGTTGGTATCTGAAGCGTGAGGGGCTGGGGGGTCCTGTCTGTGGGACTGAGCCCTCAACCTGTGGAGTGTGTGCCAACCCCCAGCAGACAGTGTCAGAAGTGAATTCAATTGTAGGACACCAATGGGGTGTCTGCAGAGGACTAAAGAATTGCTTGGCGTGGGGAGAACCTCTATACGCCTGCTGTCACAACTACCGAGTGTAGAGTGTGGAGAGGAGAGACTTCTTGAGTCTCGAAAATGGCTAGAAAAATAATTAAAAATATCTATCATTTTTAAAAATCAACAGAGGAATTAGAAAAAAAAAAAAAGGTACACTCAAACATAAGAAGAGCTTCCAACCTTAAAAAATGAGAAGAGCAAAATAAAATCAAAGCCATCAGAAGGAAGAATACAGAACACCAGAGCAAAAATCTGTGAAATAGAAACAGAAAAAAAAAAAAAAGATAAAATCAATGAAGGTAAAAGCTAGTGCTTTGAAGACAGAAATTATCAAAATCAGGAAGAAAGAAAGGACATTGTTGTTGGCCCTACAGAAATTAAAAGGATTGTGAGAACCTATTATGAATTTTATCTCAACAAAGTAGACAACTTACATGAAACGGGCAAATTCCTAGGAAGATCCAAACTTTTAGGAAGATACAGATTCCTCAAGACAAATTAAATGCTGAGAAAGATACATAATTGACTCAAGAAAAAATAGAAAATCTGGTTAGGCTTATAAGGAGTAAGGAAATTTAATTAGTAAATAAAAATTTTGCCATAAAGAGAAGCCAAGGTCCATGTGGCTCTGCTGAAAAATCTGATAGAATATTTAAAGAAGAAATAATACCAATATGTTCTATGCACTTTTAGAAAATGCAGGAGGAAACCCTTGCTAACTCATTCTTTGAGACTAGTGTTTCCCTAACACAAAAGGCAACTAAGACAACATGTGAAAAGACAGCAAAAGTCCTCATGGACGTGAGTATAAAACTTCAGCAAAATATTAACTAACCAAATGAAACAGCATATAGAAAGGATTATACACCATTACTAAAGGGTATTTATTTAATATCTGAAAATCAACAAATGTGATACACTATATGAATAGGATAAGAGACAAAATCCCTCATGGTCACTTCAGAAGACATAGAAAAGCATTTGAAACAAATCCAACCTCTATTCTTAGCGGGAGGGAGGGAGGGAGGGAGGGAGGGAGAGAGAGAGAGAAACAAAGAAAGAAAGGAAGAAAGAAAAGAAAAGAAAAGAGAAAAAAATTGGCCTACAAGGGAACTTTCTCAAGTTGATAAAAGGCATCTACAAAAATCATAAAGAAAACATCATACTTAATGACTACTCTTCCTCCTAAAATTAGAAACAAGACAAGGATGCCCAGTCTTACAACTTCTATTCAACATCGTATTGGAGATTCCAGCCAGTGCAATAAGGAAAAAAAATTAAAGGCATCCAGAAAAGAAATCCAAAAAAGAATAAGGAAGCCTGTTTTTATTCACAGATGACATGATACATATGTAGAAATGTGTAAGGAATCCACATCCCCCACCCAAAATCTACTGGAACAGATAAATGATTTAGCAAAGTTGCAGGATACAAGATCAATGTAAAATCAGTGTAAAATAGTCCTGCTTCACTTCTACAAGCTCTTCCTGTCCTTGACTTTAGAGACTTTTCTTAGCTGCAACAAATGGTTCCATGACCATCCATTAAGAAAATGAATTTTCTTCATTCATTTAAGAAAATGGAAAAGAAAAAATTAAGAAAAGAATAATTTGGATTTTAGAAATTTGATTTTACATGATGGCCACCTGAAAAATAAATATTTCCCCATTCTGATGTTTGCAGAGGCCCTGCAGAGTTAAGAACAATTTTCAAAATCATTGCTAACAGCTGGTCTGCATCATGATTAGAGGCAGTTGGTGACATTAGACAGTATCTTTCCCCCATCCCCAGACGCAGGCTTCTGGATCTCCTGGTGAGCCTTACCACTCTGTATGTAGGTTTTGCGGGCTGCAGAACATCCCCAAAATTTCTGCCTAGTGGTGCTCTATCCACAATATTGGGAATTAATGAGGCTATCAGTTGTTTGAAATATGGAGGCTCTGGACCTCTGCTCAGGTTGGCTACCGCGTCCTAGAACAGAGAGCATTTGCTTAAGGAGCACACAATGTAGAGTCAAAGCCCCTTTCGCCAGGCTCCCACCTCCCAGAAATGACTTCATTAAAGGAAATGCCCACACACACATCCTCACTCTGAGAGCTAACAGCTTTAACAAGATGTGGGGGAACCTTGCTAAGACGTGAGTCTAGACATCCAGAATGTAAACTTTGGTCGCCAGAGGAAAATTTGGGTCATAGGCAACACTTTCACCCCGCCCCCCTGCCCAAGGCAGTATAGTTCAGCTATCTGAGTGTAAGCACTACTCAGGGTTAGATCCTGGGACTGCCATTCCTTAATTGTGTGACTTTGGATAGGGCCGGACACACACGATAAGCTCTTTTACTTTTAAAAAGTGTTGTACCTCTCTTATCCAGAGTCAGTACCAAATTTTCTTTTTTTCCCTAGCCCTTCTCTGTGCTCATTAAAAAAAAAAAATCAACACTCTTTTAATTTAAAAGTTAAGATCAGCATATATCGTGACTGGTTTAACCTATGTTTTCCACATTTGTCACCTTTAATAGTGCCATCGCAACGCTGATCTCAAATTTTAAGTAGTCCTTCATAATGTACTCTAATCCTCACTTTATATATTTAATCTTTTTCAATGGCCATAATATCGGTTGGCATTCCCATTTTGCAAGTGGGAAAATCAGCTTGGAGATACTCAGTATTCTTTTTCAAGATCGCATAGCTAATCTTAGATACAGATGCATAACATCGACTGTGACACAAATGTCTACAAAATGAACCACACTTTCTTCCTAAGTATCACTATAAAACTTGGAGATTCTATTTCTATGGGAGGAACAGTAGACGTATAGTTGTAAATGAAAGTTACAACTCTGAAAACAGAGGCCATCTCTCAGGGTGGGTTATGGGTTCCTACTTTGCTGTATCATCTGAATATTCTATAACTAGTTACAGCCTTTATGATGAAAATCAAAGCAGTTCTACTTTGAAAAAAAAGCACCAGAGCTGAAGCTGAAGGAGTGTTATGATAATACAATAACGGGGTAATTAAAATAGACCCTACGTAAATACCTCCTACTGAAACTTCACACAGTCGGCGATTAGAGGAAGCAAATGGGATTGCCAATATCCAACTTTTGGACCCACAGAAACAGGTATTTCATTGTTTCAACTTGATATGACCAAGCTCTTCCTTTGAAAAGGCTTTATAGTCTGTGCTATGCCCCAATTCTTTCTCAGCCTTCACTGGGGTTTATGGGGTATTATATAAAGATCTGTTTATTATTTTATGCCCTTTATCCTGCTTGTTGAGTAATCTTCTGACACCAGAGTTAGTTTCATTAATAACTGCATCCCAGAAGAAGATGTCCATAAGTGGAGTTCTTTCAAGGAAACTTGTTTAGATGTACTTACTCTAGGTAGATGCGTGCGAATGCACATTCCAAGGTACCTGCTGTATTTCATTGCATCTAAACCTCTATTGATTATAGCAACTATTGTTTTTGAACCACCAAGAAAGTAAAAACATGCTACTAATTTTAACCATAAGATTCCTCTGATTGGAAGGTGCACCCCGATTTCAGAGATGCTACAATATGGAAAATGGGCATCTCAGAAGGAATGACCCACTCAACTCATGACGTCATTGGCAGGATCATCACCGGGATTCGAGAACACTGGTTCAACTCCCAGCTACAGTTAGTGTAAGCCCGGTGAGCTATCATCTCCAAACCAATTTGCTTATCTGAAAAGTGGGAGGGGGGGGAAATGATACCGCCATATTCACATGACGATCATGAGCATACCATGAGATAATACATATGAGCAAAGCTGTCACCACCAAAGTGTATTAACTGAATCTGAATTCACTATTGGTTTCATTTCTTAGAGGTACCTCATAACTACAAACTCTTTAAATATGAAGGTTTTGAAAAAACTGAACATTTGCAGCTAAGGTTTTCTTTGGCTTTCCTCCGCATCTCCCCACCCCTGAGACACACACACACAGACACACACACACACACACACATGCACACACACATATGAGTTTTGGTTACCGTAGCAATGGCCTTAGCAAGGGCCCTGAAGAGCTGGATATAAGCAGACAGGGTATGTGGTCCATAAATTGTAGAAGCTGCCTCGTATCGCTGAGCCTGCAGGAGAGGCAGGGCTGAATCATACACCGTTCTACATGCCTTGACCCATTTACAGAGCTCCCACGTCTTTGGTGAAGGGTGATACTGGACATCTCACATAATTCAAACTGGCCTCATTCAAGATTTAATCATGACAACGGAGGGTGGACATTTCCATATACCGGCTAAAGTAAATGGCTCCCACCAACTACTTGTTAAAGGCAGTGGCTTCTCTCGGCTTCCGGTATTTGGACGACCAGCCCATCTACTCTGAAAGAGGGGAACGGCTCCTGAGCTTAAGTCTATGTTAAGCACTTGTAATATAAATGTTTGCCCTCGAGGAGCATAGCAGGAGAAAAAAATGAGGGAGAATGAGAATCTCAGGAACTCCTGGAGAAAATGGGTAGTGAGGATACTGACCCGAGAAGGACATTCAACCATCATGGAGCTACAAACTAGAACCAGATACATCTACTCTCCTTTAGCTGAGCTGCAAGCCTTCGGTTTTTCCACAGACTTATCAAATCTTAAGTGGATCCCATCACTCCAAATGCACCCCCTCTCCCTGCGACATTCTTCAGCTCAGTGAATGCCACCCCCCCCCCCAACATCTTAGAGACTCCTCTCTCTCCCTCATCCTATATCCTGTAAATCCCCAAGCTCCCATTACCTGGCATCTCTTGAACTCTTTCATTTTCCTCTGGGTCTCCTGATTTTACTGTGGCCAAACCCTTGGCTCTCACCCGGATCATAACCACCGCTTCCCAACCAGTTCTCTGCCTCCACACTTAATCTTCCAATTGATCTTTCTACACTGCCATCCTAGTGACCTTTCTGGATCACAAATTTGATCAGAACACTCCTCCCTTGCAATTAATTCTACTTCAGTTTTCTAAAGCCTTCTTTCTGGGGCACAGCATAGAAGATGCTGCATTAACCCATGCCTCTCCATCAACTAGTCCCTGTCTCACTATCCTCCACGAACTATGGCCCCACAAATGTACCAACTCAGTGCCCCCCGGACCTTTGCATGCATAGCTTCCCCAATACCGGCTCCCTCCCTAAATTTTATTTGCCTAACTAGTCCTTACTCATTCTCAAGAACTCACACAGATGTTACATCTTCCAGAAAATCTGCCAGTCTCCATTCCTCAAATGCCCAATATAGACTAATGCACTTCCTCTCTGTTTTCATATCACCCTGTTGCATCCCTTTTACAGAAGTGTGATTGCCTGCTTTTCTGTCTTTCACTAGACCATAAATCCTAGTAATCGTGAGGGTAGGGGCAGATTGTTACTTATTGTTATGCTCAGATAGTGGCTAGTACAGTATCTGTCACAACACATATCTGTGGAATGAACTAGTGAATAAATTAATTAATATTAGTCCTTGTAGGAGCGTGTCCCTAAGAGAAGCCAGTAGGGGTTCCTAACCCTATTTGTGCCTTTGGACTCCTTTGGCAGTCTGTTGAGACCTATGGACCCCTCTCAGAGTAAATGTTTTCTAAATGCATACAATAAAATACATGGTTGACAAAGAAAACCAATTAGACTGAAATACATGAATCAAACATTCATGGACCACTTTTGTGATAGCATAATGTTTGTTCTTCTTCATTGAATAACGAGTAATGTTTGTGTTTCTTGACTGAGTAATAAGGTCTAATAACTACTGTGATTTTATTTTATTTTTAATTTTTTTTAATGTTTGTTTTTATTTTTTGAGAGAGACAGAGACACAGCGTGATTGGGGGAGGGGCAGAGAGAGAGGGAGAGACAGAATCCAAAGCCGGCTCCAGGCTGTCAGCACAGAGCCCAACGCTGGGCTTGAACTCACAAGCTGTGAGATCATGACCTGAGCCAAAGTTGGAGGCTCAACCGACTGAGCCACCCAGGCGCCCCTCCCCATCTTTCTTGAACTCTCTGCTGCTCTCCTTGTTATCTATCTCAAATCATGCTTTCCTCATCTCTTGGTATACCTGTTCCTGTCTGTTTCTGGGCCTTTCTCTCCCTGGGGTTTCCCACCCCACCCCAACCCGCTCTCCCTCCCTTTCTTCCTTCCTCCTCAAAAATGATACATTGATATGGCTTCTGTGTCTCCTCCAGTGAACTTCTTTTTCTTATTTCTCACATATTCTTCTCTCCCTTCCTACTCATAATGCAGAAATGGAATTTTTATATTCGTTACTGTTTATAGATCTATTATTCTGAATTTTCAAGGCTGTTAGACAAAACATTTAAATTCCTCTCTGATTTTTTTTTTTTTTTGAGACAGAACATGAGCAGGGGAGGGGTGGAGAGAGAGGGAGACACAGAATCGGAAGCCGGCTCCAGGCTCCGAGCCATCAACACAGAGCCCGACGCAGGGCTCGAACCCACGAGCTGTGAGATCATGACCTGAGCCGAAGTCAGAGGCTCAACCGAAGGAGCCACCCAGGCGCCCCCAAACTACTGTGATTTTAAAATAGCAACGAGAGTGAAATGTTTCCAAATCTGCAATAACTCTAGGTGATCTAAAACGTGTCCGTGGTCCCCATCGGTGACCAAGTCAGAGGTACTGCTAGTGTTATCGTTGTTTGAAACGTACACTCACAATGGAAGGAAATTCTAAGTGAACGGTTACAGAGGAATGCAAAACTGGATAAACAGAAATTATTCCCATCCAGTGTACCGGTTAGGAATCATTAGTCAACGGGATCTCCTAGAAGACAGGGACTTTCAGGAAAGTCAACAGAGCTCACTGCTGCTGTCACTGGACGTTTGTCAAGGAGTAGACCGTATGCCTCCACGTGGACTCCTGAGACATGCCAGCACCCATGCTCATTACCAAAGCCCCCGACAAAATAACTCATTTCAGAAAAAGTGGAGGTCAGTGAGGCCAGAATTCTGACTTGAACTTGGAAAGGGCAAACTCCCAGATACAAATCCTCCCCAACACGACCTCTGGCTTATCATTCTCTCGTCTGTCCCAAAACAAAATCACCACTCAAAAACCCCTTTGAGGAAGTCTAGACAGGAAACCTGCATTTGCCACCACAGTCTTGATGAGGGTAGAGTTCACTGAAGCGACGAGAACTTTTCTACTTTACCTGGTATTCTTCAAAGGTGGTAATGTAATGTGTATACACGTTGCACAGGCCTGAAATGACGGCGGTCATGTTCTGCATCCCATAGGTTGCAAATTCCTGGTGGGGGAAAGGTAGAGCCCGATAAAATTGCTCTTCGCTGTACTGTATCCTATCGGCCCAGTTATACTTAACATACAATCGTAGATGTGAATCTCGTGTAAGGTGACTCTCTTAACCTCGTTCCTAATGATCAAAACTGTTCGGCCGTGTGCAAGTACCCACGAGGCCTTGGGGAAAAGTTAGAGCCATAACTGCACTACCTGTGGGCAAGTCAGTGGATCTAAGAACATCTCACTGGTTGGTTGAATTTGCAGATATAGAATCTTCTTATTACTAAAATACAGACACTAAGCCCGTTTCCTTAAAAGGCATAATAGAAGGATACTAGCTGACCGTAGTGGTTATTTCCGGCTCTAAGCATGATTACGTCATTTTAGAACCATCTACACTACCTTCCTGAATAGGAAGAAAATCATAAATGCAGATAAAATACAGAATTCCTAACATGGATTAGATTTTATTTAGACAGAACTTCAAGATATTAAGGTACGTAAGGTTATTTACTATTTGATCTGTAAAACCATTATCAATTTTTAAATTATTAACAGATAAATATATCAATAAAATATTTAAACTGGATTATAGCTTCCTTCTCATTTTAAGCTTATTTTTATACCACTAATATTTCATATTCACCTCCACGCATTACTTCCTTTTTTATTTATTTTTAATTGTTTGTGTTTTATTTATTTTTTGAGAGCAAGAGAGACAGAGCATGAGTGGAGGAGGAGCACAGAGAGAGGGAGACACAGAATGGGAAGCAGGATCCAGGCTCTGAACTGTCAGCAGAGAGCCTGACACGGGGCTTGAACTCACAGACCACAAGATCATGACCTGAGCCAAAGTCGGATGCTTAACCGACTGAGCCACATAGGCACCCCTCTACGCATTACTTTCAAGTGTGTGAAACTCTAGGCATCTTAGCAACAATTAATTTAAAAGGTATCAGATCGCAGGATTAGGGAATTCTTTTCTCTTCCCCAAATATAAAGGTATACATATTTTATTTCATTTTTAACTCACTGCTTGAACGGCCTCCCGAAGTCTTCGTCCAGACATGGTCCTGAGTCAAGAAAACAGAGTTATCTAAGTGGTTCCCGACTCCAAAAGCATGCAAAGACCACAGAAAAACTTGCGGCGAAAGACAGGCGGGATCCTGGCTCTTAACACAACGTGGTAAGGCACGTGCAAGCTCTGTGACGAGGCAGAGCTAAACTTGAGCCTCTTTCCCCCTGGCTGTCCTGTCTTCAGAACAAATCCTCAACTGAAAACAGACGACTTGGAGGAGGGAAAGGCCCTCCGTGAATATCACTGGCAAAGACGACGATCATTTTCCATTCGTTGACCCAAAAAAAATGTACTGTCTGTGTTCGATGTTAGCAAGAACAGAGGCAAGTTGAGAGTGTACGTGCTCCTGCCTACAAAGAATTTACCGTTTCCTTCTTTCATTGAATCCTTAACAAAACACAGCATCTGCCACATAAGAGGCCCCCTTCTAAATTTTTTTTTAACGTTTATTTCTTTTTGAGACAGAGAGAGACAGAGCATGAACGGGGGAGGGGCAGAGCGAGAGGGAGACACAGAATCGGAAGCAGGCTCCAGGCTCCGAGCCATCAGCCCAGAGCCCGATGCGGGGCTCGAACTCACGGACCATGAGATCATGACCTGAGTCGAAGTCGGCCGCTTAACCGACTGAGCCACCCAGGTGCCCCAAGAGTCTCCTTTCTAAGGGCTAAGGATTCAAGGGCATGAAGCTCACTTTCCAGGGTGGGCGGTGGGGGGTGGGGCGGGGGGGGAGATGGTCAACAAGCAAATAAAAGAAATGGGATGGCAATGGTGGCTACGGGGACCAGAAAGCAGAGTAAGGATGAAAAGGCGATTACGGCAGTCCTTGTAATGATGAGGCCGCTGCTGATGCTGTGGGGACTTGGTGGTGGCGGTAAGGACAGTGTGAGCTGGGGTCAGCAGGACTGGCATCTCTGTTAGAGATCTGAACAAAGAGCTGAAGGAAGAGAAGAGTCGGTCGTGGGGATAAAAGGAGGGTCAGGGTTTCAGAATTTGCCGCAAGATCCCAAGTGGGGAAAACTGAAAAAAGAGTATGATACAGTGAGATACAAAGGAGCCAGCGCAGAATTATCTCCCCGCCCCCCCCCCAGAAGAAGTGACTGCAACAGAAACACATACCCAATAATTACATTTTTAACTACAAAGTAACAAAGAAAACTTACGTAAATTCCCCAGGGATGGCAATTATGGCCAAGGACCCAACGGTGATCATCTGAACATCAACGATGTCTGGGTGCCATGGATGCGGTTTTGTCAGCTAAAAAACCCCAAATATGAAAACTGTGTGAAAGGATATTGCTCTCTATATGGGCAAGCGACAGATGATGCTCAGAGAATTCCCTTTATTAAAGGATTTTAAATGTTTCCAGCTGTTTTTGGTGCTTTATCCTCCTACCATAGATTTTCTTTCTAATTAATGAGGTAGTATTCAATATTCTATCCGGTCATAACATATGGATCTCAATGCCAATGCCCCATTAACCTGAACTTGCTTTCTCATCCGTGAAGTTTTTGGTGGACCTGGCATGGTAGAATCTCAATGTGTAATAGATAAGCCAAAGAGGACTGTGCAAGGTGTATAAGTAATTCTACCACCATGGGAACGGCTTAGCTTAATGATTTCCCTTTTGAGTCCAGTTACCAAGCCTGGCCTTGCTTTCCAAGTTTTCTCCAAGATAATCTATCCTTTTCCATAGTCAGATTAGTGTGGAAGCTTTTCCTCTATCCCTTCCTTTCCTCTCTTTCTTCTTCCTGAAGAATTCTAATCGAATATTAGAGGAAGAAAAAAACTCTATTTAAAATTTTTTCCACATCAACAACTTACATTATGAACACCAACGTGAAGTTTTGACGATCAGAATGTGAAAATCCATGGTCCAAAGCAGTGTTAAAAGAATATTGCTTTAGTTAAACATGTTGCCTGAATTGTGAGAAAATGGAGGTATGGACATGTCCTTTTTTATGGGACCTGAGATGTTTTCCTCTGCAGAGAATTGTGTCTCAACTCCTTTCCTGGAGTCAACATCAATGAATCCTGAATAAGGTAGATGTTGATCTAATTTTCCTTTTCCACTGTTTTAATCGTTTCAGTTATTTATCATAAAATCTAAGTCACAATATTTAATAATCATGCCTCTTATTCCTTAGAGTGTGATTCTTAATACACGTATTTTTAATATTAAAAATTGGATGTGGTAAAATCTGAATAAGAACTCCCATGTCAGTAACGATCTATCATTTGTCTCTGACAATTCGTAAGTTTTAAAATAACAATATGCTAAGTTTACCGTCATAGTCAAAATTCGTTACCTCTCCAGTGTGAAGAAGGATTGGCTTTGGTTTATGACACCTTTTGATTTCTTCAGATGGCTTGCCCAGGAGTTGATCCCGAAGAGTGTCCCAGAATGGATCCCCTACTGTTGTCCCTGTTAGGAATATTATCACTAATTTGATTCTAACGCTCTGAAAAAAATGTCATCACTTTGACAAATGCACAGCAGTGACTTTATTACAAAGATGTTATGAAGGTTGTTGTCCAAGAGTGCCAAACAGATTGAATAAGAGAAGAGGCAAAATTTCCTGTGCTTCCTAAAATAGGAGTCATTATTTAATTAGATCCTTGGTGTGGCCAATAGGATAAAAGAATGTACTTTGTTCAAGGTCCTTAAGGATTTGTTTCCACTGCTCTTCCTCATTCATGTTTCAAATAAAAACAAAATGATATAATTAACTGTAGATTTACGAACTAAATCACATTCTTCCCATTGTAGAAACTAAAAACGTCAACCTCCAACTTGAAGCACTGATTGTTTAGCTTGTGGTCCAAAGAAAGAGCCTCTCTTAACTCCCCACCTAAATATCCACACATGTGTGTGCCCCCCCCCCACACACACACACAGAGTAAAAAAAAAAATCACACATGAAAGCAACAATCTGGGGAAAAGTTACATTAACTCTGAAACCTATGAACTTAGAATCTATGTTTCATTAGGAAAATATAACACTTATAAACATACATGGACCTATTAACAGAGCACCAAAACACATGAGCCAAAACTGACAGAAATGGAGGGAGAAAGAGACAATCAATAATAATAGCTGGAGCTTTAATAACACCACTTTCAGTAATATGGCTCATTTGGTTAAGCATCCAACCTCAGCTCAAGTCATGATCTCATGCTTCCTGGGTTCCAGCCCCGCATCGGGCTCTGTGCTGACAGCTCAGAGCCTGGAGCCTTCTTTGGGTTCTGTGTCTCCTTCTCGCTCTGCCCCTCCCCTGCGCTCGCTCTCTCTCTCTCAAACTAATAAATAAACATTAAAAAAAAAAAAAGAATCCCAGTTTCAGTAATAGATGGGACAACGAGTCAGAAGACCAACAATAGAAAAGGTGAACAGCACTAGAAGCCAAGTGGACCTAACAGGTACCCGCAGATACCTCCGTCCACGCAGCAAGAACATAACAGACACTCTATGCAAGTTCATACAGGCACTGTCCAGGATAGACTATAGGCTGGCCATGAAACAAACTCCAGCAAACGTCAAAAGGTATAAGTAATACAAAGTGTGTTTTACAACCGCAATGTAATGAAATTAGGAATAAATTACAGAAGAAAATTTGGGAAACTCACAACTATGTGGAAATGAAGCAACATGATCATAAATTGACAACGGTCAAGGAGGAAATCAAAAGAAAATACGAAAGCACTTTCCACGCGCACCTCCGTGTTTACAGCAGCACTATCAACAATAGCCAAAGTACGGAAAGAGCCCAAATGTCCATCGATGGATGAAACGATAAAGAAATTGTGGTGTATATATACAATGGAGTATTACTCGGCATCAAAAAGAATGAAATCTTGCCATTTGCAACTACGTGGATGGAACTGGAGGGTATTAGGCTAAGTGAAATTAGTCAGAGAAAGACAAGCATCATATGACTTCACTCCTATGAGGACTTTAAGAGACAAAACAGATGAACATAAGGGAAGGGCAACAAAAATAAAACAAAAACAGGGAGGGAGACAAAACAGAAGAGACTCATAAACATGGAGAACAAACAGAGGGTTACTGGAGGGGGTGCGGAAGGGGGGATGGGCTAAATGGGGAAGGGGCACTAAGGAATCTCCTCCTGAAATCATTGTTGCACTAGATGCTAACTAATTTGGATGTAAATTTAAAAAATAAAATTAAAAAAATAAATTAAAAAAAAAACAACAACATCCATCCATACTCTGAAATGCAAAGAAAAGCTGACTCCCGTTCTATGTGAATCCGTGGAAGCTGCATTCCAGGAGACCCATCCCTGGGAAATCTGGCTGTCACGTGCACACCTGGAAAGCACGCCCGCCCCTGTGTTTAAAGGCAACAGTAACAAATGACAAACGTATTGGCTGTAGCGAAGCCCTTCAGAGCCCTGACGCTTCAGAGCCCGGAACCACAGAGGTCACGACATGCCCCCTCACCCTGCGTGAAGTTGAGGCTCCCGAACCCGTCTATTGTGCCGGCCGCGAAACTGTAGCCCAGGGCAGGTTTACAGGTTTGGGCCTAAAGGGAAGATTTTTAAACAGACACAAAGATGAGAAGTCAACAGAACAAGAAACAGAAGTCAAACTTCCGTAAGTACTGAGATCAGCCCAGAGCTCTCCCCTCGTGGCATGATCAGTGTGGCTCAGGGACACTTACTGTGTGGGTGGAGTTGAGCCAGACGGTGACGTTGGACATATTCACCCACTGATGGGCCGCGGCCAGTGGTCCCGTCAGCTCCTGGGAGGCCGAGGCATACAGTTCCTAGAAAACCCACACAGGCTTGCTGTCGAAAGCAGAAGAGCTAAAATGAACAGTACGGATATTACCCCGTAAGCACCAATTTGGAAAAGCATCTCTGAGCCAAGGTTTGCTGGCTGCTTAGAAATGGCCACTACCCACGTGGGTCCCTCTGCCACCTCCAGTCGCTTCCCAGACTCATGGCGGCCCTGAGACCATTGACCTGTGTCTACTCCCCACAAACACGAAAGTCTAGGGATATGGCCCATGGCACCAAAAGGCCTCCATCTCTCTTGAAAGACAGTCAAGAAAATTTAAGATTAGGAGTAGGTGGGCCCATCACTGATTTGGCCAGGAGGAGAGCTCAACCGCAGGGATTCTCTGATTGAGTTCCCTGCCACCAAAGGACAGCTGGAAAGACTTCACGACCCACGTCGTCTGCCCCACCCACCATCCACGCTTTGATGTTCTGTTCTGTTTTGTTTCCCTTCAGGGTGAATTGACGCTTTCTTCTAACCTTGCAGGGAAATGGGAGACATCGCGTTCGGAAACTGATCTGCACCAGACACGGTAGGCCAGTCCCGCCTCAGCACATGCCCCCTTTGTTTGACACCTAACTGTCCCCACTCTGTCCCCATCCTCGCTCCTACAGCCACGTGGGGGCTCTCAGGTGAGTCGTGGGTAACACCAGCTGCTGCCCGCCTTTCTGACGAAAAGCAAAGGTGTGCCTTGCTGAGAAGAGATTCCAGCCTGTGAGATGAACCCCTATGACTCGCGGGCCCAGGACAGTAACACTGAAGTGTGTCACAGGTGCCTCCCCTAAATAGAATCTGTTCATTTAGAACAATCCTCTGATGATGCCACAGTAATAAAGCAGGAAGTGCAGCAACTAGGCTGGCTGCTGTCCAATGGCTTTAAAGGTACTTTAGCTCTTCCTTACTGGCTCCTGAAACATTTTAGAACCCTTGGAGCAAAATATTTACTTAAACACACATGTGCGTGTGCGTGTGCACACGCACGCGCAGCAAAGGTAGGAACGAGCCAGGCAAAGGAAGAGATTTAACTATGGGGGATACCACAGCCTGAAGTCATCCTTTGTCTTTTCTGTTCTTCTTTTTTAGTATTTTTTAATGTTTATTTATTTTTGAGAGAGAGAGAGAGAGAGAGAGAGAGAGAGCGAGCACAGGTGGGGGAGGGGCAGAGAGAGAGGGAGACACAGAATCCAAAACAGGCTCCAGGCTCTGAGCTGTCAGCACAGAGCCCGACGTGGGGCTCGAACTCATGGACTGTGAGATCATGACCTGAGCCAAAGTCGGACACTTAGCTGACTGAGACACCCAGGCCCCCCATCCTTTGTCTTTCCAATCAGATATCTGGGGTGCCTGGGTGGCTCAGCCGATTAAGCATCCGACTTCGGCTCAGGTCATGGTCTCACAGTCCGTGGGCTCGAGCCCCACGCCGGGCTCTGTGCTGACAGCTCAGAGCCTGCTTGGGATTCTCTCCCTCTGTCTCTGCCCCTCCCCACTCACACTTTCTCTCTCTCTCTCTCTCTCAAAATAAACAAATAAACTTAAAAAAAAAATCCGATGTCTGTCCCCATAGGAGCTGACACAAAATTTGGGGGAAAATGGAAGCCAAAGTTTAGCAGAGGGAGAAGCAGAGAGCAACTCCTTGTAATCTCACTGAAGACCAGATTCTGTCCTCATCAAAAAATGTTTTAAAAAGGAAAGAGAAGGAAATGTAAAACGGAGAGTCTATGCCGTATTGGAGCCTAGGAAGTCATCTGAATCGAATTTCCAGAGCAGGAGCGAATGGCTCTGCTTGGCCTTGACGCTGAAGGAGTGAAGGGTGGCCAGGTGGCCCGGTGGGTCCGGATCCATCTGGTCACGTCTGACACCGTGTTACCTGGAATCCTTACACTGTCTGTCACCATGTTGTCGGAAGCAAGTGTTCTGGCCCCAACAGAATGTTTCCCTGCCTCCTTGGTTTTAAAAGCACTTCCTCGGGGAAGTCAGAGGGGCAGTCCGAGAGCGGGGGGGTCTTGTGCCTTTGGAAGCGGCCTTCCTCGCGGGCCTGGAAACAGCAGGCTTCCAGACTCCACAGCGCAGCTCGGGCTCCTGCTGTCTCTTACCATTACCGTCTCTGTAAGGCGCGCTGCCCGTGGATTTGAAAGAACAAGGTTAAATGAACTTGAAAGAGGCCAGCCCGTGGCTGACCTTTGCTCTCTGGTATATGATCCCTCCGATAATCTGAGTGCTGTTGAACATGTCGTGTCCGGGTCCCATAGCGATGCACATGCTAGACTGCAACACAGGGAGACAAGACGGGCTCTTAGTGAAAGAAGCAATTATCTCAAGGAATGCAAAATCACAAGTGAGTCTGAGCCAATCAGAAACCCAGTCAACGTTATATTGGAACACATAGGTGAGCCACTGGAAAAAAATAAAAATCAGTAGATAAATCTGGCTCTATCCTTCCCTTCTGACCCCAGAAAATGTTGACATTGACCAGATACTTAAATATTATAATTGAAAATTAAAAAGCATTTCAAGAAAATGCGGATGAACACCTCCTTAATAACCTTCTGATTCATCCCTATGGAGTTGGGTTTTCTCTTATTTGCAGTAAAAAGCATCCTATATGTGTATCAAAATTATCACAGTGTATGCCTTAAAATGATACAATGTTATCTCTCAATTATATCTCAATAAATCTGGGAGGAAAAAAGCAAAAAAAAAAAAATCCTACTGGATACACAGTGGAACACAGATGAAAATAGGTGATTTGCAAAAAAGAAATGTAAATCTCTCTTCAACATTAAAATACATTCAAGCCTGTGAATCATTAAATATACATTTAAACTACAAAAAGAAACTCCGCCTGTTCTGTTGGCAAAGACTGAATGCTCGATAAACCAGGCATCAGGGAGGCTTTGGGGAAAGGGTCACTCACACACTGTGGCTGGGGACAGGACTCATGGTCACCCCCATGGGAACTGTGCTTTCCCTTGAACAGCAAATTCGCTCGCAAGAATTTGTCCTAAGGTGAAACTCATATACGTGTGAAAATATGTATGACACACATAGTCCATTTATGTGATGGGAGGAAAAAAGAAGGGAGAGAGGAGGGAAGGAAAGAAAATATTCATCACGAGGGGATCGGTGAACTAACTTACGGTACTTAAAATTGAAAACTGTACCATTCGTTTAAAGGATGTTTTAAAGTGTATTCACTGGAGGGACACCAGGGAGGCTCAGCAGGTTAAGCGTCCGACTCTTGAATTTGGTTCAGGTCATGACCCCAGGGCTGTGGGTTCGAGCCCCGTGTTGGGTTTCATGCTGAGCGTGAAGCCTGCTTGGGATTCTCTCTCTCCCTCTTTCTCTCTGCCCCTCCTCTGCTTTCTCTCTCTCTCTCTTTCTTGCTCTCAAAATAAATAAATAAACTAAAAAACATAAAGTATATTCGCGGGAAATAAGAAAGCAGCTATAGAACAGCATTTCCAGCGTGACCTCATTTGCGTACAACTGTGCGTACACGTAGGAGCGTGGAAGCCGAAAAGGCTGCCTAGTAGGATGTTCATTTAAGGTTTAACAGGTTAATCGTGGAGTTAGAGGCTGCGCATTGACCTGTTTTGCTTCCCGAACTTCTCAACATCGTTTGCATTGTTAATAAGTATACATCTTTGTTTTAATGAAAGCTAGTTTCTGAAGTTAAAAAAAAAAAATCTGTTGAAAGAAGCTACGCGAAAGCAAAAGATACAGCAACATTTGCCCACTTCCCTCTTTCTGTTTCTTAAGCGAATCACGATTTTGTTCAAAAAGGCATTGCTTCTTTCACAGTCAACGGTTCCATTCCCAGCCCAGGTAAGTCTAAAGCGACTGTGGTAATTCCCTAGGCCCTCCCCAAGATTGGTCAGGAACCCCAGCCTGAGCCTGTCAGCACACTATTTCCCCTGCAACCGTTTCGGTCCAGGAATGGATATGTACCTCCCATGACCCAATCAGACGGAAAAGAACTTTTATTCCATGGTTAGAGACGGGTTTTCTCTCTCTCCTACCATATTTGGGGGGAGAAAAGGATATACTGTCCTCAGTACTGACTGCCATCTTGCAATCATGAGGGAAGCAAATCTAACAGATGGAATGGAATGGAGAGAAAGAGAATTCTGT
Source organism: Panthera tigris (assembly GCF_018350195.1). Taxonomy (NCBI): domain Eukaryota; kingdom Metazoa; phylum Chordata; class Mammalia; order Carnivora; family Felidae; genus Panthera; species Panthera tigris. The sequence continues at coordinate 6,417,807 of NC_056670.1, forward strand.
CGTGGGAGAGGGTGTGATTCTATGATAATTTTTACTGATTAAAAGTATTCTCCTTGTAGGAAAAAACTACAAAAGTGTATAAATAGAATAAAAACAATAAACAAAATCAACAGAATAAACCCCCCCTGTAATGCCATAGTAATGCCAAACAGAGAAAGTCAGGGTTAACAATTCAGTGTGTTTCACTTTGTCTTTTCACTACAATGCATTTATTTTCAAAACTGCAATCATAATCAATATACAAGATTAAACCCTGATTTTCTTCCTTTTTTAATTTTTTTAATGTTTATTTATTTTTCAGACAGAAAAACAGAGTGCCAGACGGGAAGGAGCAGAGAGAGAGGGAGACACAGCATCCGAAGCAGGCTCCAGGCTCCGAGCTGTCAGCACAGAGTCCGACGCAGGGCTTGGACTCACGAGCCGTGAGATCGTGACCTGAGCCGAAGTCGGATGCTTAACCCACTGAGCCACCCAGGCGCCCCCTAAATACTGATTTTCTAAATCAACATTGTGTACTGTGAGCTTTTTCCCACATTCAATATTCCAACACAGTACAGTTTGTTGGTACATAATATTCTACTGCAAACAGGTACCATAATTTATTTAAACGTTTCCTCTCTGAATGTTGGAATCCAACAAGTAATCTTGAAATCGAATGAGAATGAATGATGTGTGAACATTTTGCAAATGAATAATAATAAAGGAAGACTTTCTATACCAAAATGGTAATATATAATAGAAAACTCTAATTGTTACGCTCTACTACCCATTGGGTAGAATTGATGGGAATAAAATAAATAGCCCAGAAATGACGTTTAATAAAAGTCATATCACAGGTGACATGTTCTATAAACACAAAGAACAAGAGCCCAGAAACTACAATCTGCTTCTCACGTCAAGGCAGAAAAAATCTAAATGAACATGGCAGGGAAACAATGAAATAAATGACAGTATGGCCTAAATAAGGCCATACTAATAATAGTAAGTCTTTAAAACTTGCCACACAGACCTGTGTTCAGCCCTAAAACAATTTTAAAGACAACAAAGTAGGTGGAAAACTCGAATCCCAGTCCTATTAAAAAAATCAACAAAGAAGTTGTAAAATTTTGTTCGTGAATGTGTGGACAAGTATACAGGAAGAGGTGGGATAGTGGTAACTTCCTTGGAGGGGGGAGAAGGAAGGGAATGAAGAGGAACTCACTTTTTACTGCCCTCTAGGTTTTCCATGTTGTGTGAGTTTTGACAGCAAGATTTGTTGTTTGTGACTTTATTTTTATTTTTAATGTTTATTTATTTATTTATCTAGTTAGTTATTTTTGAGAGAGAGAGTATGAGCAAGGGAGGGTCAGAGAGAGGGGGAGACACAGAATCCAAAGTGGGCTCCAGGCTCTGAGCTGTCAGCACAACCCAACACAGGGCTCGAATTCATGAACTGGGAGATCATGACCTGTGCAGAAGTCAGATGCTTAACCAACTGAGCTACCAGGCATGCCAATGTTTATTTAATTTTGAGAGAGAGAGCAAGCATGAGCAAGGGAAGGGCAGAGAGAGAGGGAGACACAGAATCCAGGCTCTGAGCTGTCAGCACAGAGCCCAACGCGGGGCTCGAACTCACAAACTGTGAGATCGTGACCTGAGCCGAAGTTGGCCACTAACCCGACTGAGCCACTCAGGCACCCCTGTTGTTTGTGATTTTATAGAAAAGAAAAAAAAATTTTGATGTGTTTTGTGTGTGTGTGTGTGTGTGTGTGTGTGTAACGCTGTAGACTTCACAAGTGAGAAACATCTCAGGCAAGCAGTTTCTGGTACTAACTTGTGATATCAGAAATGCCAAGGTGAAAGAAATGTTTCAGACTGTCCAAGTTTGGGCAAGGGTATTTCATCTCTCACATTTACTAATTGCCTCACCATTCAAAACACTTAAGAGTCAATCCAATGGAGAACTAGAATTTTATCCAATCGAAATTTAATGGGTGCTCCTGAGAAGAGCCAGCGGTCAGTAGGCCTGGGTGCACTTGGGGAGAACACAATTATAAGTTAATGGTGAATACTTAAAATGCACATGAGATGCAAACACAAAGAATCTCATGTCATAATTACCTACCCCACCGATGGGACAAGAGCTATTGACGTTATCACAAGAGTCTCCTGTGTTGACACAATGTGGGCCAAGAATATTGGGGGACACATCTCCGAGGTTTGATGAAGCAAAGGCTGCTACATAGGGTCCCTGCCAAAAGAAACATCCAACGGCCTTTTATTCTCTCTTATTTCCCACAATGAATTCCATTAAAAACACAAACATTCCATCCACTCTGGGGAACTCTTCAAAACCATTTGAGCACAATAAAAGGAGGAGGTAGGACATTCTGAGAAACTTTGTGAAAAAATTCACATTGCAGTCAGCAAACATGTTATCACGCTCATGATATTCCAACGATCAATAAAGCTGTTTCAAATAGGAGAGTTTCAACTCTGTACCACAAACAGAAACATTTTGACAAGAAACACAGCATACAACAACACGGTATAAAATGCTGACTCATCAGACTCCTTCCTGGTATTGTATCTGGAGCTGAGAGGTCCCTTTCTCCTTGAAAAATAAATATCCCTACTGGCTTAAAAAGAAAATATGAATCCAGATGTTCCTGTGGCAAAACTGAACCTAAATATAGCATTCACCATCCAGATCTACCTCCGTGTATCTTTTCTTTTAGCTCTTCAACCTGAAGTAACAGCACATAACCTTTTTGAGTGGTGTAAGACTTTAACCTCAACCCAGCTGATCTAATTCTACCTTCCATGACTTCAATTTTCTTAGGGAAAGAAATAAGCAGGTATTGGAGATCATGTGTCTTTTTTTTTACACCAAAAAGATAACTTATCTCAAAATGCCCCCAGCCAGTGATCATAAATGGGAAGTTCCTTTCTTTTCCCTAAAATGCAGGATAAAATGAAAAAAACAATAGCATTTTATCAGTCAGGAGCTAAAAGATCACTATGAATGTTCATGGGGCTAATAACTTTGGTATCATTGCACTTTCTAGACATTTATCCTAGTCAAGGGCTTGGGGTTCTTATCGTCCTATATTCTTTGGCATTTGGGACTTGGACCTTAGGATCCAACAGAGCAGCCCCCCCTCCCCCCAACCACTTAGCTATCTGTAGTCAGTAATTAACACAGAGCTGAGGAGATTTCTGAGGCACATGGACTGAGTTCCGGCCCCCATCTCTGATTCCATCCCTCATTGCGTTTCAAAGTTACGATAACAAGTCTGGTGGGTTAGGGTCATCTCTCCCTTGGGGCTTATTAAAAGAAAGTATGACGAAACTCCTTAAAAGGAAATTCGCCATTAACAGGGAAATCTGGACCGCAGAAAAGATTCATCACCTGTCCCCTCCTCATTCAGGTTCTTAACGCTACTCAGAAGGTACTTAATACTTTGATAGCTCTGAAGAGAAAAGTTAATATCAACCCGGTTGATCATATCCTCAAGCCGATCAAAAAGTATCACGTATTGCAAAAATCTTAAGCTTGTCCTTCCTTCTCTAACTAATTGCAACTTTATGAAGCTACAGATGTCAGCAGCATTTGACACAGTCATTGTTAATTTTTCTTCCCCTCTCAGGGAGGATGGAGAATTCTTTTTATCCAAGCATATTAGTATGTGATGTGCTTGATGACACTTTACACTGAAGATGTGAATCAGCTATTCTGAGCATTGTACGAATGAGGATCTAATGAATTAAGATGATGTTTTCAATGACCCAAATCTCACCTGTCCAGGTAGATATCCTTTGTTCTTCTCTTGCTCAAAAAGGTAAGATGCATAGCCCATGTTGTCACTATTGACAAGGTGATTGGTATTGTTCATGCTGACGGGGTGGATGGCAAACCAGCTGTAAGAGAAAAGGAGCCCTCGGCTCAGGAAGAGAACCAGGTGATGGAGTCAAAACAATGCCTGCGAGCTTTGGTTTTCTCCAGCAGGAAAAAAAAAAAAAGTTTTCAACAGTAGGCCTTTCACATTTAGGTTATTTCACTGATGATGAGCTTACCTTATGAATAACATACTCAAAAAGTCTAGGCATTTACGTAAGTTAAAAATACAAAACTAAACGGTCAGTGATCAGACGATATGCCTAAAGCATTGTGTGGGTGCCGACCTTGTCCTTCAAGACAGGTGCACATAACAATGATTGAAGTCAACCCTATCTAATTCAGAAGACCTTTACGGAGACCCTGCCATGTGCCCAGTTCTGAACACACTGAAGCTTCCTTACACCCAGGGTCAGACAAAGATGTAAACAAATGGCTTTAGTACAGTGTGACAAACCTTATAAAAAATAGGCATAAAGTGTTTGGGGACCACAGATGACTAGCAATTAATTCTTACGGGCATTCCAGGGGGAAGGAACAACACAGTAAGCGCACAAAGGTGTGAAAGAGGCTGTTATGCATAATTTGATGTTAGCCATATGCATAGTAATACCTGTTTAAGTATAGAGCCACAACATCTACAAACTAATTTCACATCTGTTACCGTTCTTGCACTTCACAACAGCCCTGGAGCCCAAACAGTTATGACCTCCACCTGGCAAGGTGTCTCAGAGAAGCAAAATGGTAGCTCATTGGTCATAGGGGACCAAGACTAAAGTTGGGGTCTTGGGACACCTTGTCCAATGGCCTTTGTAGGATCGAACCTCCACGTGGATAAAAAAGATAGAGAATGGAAGGCTGGAAAGCAAATTAACTAGAATGAATGCTCAAGAAAAGAGAGATGCTAATTCATGAACTTTCAGGCCCATGTAGGATTTGTAAAAAAAAAAAAAAAAAAAAAAAAAAAAAAAAAAAAAAAAAAAAAAAATCTTTTGTTGGTTTAATTCTTTGCTGACGACTCTATAAAACATTTCAGCTTACATTACTACCTAAGTACTATAGCTCACAAAACTGAACATTTACTTACTGACTAGGGATGTTTTTAAACATCAAGGTCATCATTCAGGATTCAGTTCTCATTGCCCAACAGATGTATACGTAGGTCAGAGATGGCCAGCACAAGGCCTATAGGGGCTGGGTAGGCAACACGGATGAGTTCAGCTGGTTGGTGCCACGGGGACCGGTGTGGACTGTGGACACCCGGAGGCACTTGCATGGGCCTAAAGACCGTAGCCTCTACTATGCGGCTGCCAAATGTTGCCTTATGAGAGTAAGCCAGAGCTTCCAGATCTTTGATAAATCCATGATTTTGCGAAATATTTATCGATTTATGTTTCAAGTTTATTTACTTATTTTGAGATAGAGAATCAGTGCACATGCGTTCACATGCACATGTGCCTGCCTGTGAGCAGGGGAGAGGCAGAGAGAGAGGGAGAGACAACCCCAAGCAGGCTCTGTGCTCAGCATAGAGCCGGACTCGGGACCAAACCCACGAGCCTGGGATCACGACCTGAGCCAAAATCAAGAGTCGGATGCCTAACCGATGAGCCACCCGGGCACTCCTCGATTAAAAAACTCTTGAAGAAGTAAATGGCGTGAGAGGAAAGGGGTGAAGTTTGGGCAAAATGGCTGAAGGGGAACAGGAGGCGCAGGTTTGCAGTTAGGGAAGGGGTACGTCACGGGGGTGGAAGGTGCAGCCCAGGGAACAGAGTCAATGGCAGTGTACCAGTGCCCTGTGGTGACAGACAGGAGTTCCGCCTGTGGTGGGCATAACACAAGGCACACAATCATCCAGTCTCTATGTTGTACACCTGAACCAAATATAACATTGTGTGCCCACTACGCCCAAATAAAAAAAATTTTTTTAATTAAAAAAAATAGAAGAAAAAAATTTTCATTAAAAAAGAAAGAGAGGAGTACATAGCACAGAATAAAAGGGGAGAAATCTTACCGATCATGAGACTTAACACACATAGCCAACAAATGGAGTTGGTGGGCGGACTATTTGGATGCTGATTCAAATAAAACAATTATAAAAAGATCTTACTGACACAATCAGGGAAAACTGAACACAGACTAGGTTTTAGAGCATATCAAGAAACTATTTTTCATTTTGTTGGTTGGGATCATGAGTTATGGTTATATTTTTTTACGTTTTTCCCTGATAGAGATATACACTGAAATATATATGAGTGAAATGATTTGCTATCTGGTGTTGGCTTTTAAAACTCTAGCAAAGAAAGGGTGGCTCAGCCAGTTAAGCATCAAACTCCGGCTCAGGTCACAATCTCCCGGTTCGTGGGTTCGAATCCCACGTCACGCTCTGTGCTGACAGCTTAGAACATGGAGCCTGCTTCACATTCTGTGTGTGTGTGTGTGTGTGTGTGTGTGTGTGTGTGTGTGTGTCTGCCCCTCCCCCACTCGCACTGTCTTTGTCTCTCTCAAAACATAAGCATTAAAAAAGAAAAATTAAAACTCTAGCAAAGCAAAACAAAAGGAGAGGAGGGATGAAACAGAGTGGGAGAATAGTGCTAATTACTGAAGGTGGATAATAGTTACATGGAAACTCAAAGACTAATCACTCTAAATTGGCATATATTTGAAAATTTCTATAATAGTGTTTTTTTCATGTTGGCATCCATTTAGAATTTTTTTAAACAGTGTTGAACAAACCTATCACCAGCCTATGAGCTAAATTTGTTCCCCAAGGTATGTATTGCCCCCATGTAAAGGAACAGAAGATTAGGTTAAAGGTGGTTCTGAGCTCATGCCCTAAAATTACTTGCAAAATTTCTCTCTTTTGGAAAAATCCTTATACTAGTTTCCTTTTTGCGAATATGGGTTTGTCTCCTTCTCCTAAAACTCAGGTCCCAGAGAAAATTCTAGTCAACTAGTGTTTTCCAGTTAGTTGGGAGTCTTTTTACAGTTTTACTCCATTTAGTTTGGAAGGAAAATGGGGTGGTGGCCATGACCTTCCCATGGCTCCCCAACCAGAACACTTCTGTCTAATCTGATTACCCTGAGGTCAGCCAGCTTCAGCCAGACTGCAATCTCTCTAGGGCAATCAAAGGAAGGCTGTGGAACAGTTTTATCAACATGGACTGTCATGTCTCTCTGATGAGGTGAGGGATTTTATACACAGGATCTCATTTCATCCTAAAAGCATGCTTGGAGGCAGATGTTATCATTGTCCTTATTTTATGGCCAAGGAAACGAAGTCTCAGAGTGAGCCAGTAAGTAATCTGACCAAGGTCACACCCGTTGTAAGTCAAGAAGCAGGTCTAAGAGTCCAGGTTTGTCAGACCACAGAGCCCAAGTTCTAATCTGCTGTGGGATACTGGCTCTGTCCCCTCCGTTCATTCACCTGCTCATTCAGTACACAGTTAACTTTGATTCTGTGCCAGGCACTGGAGACGTGGAGGTGAGCGAGGCAGCATCTTGCCCTTGAGAAATGCTTGGGAGAGGATGTGACATCTGAGCTGGGTCTTAAAAGAGGAGTAGGGACTCGGCAAAGGGATCACTGGAGAAAACTCATTTGTAGCAAAGGCATCAAGATGGGTTTAGAGGACGGACGGTCATTCTGGCCACAGCGTAACGGATAAAGGCAAGGAGAGATGACAATTGTTCTTCTCATTCAACCAACATGAATTTGTTAGCAGCAAGAATGTGGTTGGCATTGTGTCACACGCCGAGGAACACAGAGGGGGATCAGGTGTGTTCTCTCAATCAGGGGCCGACAATAATATCTGTAGAGAAAGCAATTGCTGAGAATTCTAGTCTGCTAATTAGACTTGAATTCGTATTGATTTCATGCCTTTATGTTCATTTATTTTAGGCCTTGGAAAATTAATTGAATTTGTCTTTCTCTACAAAACTGAAAAAATAAGCATTCGGAAAAGTGATGTGAATCTCAGAGTGAGAAGAGCTGTATTTTTCCTCCTCTGGCCTTTGAAATATGTGCGATTAAAATACCAGGCTTGTCACAGCGACCAAAGTGCGATGGGAACAGGTGAGTATTGTAAAGATATGCAGAAAGGTCATCATTTTAATAAAAGAAAGCGGCCCTCACAATTTATTTTATCTGGTCAAAACAACACTCTTCCAAGCAAAGTTCAAAAGAGCGAAGTTAGGTCGAGGTAATTTCAAAAGAAGTTAGAGCACAGATATAAACGGATAACTAACGTCCCTGTTAATAAACATTTCTAAATAAGGATTACATCACAGCTAAAGCAGGGCCATGCTGGAGTCAGCATAATGTAATCAAGGTATCATGGAAGGTCCAGAAATTTGAGATTTTATTCTACTCCGTAGCCAAGTTAGTTAAAATTTCCTAGTCTCTGTTTCCTAGGGATGAAAAATAATACATTTTGACTATGCTCTGTGAATCAATAAACAGCAAAGTAATATAGAATATTATAATCATTCTCTCCTCCTAGGTAATCGAGGCATTTTCTAGGGCCTCTTCATTGGGACACTATGCACTTCCTACTCTGAAGCAGAAAAGAAAAGCCAAAGGCAAAATCGAGCTTCTTGAATATTCTAAAAGAGTAATAAACCCATCCCAAGTTCTATTCTCTCAAACCTGGGCCGCCATGTCCAGCATGCAGGTTGTGCCCTGCACAAAGATGAGTTGCAAAGGGGGTAAGAGGAGGCTGAAATCCAAACCCCACTCAGCTCATGGAGCTAAGCACCTTGGCCCAGAGAAGAAAGTGATTTTGTAAGTTGTGCACCAAGGTCCTATGTGCTAACTGCAGCCCTCTCCACCCCACAACTATATGGTCAATTAGTCTTTGACAAAGCAGGAAAGAATATCCCATGGAAGAAGACAGTCTCTTCAATAATTGGTGCTGGGAAAACCGGATGGCAACATGCAAAAGAGAGAAGCTGGACCACTTTCTTACACCATATGCAAAATAAACTCAGAATGATTAAAGACCTAACTGTGAGACTTGAAACCACAAAAATCCTAGAGGAGGACGGACACAGGCAGCAACCTCTTTGACATCAGCCATAGCAACTTCTTACTTGACATGTCTCTGAAAGCAAGGGAAATAAAAGCAAAAATGAATGTTGGGACTTCATCAAGATAAAAAGCTTCTGCACAGCAAAGGAAAGAACCAACAAAACTAAAAGACAATCTACGGAATGGGAAAAGATATTTCCAAATGACATGTAAGAAAGGTTTAGTATCCAAAATACATAAGCAAGTTATAAAAGTCGGCAGCCCCAAAATGAATAATCCAATTAAAAAAGTGGACAGAAGACACAAATAGACATTCCTCCAAAGAAGACCTCCAGATGGCCAACAGACACATGAAAAGATGCTCAGCATCACTCATCATCAGGGAAATGCCGAGCAAAACTACAATGAGACGTCACCTCACACCTTGCCAGAACGGCTACAATCAACAACACAAAAACAACAAGTGTTGGTGAGGATATGGAGAAAGGGCAACCCTCCTGCAGTGTTGGTGGGAATGCCAACTGGTGCAGCCACTCTGGAAAACAGTGTGGAGGTTCCTCAAAAAGTGAAAATAGAACTACCCTACGATCTAGCAATTGCACAACTTGGTGTTTACCCAAGGATTACAAAAACATGAATTCAAAGGGATACAGGTGCCTGGATATTTACAGCAGCATTGTTTACAATAGCCAAGATATGGACGCAGCCCAAGAGTCCACTGATAGATGAATGTATAAAGAAGATGTGATATATATATATATAATATATATATATTATATATATATATATATGCATACATGATACATACGATATAGATATGATATAGATATGAGATATATACATATATGATATACATATATGATATAGATGTCTATATATAATGGAATGTTACTCAGCAATAAGAGAAGAATGAGATCTTGCCATTTGCAATGGCCTGAGTGGAGCTAGAGAGTATAATGCTAAGTGAAATGAGTCAGTCAGAAAAGGACAAATACCACATGATTTCACTCATATGTGGAATTTAAGAAACAAAACAAGCAAAGGGAAGGAAAGGGAGAGAAAGGCAAAGCAAGAAACAGACTCTTTTTTTAATGTGTATTTATTCATTACGAGAGAGAGAGAGAGAGAGAGAGAGAGAACAAGCAGGAGAGGGGCAGAGAGAGGGGGAGGCAGAGAATCCCAAGGAGGCTCCAGACCCCTTCTCAGCACTTGAACTCACGAATGGTGAGATCATGACCTGAGCTGAAATCAAGAGTCGGACGCTTAACAGACGGAGCCACCCAGGCACCCCAACAGACTCTTACCCATAGAGGACAAAGTGACAGTCAACAGAGGGGAGGTGGGTGGGGGATGGGTTCAACAGGTGATGAGGATTGAGGAGGGCACTTGTGATGAGCAGCGGGTGATGTATGGAAGGTTGAATCACTATATTGCACACCTGAAACTAATGTTACACTGTATGTTAACTAGCTGGAATGTATATAAAAATAAAAGGCTTACAAATAATTCTCAATCTTCCTTTGGTTTTTAGCTCCATTATCACTTCCTTAGGGAAGCTTTTCCCAGTCTCCCTGCCCGGGTCACATCCCTTTAAGACAATGCAACGCACTTTCCTTTCTTGGCACTTAACCCAGTTATCATCTTACACATATTTCAAGGACTGTTTGAATACCTCTTGTCTCTACCAAGAGATTATAAATTCTCTGAGGGCAACAACGCCATCTACTTTTGCCCATCAGTGTATCTGTAGGACGAGCTCAGTTCATGACACATATATTCTACACCATTTAATACATGAGTAAATAAATCGATGATCTCTGGAGAGAAGAGGTTATATCTGCATCTGAGAAATATGGAAATTGAGTCTCTGAGAACTTAAGGGACTTGCTCAAGGAACACGGGCATGGGTATTATTTGATTCCTGATTTCAGGGCCAGGAAAAGCACCATTCCAAGGACTGGGAAGTCCTGTGTGGCACCCAGTAGGTCTCCGGTGCAGACTCGCCGAATGAAGAAATGAAACCAAAGGTGAAGGTAGGAAAGAAGAAATTGTGGACCTCAATATGGTTCCCAGCATGAAGAGAACAGTTTTGGCTGCAACACTGGGCAGGTCACGTCACCTACCTGGCCCTTAGCTGAGCTGTGAGGCAGAGGACACCCATGTTCCGCCAGTCAGAGATTCTAGGCTTCCAAACTCCTCATGCCTTGGGATTCTGCCTAACAGCAGGCACCTACATCTGGTGGCTGAGTTACTCAGCAGCCCAGATTTGGCTTTATGCTTTGGATCATTTTTAATGCATTCAAAGAGCAATTGCCACTATGCAACAAGAGGCAATTGCACGAGCAATTATGTCAAGGATAACATATGGTGGCTGCAAAAACAATAGCAAGTTATTGCAGGGTGTTAAGCCTAGCAGATGGAGGAGAGTTGCTATAACCTTGACGGTTGGCCCTGGGACTTCCAGATATGTTATATAGTTATATGCGAGGAAGCCACGAACATCTGGAAGAAGGACAACATTTTTTAGTCTTCCATGGGCATCGTTAAAGGATTCAGAAACTAATAAGAGGGAATCACGGACGATCTCAGTCATTCAGCCAAGAGTTGAGTGGAAACCGTAAGGAAAAAGCCTCCTTCTCCCAACAAATGTGGAATTCTCTAACTCGTCAGAGATACATGCTTGTATCCTGACTGTCTCGTAACCAAATGGCCCACCAAAGTGCCCCACAATCTGGAGCTAGCTCACCTTTTCGGATTCCTCCCTCACCCCCTCCCTGACATAGCCCATCCTCTGGCCTCCCAGCTCACTGTCTTTTCATGACTTCCACGATGCTCTCAGGTATCCCTGCTACCTCCTCCAAGTTCCCACAGCGTTGATCGATGGCCAGGTGGTAGCACTGATGGCCATCTGATGTATGTTGTGATTACTTGCCTGTCTGTCTCTGTCCCCTGCCCCAATCACCCCATTAGTCTGTTAGAGCCTTCAAGATAGGGACCATGCCCATCACAACACATACCCCAAGCACACATTTAGGAAGTCCACTGTGTTTGCCCCTGGATGGCTCAGTCGGTTAAGGGTCTGACTTCAGCTCAGGCCATGATCTCATGGTTCGTGAGTTGGGGCCCCGTGCTGGGCTCTGTACTGACAGCTCAGAGCCTGGAGCCTTCTTCGGATTCTGTGTCTCCCTCTCTCTGCTCCTCCCCCGCTCACACTCTGTGTGTCTCTCTCTCTCAAAAATAAATAAAAGCATTTTTTAAAAAAAGAAAGTCCACTGTGTTCAACACCAGTTGGCAACCAATCAGTAGATGAATTCACTATAATGGAAGAATAACTTCTATCATGTCAACCCACATAATAAAGTTTATTTTATCAGGGAGTTTTTAGTGACCTTACTTGACACCCAAAGAAGTAACTCCAATGCTAAAAATGTCGAACATTCAGGGGCGTCCGGGGTGGCTTGGTCACTTAGGCATCCGACTCTTGGTTTCGGCTCAGGTCGTGATCTCACAGTTTGTGAGTTTGAGCCCTGCGTCGGGCTCCAGGCTGACAGTGCAGAGCCTGCTTGGGATGCTCTCTCTCCCTCTCTCTGAACCTCCCCTCCTCACTCTCTAACTCCCTCTCTCAAAATAAATAAATAAACATTTAAGAAAATACATAAAAAGAACGTCAAGCATTCTGAGAAGCCAACAATGGAGTTCTTAGAAGAAGCAGAATGTTATTCTGCTTACCATTTAACCAAAATAATAACTCTTTTCTATGCCAGACACAGAGTAGAACTTTGCATGTATTATGTCATTTAATCCTGAAACAGTCCTATGAGGCATTATCATTCCCATTTCCAAATGGAATAGTTGAGGTGTAAGTAGGTTAGTAAGTGCCAAGGCTGGGATTTGAACTCAAGTCTTAAAATCTACCCCTAAAACCAGAACTCCTCACCACCGTGCTGTTCTCCACCTGGTTACAGGGCCAGTACTGATCACAGTCCTTAATGTTTTCATTCACCTCTTATTAATTTTAATTAATTATTAATTTGACTTACATAGACCCTTTCAGTTAAGTATTTCATAATCCTACCTGATAGGCCCCTACCACCTTTACTCACGCTTATTATCAACATTTTAAGGACTCACTTTATCTCTCACTTTTAAAGTCAGAAAATTGAGGGGTGGCTCAGTTGGTGAAGCATCCGACTCTTAATTTTGGCTCGGGGCACGATCTGACATTTCGTGAGTTCGAGCCCCACATCGGGCTCTGCTGACAGTGTGGAGCCTGCTTGGGATTCTCTCTCTCTCTCTCTCTCTCTCTCTCCCTCCCTCCCTCCCTCCCCCTTCCCTGCTCTCTCTCTCTCTCAAAATCAATAAACATTTAAGAAAGAAAGAAAGAAAGAAAGAAAGAAAGAAAGAAAGAAAGAAAGAAAGAAAGAGGAAAGGAAGGAAGGAAGGAAAGGAAGGAAGGAAGGAAGGAAGGAAGGAAGGAAGGAAGGAAGAAAGAAAGGAAAGGAAGGAAGGAAGGAAGGAAGGAAGAAAGAGGAAAGGAAGGAAGGAAGGAAGGAAGGAAGAAAGAAAGAGGAAAGGAAGGAAGGAAGGAAGGAAGGAAGGAAGGAAGGAAGGAAGAAAGAAGAAAGAAAGAAAGAAAGAAAGAAAGAAAGAAAGAAAGAAAGAAAGAAAATTGAGCCACAGAGCTGTTAAGTCACTTGGCCAAAGTCACAAAGCTCATCACGAGGACAACACAGAGCGAACCGAAGCCATTTAACTGTAGCTCCCATGAGCCATCATACACTTCCTTCAGGCATCCTCCATCACTTGGACATCTGCACATCAAGGCACCTGGGGCTGTTACCCAGCCAGTCAATTCCTGAGTCAGTCCAATTGCAGGGACAAAATTCACACATGAATGCAAATGCCTTCTTTATGAAAAAAAAAAAATCCACATGTCTTCTTATGTATAATCCTGAACTAAAACCTGTGCCAGGCTGTAATTTCACCTCATCTGCTTCCTTCAGGTGGCCTCAATTCTGCTTCCATCACTAATTGGCATTGTCCTACATTAGACTTGACTTCATTCTTTTAGGAAAACACAGATAAATCATCTCAAACCCATAATCATTTAGCCTGGTTGGTCAGATTGTTTTCTCATTTTACCAAGAGATAATGGTCTGCCATCGTAGAAATTCCACATACAACATCTTGATAGAGTAATAAGCACTAGAATTGACTGAATCCTTATGTCATATCCCAGATGCTACACTACACTTCTTTACCTGAATCCCTCATTTATGTCATCCTTTAATTAGCCCTGTTTTCCAGGTAAGGAACCGAGCCCTGGAAAGCTGAGAACCTTGCCCCAGGATCCATGGTTGGACCCAGATGTGTCTAACTCCCAAGTCTGGACTCTTAACTACTCAACATATTCCCAGCCGTTGCTGCCACTATTCTAGTCTCTTCCTCCCATGCCCCCCTCCCCGTCCCCACCTCCATGATTAAGGAAAGCTATCCAGATAGGACGAAAAGCAAAAAAAGTAAACAGAGTACCTGATAAGGCCCAGGTCAACTCCATTCAAATCTACCATTTTCAGGATGATCATTTCTTTGTCGGTATTTGAAGAATACCTGGTCAAAACAAAGAAACGCAGTCACTTCTATGTTAGTTAGAGCCTGGGCTTCTTGTATGACCAACAGTAGAAGCTGACACAAAAACTAAAATCAAAATGCCTTCAGTGAGCGAGGTTTCCTGATGTGCTATGGTCTTACGAACCACATGCAGGACCTCAGTCCTCAGCTAAAGAAATGGCTTGCAAATACCATCACACTCAGTGGCATTAGGTCAGCCAACTGGAGATGAAATTGACATCTTTATGTAATGGTCGTGATCTTATAGAACATACAGGTGTTTCTTAGAAAAGGGACCGGTCTTTGAAATTTCTACTCCGGTCAAATTTTCAAGGAATCTCTTAAACATAGCAGGGAATATGCAACATCAAAACCATCCCCGACCTGTAGCTTCAAGCGTTCTTTCATGGCCTTTCAAGGGAAATCGGATTATGTTTTCTAAAACTCAACTCCTTTGAAATGGATGGAAAAATACGCAGACAAATGTAAAATGCCAGGTGGTCAGGTTGAAAGTGAGATATTATTTTACTGTGCCACAGCAGTCAAGGGCTTCTCTCCTGTGGCTAACCTGGGTCAGCACTTAAGCAAACAAACAATCGGCCTTAGTTCCATTCCATTATGCTAGTTTTATTTATTGTTCTTTGTTCCTGCTTCTTTATCCTTTCATGGCTTCTCTCTTGCCACAGTCTCCTGGGTGGAGATGATTTCTGCTGAACGATCTAACAAAAAGAGCTATTCATTAATTTAATAAACACGTGTTGCGCACATTTTCATCTCCGCTTTACAGAAGAAGCTGAGAGGCAATAAATTACTATAAGTAAATCACTGAAGGTCACATGACTAGGAAGTGATAAAGCAGAGATGGAACCAGAGTCGTGCCCGATTGCAAAACTGGGAGTCCTTCCAACACTCACGCTGACCCCAGCCGCCAGCAGAGCGGGCCGATTGGTGCACGGGCTGGCGTGAGTTACCACATTCACTTTTTATTTCTGCTTAGATGATCAACATGTTTTAAATTTACTTTAGCTTTACTATTCTTTCAGGATCCCACCCCATTCCTTGAGCACCAACTGCATCCTTAGATTTTTGTTGCTGATCTCTAAAGGAAACCCATGATTTTATTGTGATAATGCCCCTTGCCTGGCTCGCTCTGACGGAGGATTCCAAAGGTAAGAAGAGGGGCTTCGGTTGATCTGTACACCTTCCACGTTTCCTTTGTTGATAAAGATTTTGCCTGGTTTCATATTTTTGTGCGCCATCTCAATGCTCTGTGGGTGAGAGAGAGAGAGAGAGAGAGAGAGAGAGAGAGAGAGAGAGCCAGTTGTGAATTTGGACATCCTGTTGGATAAGGACTTAGTCAATAGAAACAGAGGAGCGCTGTGGACAATCTCCTTGGTCTCCGAGCTGCCCCTGCTATGGGACAAGAGCTAGAGAACCACACAGCCAGTGTCACTTGGGGGGGCACACAGATGGCCTCAAGGCTGAGACATAAGAATTGCCGTGACCTGGGAAGGTCATTTGAGTGTCTCAGAGCTGCTGAGTCAGGCAGCGTTCGCAGGTTCAATTGGCCAAACCGGGAGCAACTCCCCCCGACCTAGGACCAGGATTTGTTAGCTTGAAGGTGTCCCACCCTCCTTGTCCTCTCCGTGCCCTCAACCTCTGAGGCCAAGTTTTTCACACTTTTCTGACTCAAAGCTACAATAAGCAAAACATTTTTCATCACAACTTAATACACGTCGACGTATGTGTGCTAAAACAGAAGCTCACAAAATACACCCTTCCCGTATGTTTTGCACCATGATAGGCTCCGATCTGTTTTACTTTAGTTCTGTTCATTCAATGCTTCTTGCAACCCATGGAATTGACTTCAGGAAGCCAGCCATGAATTACCATCCACGGTTTGGAAAGCACCGTGGTAAAGACATTTCTGCCTTTGCCGACTGGATCGCCAGGTTTGGGGGGTACTTCATGAGACAAAGTAGAGAGGGACTAAATCTAGAAGGGAAAGGTATGAGGGAAACATGAGAAAGGACCCTGTGGGAGGTAGTAATAAGCTTCAAGATGGGGAGAGAGGAGAAAGAGGTGCCCAAGCCAGGAACACAGAAGACCGTGCCATCTAGAACTCTCAGAGAGGACGTGAGAAATAAGGGCGTGTGTTTATGAAGTGGGTCCCCTGTCATGTTGTTTGGGAACTAGGAGGCGAGATTGGAATTACTTGCAATGACTCTTGGTTCCTTGATGGCTTCCTTTTTGTGTGACTTTGCACAGAGAACAGACGGTAGGGCCCTCTCAGTTATAAGGGTGACATAGGAAACGTTTGCTGTCCCTTTGGACACCTGCAGGAGGCTCACTGCACGGAACTCGCCCCTCTCAATCAGTCAGTGCCTCGGAGACCAGAAGCTCCTGGGGAGTCAGGAACGGAGGGGGCAGGTGCTGAGACTGCTCAGGGCAACATCCTATAAGGACTCTCTCCATATCACAGAAAACCACTCCTGAACACTTGTGAACAAGGGACAGGGCAGCTCCCTCTGGGGCCCTTTGCCTACCTTCACGATGCCAGTGACCATGTACTCAAAGGTGCGATTGCTAAATCCTTCACTGGCGATTACAAACACAGTATACTGGAAATACCCTCCTGGCCCCGAGTGTGTGTGAGTGCCACTCAGGATGACGTTGTCTTGTCTGTACAGGGAGCCATATTTACTCTGCAGTCTGTTCAGGACCTTCAAGAGAAAAGAAAAAAAAAAAAAACCAGAACTAAGAAGGAGGATAACATAGCAACTCACTATGGAAAAGGCTCCAATGAGTCTAATCAAGGATCCATATCAATGGCACCCCTGTCGAGTGGCCCTTCACTCGGCGCTGGAGTGTCTCATCGTAGGCACAACTTCAACAAAACCAGTAACCATCAAGGCTAACGTTTCATAGACTCTCGCCGTATGCAAGCACAGTGTTAGGTAGGACACACATTATGTTATTTTAAAATCTTTATAACGACCCCAAGAGGTAGATGTTTTTTTCAATGTTTGTTTATCTTTGAGAGAGAGAGAGAGAGAGAGAGGGAACAGGGGAGGGGCAGAGGGAGAGGGAGAGAGAGAGAATCCCAAGCAGGCTCCGCACTGTCAGCCCGGAGCCCCGTGCAGTCTCCATCTCATGAAGTTGATGACCTGAGCCAAAATCAAGAGATGGATGCTTAACCGACTGAGCCACCCAGGAGCCCCAGAGGTGGATATTTGGAACCGCATCTTTTAGCTAAGAGCACTGAAGTGTAAAGAAGATAAATAATTTGCCCACCGACCTAGTAAATGTGAGAGCCACAACCTGGATCCACATCTCTCTAACTGTAGAACCAGTATGGTTTGCTATTCATCGTTCCACACATGCTATTAATATCCAGGCACTAGGAGCGATATGAGGTTAATATCTGAGCACTAGGAGTATATGAGGTTCCTACCCTGATGGAGCATTTATTCTAATGAGGGAGAAAGGTAACAAGCAAAGAAGCACGTAATATGGTATCACACAATGATAAGTGCTCTGAAGACAAATGTCGTTGAGTGGGGAAAAAGAGTGATGGGTGTCAATGAGGAAACATCTTTCCAGAGAGGCTGCCTTCCACCCAAGAGCATAAGCCGGTTGAGCAACACCAATGGAAAGCGTCCCGGGGGCAGCGAACAGTTGTGTAAGGGCCCCTTGCCGCCTCCCTGCCCAAAATGAAGAACTCCATGCTCCCTGACATATACTGTCACCCTTACTGGTCTGGGGGCAGCCAACTGAGGGGACCTAAGGACACCCCAGCCACCCTGTGGGGAGGCCCATCGGAAAGGAACCATCTTGTCAGCACTAACTTGCTAGCCAGGCGGGTGAGCCACCTCAGAATAGTAGACCCTTCGGCCTCAGCCAGGCCTTCCAACACCTGCAGCCCCAGCCGACGCATGAGTTCAACCCACGACAAGGAAGTGGGCGTGTGTGTGTGACTTCAGTTCTAACCTAAGTCGGAATCACCCAGCTCGGCCTCCCTGGGATTCCTGACCCACAGAATTCCTGAGCGGTAATTCAGGATGACTGTGAACATCTAAACGCACGATAAGTGTGCTCGTAGGGTCCAGACACATCACGAAGACAACGGAGAGAAAAATCCCTGCTGCTGAGAACCTGTTTCTGATTCTGCTTGAATCAGCTTCAACCTGAAATTGGGTGTTATTGTGGCTTCCTTGGGAAAGATGTTTTGACTTTTTTTTTTTTTTTTTTTTACATAAAGGGGCGCCGGGATGGCTCAGCTGGTTAAGCATCTGACTTTGGCTTAGGTCATGATCTCAGGGTTCATGAGTTCGGGCCCCACATCGGGCTCGGTGCCCGATGAGCTAGAGCTAGAGCTCACTAGCTAGAGCTCACTCTGGATCCTCTGTCTCCCTCTCCCTTTGCCCCTCATGGTCTCTCAAAAAAATAAATAAATAAATAAATATTAACAAAAATTTTTTTTTCACTTTTTAAAAAAGTTTTTATATTTATTTATTTTGAGAGAGAGAGATAGAACGTGAGCAGGGGAGGGGCAGAGAGACAGGGAGACACAGAATCCGAAGCAGGCTCCAGGCTCCGAGCTGTCAGCCCAGAGCCCGACACGGGGCTCGAACCCACACACTGAGATCATGACCTGAGCCGAAGTCAGACGCTTAACTGACTGAACCACCCAGAAGCCCCTGTTCACTTTTTTTAAATGTCAAAAATCATTAAAATGATCTAGCAGAAGTGTCAGACCCCAAGCGACCTTCCTCCATGTAAGATACTGTCAGTTAATACCCTGCACAGTAATGACAGTGCATTCACGGCAGGGATCGCAAATATCACTTACGTCACGCACTTAGTCCCATCTATTGGTGGTGGCTCTCAGACGCGTGGTGTTGAGAAGGATTCTGAGCCCAAACCTGGGCTTAGCAAGAAAGAGTGCCTTTTTTGATTAGCAACGCTGTCTACTCTGCGTGTGGCACAGGCAGTGGTAGGCTGATCAACCGTCACACAGCGGGAAACGAAAAGCTGTCATTTGAATCGCTTGTCAGTTTCTCTGGTATAAATACTCCCTGCCCCAGTCAATTTCAAGCTTCCAAAATTTAACAACGAGCCCCCCCCCCTCGCCCAAGCTCTTGAATATTTAACAGCCAGCCCTCATAAGCTGGTGCAAGACGGTCCCAGAACACGCTTGGGAAGCGTGCAACTTACAGGCTATATACTTAACCCGCGTAAATACAACCACCAATCTCTTCTATTTTAGGGGAAGAGCTACCCCACCCTCATTCTACTTGTGTGGTCATTGAATGAGGAACATCTTATGAACAGTGTTGCCTCATTAACTAATCCGTGTCCCACACGCCGATTGCTAGGTTACCACGTCCATATACACAATCCTGTGATGCCAGGCAAATGTGAAAGGAACTATGACATGACCAGACCAACACCCTCTGACCAAGTAGCCTACATTCTCCATCCCAGTAAGTCTCCATGTTGCTCCTGTGTGACCCAAATCCAGACCACACTCTTCATCACCCTATGTCTTCTTCTAAAACAGTAATAACTCCACTCATGAAGGAGAAGCCCATCGCTAAAGGGGCACCATGAAAGCTTGACTAAAGGCTGCTGTGAAAAGCTAATGTGCCCACAGTTCTGTAACTAAGACAGGAAGGTAGCAAAGAGAAAGAACTTCTGGTCAACCTTAAAGCTCTCCTAACCCCATCCCATTTTTATTCCCAGAGAATGTTAGGATTTTATAGCAAGTGTACTTCTTCGGGCTTACACAAGAATCGAGCTCTTAGCAAGAGAGAAATTGCGGGGGCATCTGGGTGGCTGGGTCGGTTCAGCGTCCAACTTCAGCTCAGGTCACGATCTCACAGTTTGTGAGTTTGAGCCCCACATCGGGCTCTGTGCCGACAGCTCAGAGCCTGGAGCCTGCTTCAGATTCTGTGTCTCCCTCTCTTTCTGCCCCTCTCCCGTTCGTGCTTTGTATCTCTGTCTCTCCGTCTCTGTGTCTGTCTCTCTCTCTCAAAAATAAACATTAAAAAAAAAAAGGAAGAAAAATTATGGCACTCAAATTTTAAAACAAAAGAGAAAGACCACAAACATCTCCCAAAACTTCTATCCTAACCTTTATGCTCCAACGTGAATTCAGACCCACGGAACTTCAAGAAAAAGAAAAGAAAAACTCAATCATCTAGTAGCAACGTCTGCCAGCAGCCATGGTAAATAGCATGTTACCTACTTCATGAGGAGGGGTGTTTCAACAGAATGAAGAAGTTACCTTAAGGTCTACAGCTCACCTCTGTGTTCAGTTTCCATTCAGTTTCCTATTACTGACACACCTGGGAACCTGCCGCAGAAAGACCTGGAAAGCCCCTCTGTTCTGCCCTGTCTCACTGCTCAGAGATCTTCCAGAACCTTCATTGCATGCTGGAAATGTCATCAGTCCTCAAAGCTGAGGCTGAGAACCTGCCTAAAACCAGGTATTATAAGGAAGCGGGAAGGCAATTGTCGAGCTACATTTATTCCTCACACTTTCCCTTGGGTTGGCCTGGGATAACAGAGTGGGTTCATTTAAAGGCCTTCCCACCAGGTCCCAGATTACACGGGGAAAGTAAAACTAGGAAGGGATTGTGAAATGGTGGACTGTTGACTTCACAGCCTCTGCAGTCCAACACATTAATCCCCTCTCCCCTCCCCACTCCACCCCCAAAGTCCACCCCTGACTCTCCCATTTCTTCTCATGACCCCACCACCTCCCCATGAGAACCATCTCCGACCCTTGAGAAGAGTGGTAAGCGTCATGGTAACAAGTGTGGGCACTGGCACCGAGATGCCTGTGCGTCCACCCAGCTCCGCAGACAAGTTCCCTGATCCCCTGCAGCTCATATTTGTTTCCCAACCTGTCACGTGACATAATGATAGCACCTGCCTCCTCCGGTTGTTTGGAGGATTGAATTCATTAATGTACGTGGAGCCATCAGGCGTGACTCATCGCGGGAACTAGGCAAGTTTTAGCTTTTATTTTTATTCATTCTCAAACCTCATTTGCATTTAAGGTGACCTCTTACTACCAGGTAGCCTCACGGCCACCACACTGACTGAAGACCTTTGTGCGAGCCTCACGCGGTCCAGGGGAAATGTCCAGGCAAAGTTAACATCCTTCCCGCGAGCTTCCCTTCCCTTTCCAGTTCGTGCAGCCTTCCAACATGTTGTAAAACTCCCCTGTGTTGAATCTCCTCTGTTTGAAATACCAAGTGTGATTACCATTTCCCAACTAGATCCTCACCAGTAGAGCCTTCGTATTAACTTAACAAAGCTGCCAGTTTGTGTCCTGGTCCAGCCTCAGTCTATTTCATCAAACACTGCTGTCTGATTAATCATTCTGAAGCAAAATTGGGTTTGCATTACTCCTCCACTCAAAAGTTTTTGCAGAAGCCCCATCACTTAACAGAGTCAAAATAAACCGGCATCCCAGACCCTCTACAATTATGACCAACATACCTGCTAGGTGTATTTCTAATTACATGCTTACATGGGTCCTAATAGCAGGAAGCCTTGTGCCTGCAAAGGAGGCTACATCCCTCCCTCTGCCACGTTAACCAGTTAAAATTCCTCCCATCCAGATAAAAAGATGTGGTATGCATATGCAATGGAATATTACTCAGCCATCAAAAAGAATGAAATCTTGGGGCACCTGGGTGGCTCAGTCGGCTGAGCATCCGACTTCGGCTCAGGTCATGATCTCACAGTTGATGAGTTCGAGCCCCGTGTCGGGGTCTGTGCTGACGGCTCGGAGCCTGGAGCCTGCTTTGGATTCTGTGTCTCCCTCTCTCTCTCTGCCCCTCCCCTGCTCGTGCTCTGTCTTCCTCTGTCTCAGAAATAAACATTAAAAAAACCTTTTTTCAATATTCAAAAAAAAAGAATGAAATCTTGCCATCTGAACCAACATAGACGGATCTAGAGAGTGTTAGGCTAAGAGAAGTCAGTCAGAGGAAGATAGATACCATATGACCTCACTCATCTGTGGAATTTAAGAAACAAAACAAATGAACAAAGGGAAGAAGAGAGACAAACCAAACCACAGACCCTAGCTATAGAGAATGAACAGAGGGTTACGAGAGAGGGGATGGGTGAAACAGGTGAAGGGGACTAAGAATTCACTCGACTTGATGAGCACTCAGTAATTGTTGAATAACTGTACACCCGAAATATAACTCTACCATTAACTACACTGGAATTAAAATAAACTAAAATTTTGTCCATTCAAATGTCACATCCACTGTGAAATTTTCCCCTACATTCCATTTTCGGATTCCCCTTGTGGTGGTTTTAAATCACTGTGTGCCCACAAGTTCCTCTCTCCTCCTCCCTGTAAGAAGGGAGGTTCTGCTGTCCTATCCCTGGGTGTGAAATGTACCTGGTACCTTGCTTCCAATGGACAGAATAGGCTGGAAGCTCAACTCCTGAGCACAACTGTGGCCTCTTCACTTCTCTTTCTCTCGAGTCACTCACTTTGGGGGAAGCAACAGTTTTGGGCCGCAAGGATCTGGAAAGTGGGAAACTGAGGTCTTCTATCAGCAGCCACACAAGTGACTCATCTTGGAAGTGGTTCAATCAGGACTTCCAATGACTGTGGCCCTTGCCAACACCTTGATTTCAAGATATCCTAAGCCAGAACCACCTAGTTAAGCCAGTCCTGATTTCCTGATCAACACAATGTATGAGATGATGTTTATTATTTTTTTAACTTGCTTTATTTTTTATTTTCCTAAATTTACATCCAAATTAGTTAGCATCGAGGGCAACAATGATTTCAGGAGGAGATTCCTTAGTGCCCCTTCCCCATTTAGCCCATCCCCCCTCCTACACCCCCTCCAGTAACCCTCTGTTTGTTCTCCATGTTTATGAGTCTCTTCTGTTTTGTCCCTTTCCCTGTTTTTATATTATTTTTGTTTACCTTCCCTATTATTATTTTTAATGTTTATTTATTTTTGAGAGAGACAGAGCGTGCAAGTGGAGGAGGGAGGGGCAGAGAGAAAGGGAGACAGAGGACCCAAAGGGGGCTCTACGCTGACAGCTGAGAGCCCAATGTGGGGCTCAAACTCACAAACCATGAGATCATGACCTGAGCTGGAGTCAGATGCTTAACCAACTGAGCCACCCAGAATCCCCTAGATGATGTTTATTGTTTTAAACCACCATATTCTGGAGCTATTTGTTATTCAGTAGATTACACACCACTGAACTTTACTCCAGTGAACTATAGTTCATGTGTTTTTCTATTACACTCCCTTCCTCCTATCCCCAACTGGGCAGTGAGCTCATAGGGAACGTGTATTATGACTCCTTTGGCTATGTACCCTCTGAAATTGCCAGCAAAGTGCCACGCCAAAAGCAGGTGGTCAATGCATTTTTCCCTGCAAGATAATAGAATAATGTCACTTTTAAGAATATGGGATCTGACATCAGGCATCTGTATGTTCAGAACCCAGCTGTCCCACTTGCTGACTGTGTGAAATTGAAAAAGCTACTTGCCTTCTCTAAGACTCTATTACCTTATCCATAAAGTGGAGAGAACAACAGACCCACCGCATAGTTTTGTTGTAAGCGTAGGAGTGGGGAAAACATGTAATCTTGCTTCCTGAGCGTCTATAGATGGGGGAGGATCCCACCACATTCCCCAAGAAAGAGTGACACTGGAGAAATATTTGAGGGCCTCCCTCATCTCTCTCACTGGCTCCTTCACACAGCAGGAGTAACAGTGTTTAACAGATGAGGCTGATAGAACATGACAACGAATAGTGGGCATTTGATGGTCACTCTCCTGGATAGTCCAGACCCTCATCTCCCTTACCTTCGTGAAGGTGTGAGCAAACATTAAGGGAGCACATTCTCTTTCTGTGACCTGATCCCATGCAGAAAGTATAACTGGGTCAGGGCCAAGAATCTGGCTTAGAAAGGCAGACATGAAAGTCCAAGCCCATCACCCTATGTCTCCCTCTCCTTCTGTGCATCTTACTGTTGCCTGCCCAGGACCCACAGGCACCTTTCTGCTAAGCTCAACCTTCCCCACAGTGGGGTGACATGGTCTCAATTCAGGTAAAAATCACAGAAGAGCCTGTCATAGTCTACAATAGCACTTAAAGGGTGAGAGCGCTAACATTATATATTTTTTTAAATTTTATTATGGAAATTTTCAAACACATACAAAAATAATCTGAAGAGCATAATGAGACCCCCATCTACCTCTCACCCAGCTTCAGACATTTATGGCCAATCTCATTTCAGTGTCACGTTTTCATTCTCATTTGGCTCCTTGCATCTATTCTCAGTCATATAAAAACTCGAGGGAAGGGTTAGTGATTAGTTGGCGCTCTCAGAATTCTAATTAGGAGGATTAAATAAGAGAATGTATGTGAAGATCACCCAGAACATAATAAAATTTCAAAACACATTAACGTTAATAATGACAATGAGTCATCAGCAGAATTGAAAGCAAGTTTTGACCAAGATGGCGCAGACCGGAATTATTTGTGGGATAATTGTCTGCTGGATTGTTGAGAGTTAATAACGTGGAGGGCAGTAGAATCTCACTGGATGAGAAGCCAGGAGGGCTTTGTTACTTTCAAGGTCACCCACAGACTTCTCTTCTAAATCACATGTCATTTCTTTTGTCACCTCAATCACTTACCTCCAGCCTGAGTCGTTGGGATACCATGCCTATGTCGATGCTGACAAACGCCACTCGATTGGACCCATCTGGTTCCGCCATGATGAAAGCACGGCTGTACAGCCTGGTGAGGATGCCCCGTGCATTCTGGCCAGTTTTGCTGTAGCCCATCTAGAAGGAAGAGAAAGTCAGGGCCCCTCTGCCTCACTGCCCTGCCATGAGAACCAAGCACAACCATGCAAAAAGAGACCACGTAGGAAAGAAAAACACAATCCACAGGACACTGTGGCTCTGAGTGAGATGATAACATGTGTTTTCAAGAATAAAGCCAACATCATAAGAGAAGCTTTACTCTTCTGTTACAAAAATGCAAAGGCAAAGTAGTTATCTGTTTGGCAGAAGCCATCCATAGGCTCACGGGCAAGGAAGGGGTTGGCATGGCTTGGGAATTCCGTTACCACACCGGAGACCTTTCAGGGTTTTCTGTTCTCTTCTCCTGCCTGAGGTATTACAGAAGGAAATAGTTCCCCTACCATCATCCCATATACCCAGGTGCGTCTAAAGACTGAAGGTTCCCTCACTTTGGTTGTTTGGTGTATGATGTTCTTTTCTTTCTTTCTTTCTTTTTTTTTCCAGAAGAAAATGGTTTCTTTATGATTCAATAATCTCTTTATTTTTTAGTTTATTTATTCTGAGAGAAAGAGAGAGAGAGAGAGAGAGAGAGAGAGAGTGCGCACAAGTGGGGGAGGGGCAGACAGATACAGGGAGAGAATCCCAAGCAGGCTCTGCATGTCATCAAAGAGCACACAGGGCTCGATCTCACAAACCACAAGATCATGACCTGAGCTGAAACCAGGAGTCAGACATTGAACTGACTGAGCCACCCAGGCACCCCAATAATCTTTTTCTGAGGGTACCACACCCTGGATTTTACCTTGGTGACCATTCCTCAGCCAAGTCAGACCAAATCCACCTATCTCCCACTCCCCACCCCCTCACACCATGTCATAAGACCCACCCGTAAAGTTATATCCTGGTCTTCAGAATGCTCTCTCTATCGCTCACTTTACCCCTCATAGGAATGGTCATTCAGGGTTCTCATTCCAGAGCCACTTTTCAGAATAGATATCAGGGAACAATTCCTAGAATCTAAGGGTTATTTGGTAGGAGGGAGAAAATCTCATCAGACAACTTCACGTTCTAGCTTCCTAGAAAAAGGTTGATGTGAGTGAATACATCCACCATCACAGCCAAGAGGTTGCAGACCAGCAGCCAATGGGCCACACCTGACCCACAGAAGCATTTCACTTGGCTTGCATGGTGTTGGCCGACACTAGGTTTCCAGTTTTGACTAGAGTTGCCTGTATTTCCCCACAGACAGACTTAGATCCTCTGGTCTTCAATTCAGAAATTTTCCAGCTTCTCTTGAACAAACTGTGGGATAGGGTAGCCCTCCATGGTAACAATTGCTAAAGCCATGAACTTTCTAGTTGTTCCATAATCCCTACCACTTCCTTGACGGTTCGCTAGACTCTTATCAGCTCACAGAGAGGCCTGCTTCCATCACTTATGGTACCGGCCCGTCCCCGATGGTACATGAGTTTGACAGCAGTTCCATTCATAAAAAAGTGGCCAACTCATTTTACAAAGGAATTGTGGTTGAACACGTGGCCCCTCTGCTCTCTATGGCACGATATCCACAGTGTTAGACAGCAGCGAAGTCAATGAAAAAGGAGGAAGACAATAATGTAATCATAAGGAATCAGTGTAGGGTGCAAGGGGTAAAAGTAAAGTACTTGTTTCATTCTCCTTGAGGAGCCCATGATTTGCCTACCAAACTGATATCTGCTACTTGTCCTGTGCAGTCAGCTCGCCCAACACCAATATGGTAGCCACTGAAGTTCTGAAATAGAGGAGGCTCTGGGGTGGTGGTCACTGGAGGTCCCTGGGTGGCTGTGGAGCCATGTGTGAGCGTTGAGCCTTGAGTGGCCGTGGAGCCCAGCGTGGCTGGGGGGCTCTGGGTGACCGGAAAGCCTGAATCTAAAAGCAGAACATTTAAGAAACAACAGTTCAGTCCACTTATCTGTGGGCATCGATTAGAATTCACAGGTTCAGGTTCCCATGGAAAAATCTTTATATACTGTCTTATATTTAAAATATATAGAAAGAAACCTCTCAGGAACTTGTTGTATACAACAACCCTAAGGAGGATCTTTCTGGTAAGCTGGAGATGTGTCATCCTAACAATGAAGGCCTGTGTCAAATGTCCATCTGCTTCTCATCACAAGCTGTTCCTTGTCAAACTCATGGCCCTTCACTCACTCCTGATGGACTTTTCTAGCCAAACAAAGCAGGCGCCAGGTTCCTCAGGGGCCAGCCTCTGGAGATTTGTCTCCACGGCTCTCTCCGTCCGGAGACCCCCACTCCTCTCTGTTCCACCAACCGAGCTCCAAGACTCCCTTCAAGTTGGTTCATTTCCATCACACCCAGAGGCAGCTCAACCCTCCTGGCAGGAGGCCACCCCCCTGTTGTCTCTACTCTGCACCCACAACCTTCTCAAGCCTTCTATTTGGAATACAGATGAGATCACTGCACGTTCAACATAGCTGCACCTTATTGTAATCATATCACCATCTATGTACGTGCCTGTACACACATATGTCCACACACATACATACGTGAATATCAAGGGAAACAGAATGGCAGAAAGACTGCAAGAGCAGGTACCAGAAACAAACAACCTGGGTTTAAAAACTGATTCTACCACATACTAGCTGAGCATACTAGCTGAAATCGCTTATCCTGTTCTACCTCAATGTTTCTCATCTAGAAAAGAGAGGCAGTCCTAATACGCTAACTTCCTAGGGTTGTTTTGAACAATAAATATGTTAACACATATCAAAAATTTCGAATAATGGCCAGAATATAGCTTTGGTTCTACTTACCTATTGAGATATCTTACACATGCATGTTGGTTGTTTGTTTCCACCCCAGACAACAGCCAGGGTGGCCAAGGCAACGGAGGTCACTGTCACAGGCCTTAGTGCTCAGAAAAGTACTTGGTGAAGAGATTGGCTGCTGACGTCCCTGGGATCCTAGAATTTAGGGGCTCAGGAGAAGCTAGAGATCATCTAGTCTGATCTCCTTTGCTTTACATATAAGAATCCTGAAGCCCAGAGAAGTGATGTAACCACAATGTCATGGAGAACACGGGATGAATCAGGTGTAGACACCAGATCCTCCAACTAAGGATCTAATGCTCTTTCATCCATATTCAACATGGAGTTAGAATCCACATTTTCTCAACACCAAGCCCATGTTTTCCACAAGACATCAAGTATTGCAAGGAAGGAGGCAGTCACTTTTGCCTTATTGATACTAACATAGGAATGGGGTACCACCCAAAGCCAAACCAGGTCCAATGGCCAAGGGCAATTTCCTTATGACCTCAGAGTCTCAAGTTCTACATCCAGAAAACGGTACTAAGACTAGCACCTACCTTTATAGAAGATTCATGAGAATTAAGTGGGAAAAGGATTGGGAAAAGGATGTAGACTCCTGACCATAGTGCTTGACACAAAGCGACCGTACAATAAACAGCCGCTCCTACTATGAGAATAGTGACCATAATCGTTGATCACCTCCATGAGTCTCAGCCTCTGGATTCTATAACTTTAAGAGCTAAAACTGAATAAGTCCTATGGATGCTTTCCTTTCTTGGAGTCCATGCCCCTGCCCTGCACACTGCTGGCATAGAGGATTTCTGTCCCTCTGTGTCTACAGGGAGTTCAAAGTGCAGGCTCATGGTAGACACTACACCAGAAAGAAGAAGAGGCCACAAGAGAGAAAACTAGGCTGAAAAAAATCAGGCTCTTTCTCTGTTTGGCCTAAAGCTAGCCCTCCCCTTACTTCGGTCAAAGCATTCAACACCCACCCATCGTTTCTACTCATTTACCAGGTATGCAACCCACCACAAAGGCAGGGCTCCATCAAATGCCCAGGGCCCCAATATTGCCCGCAAAAGTAGCCTGCATCATTTTCAAAAACTGAATTCATTCCCAATATTAAAAAAAAATCAGGAGATGCCTAAATCCTCCAGTTTCCAGCTTCTGCTGCAAACTCTGGAGATCTGAATCCATGGGACACCATTTCAACTAACAGCTCACACCCAGGAGGGGCTGCAGACCCCCTTCACCAGAATCTCACCTCCCCCACCCCAGCTCCCCTCCCCACCCAACCTCCTTTACAGAACTTGACTGGTCCTCGTGAGAATTGGCGTTCAAGGCCCCCTTCTCTAAAGCTCAGCACTACTCGATATTCAGTGGGTCTTTCATTCTGCTTTTGTCCCCAAGAGAAGATGATGCCCAAGAAAAGGCAAAGAGCAAGAGAAGAGGCTTGGGGGGAGGGGGGCCGGGGATGCTCACACTACTGGGCCTTGAATAATTCTGAACTGGGCTTAGGTCAGCGGAGAAGTGAGACAAGCCCACGGCACAGTGCCTGTCAACTGCCTACTTGGGGGCAAAGGTAAGCCTGATAACAATTGCTGTCAATGCAGAAAGTACAATTAATGGATGGGTTCGGTGGCCATCCCGGGCTGCTCACATACCATTTGAACTGCCCTGTTATTGGCATTATCAGCAGGCACTGTTCCTTGCCTTCGTGTCCCCAGTCATCCAGAAATTTCCCACAGGCTAGGAATAGCATCCAAGGGAGCCCATGACAACTTGCCTTTATGATTTTCAATGGTCCCACTGGTAATAAACAAGAGGCTGAGGAGGGCTACCGTCACAGCAGTCATCATCACAAGGAGGAAAATCAGGAATGCCTCTAATGTGGAGAGGGTGTGTTTGGCCATGTCTCCTGAGGAAAAGCAGAAATGGAAGAGGCAGAAAATGGCACAACCACAAACTACAACACATATGCTTTGAGCTGCCCAAGGTTAAGATGTCTTAGCTCTTCTAGAATGGACTATACACCAGGGAGGACAAGTACAGAGCATACCTATCACATCCGGGGCCATGGCAGACAAGACCAAGCAATTACAGCACTCTTTGATAAGCTCAGATGTGGTTTCCAAACACTTCCTGGAACAGCGCTCGTTCTAGAGAACCACCCATCATTTGGCATTGGCAATGAAGCTAAAAATCTATTTGTATTCCTTGGCTGTATCATACAGCTTTCATTTATGGTGATGAAGCCATCTGCACACGGGCCTAGGTTGGAACACATCTGTCAACAGGGCTGATTGCTCTTGTGAGAAGGCTGGCTGCAGTTAGGGCTGTCCCCTGTGGTCATGGCCTTGGGAAAACTACCTTGTCTACAAGGAGGTGAAACACATAACTTTGGCCTTGCAACTCCATTTGCTAACTTTCAATTCCTACTTGATGAGAAACCAACACAGAAGACCATCTCTGGTCTCAAGCCAGACATCAGGAAAATCTCCCTCTCTGTCATCAGAAGGATCTCACACATCTTGCAAACCTGTTGAAGGATGGGGACAAAGATAATGCTCTTGTGTTCTACCACAGCAGGAAATGTCCTTACAGATGCCCGAAGATATTTTAGGAGTAGGATTCATTGTTACTCAGCAAGGCTATAGAAGCTAAAAGTCCATATCGGGTAGCAGGAGAAAGTATAATATGGTGGATAAAAATTGGATTCTGCCTTCTAACTCCAGAGTCCAAAGCTCATTTCTGCCACTTACTGGACGACCTTGGGGAATCCTCCCCAACACTGAGCCTCAGTTTCTCTGTCTGTAAATAAGGAT
This sequence comes from Panthera tigris, assembly GCF_018350195.1. NCBI lineage: Eukaryota > Metazoa > Chordata > Mammalia > Carnivora > Felidae > Panthera > Panthera tigris. The sequence continues at coordinate 6,448,765 of NC_056670.1, forward strand.
GTGGTGATGACAATAATTTTAGTACCCATCTTATAGAGTTCTTATAAAAAGGAGATGGTGCAGTAATAATTCGTTCGTCCCATAGACTGCAATAGGTGTTTATGGTGTTTGCATTTATCATTAGGTCCCAAAATAGCAAAGACTCTGCTCCTTACTGTCCTCAAGGGGAATTTATATGAAGCTAGTGTTAAAGAATTATTGGAATCACACATACAAACTTTGGAACCCGTTTTCTTAACCCATACTTCAGGAAGCCTGAGCAATGAGATGGGATTAGAGTCCAGGACTTGCTCCCACAATGGGTAATATGCAGCCATATTAAGATGCTATTACCCCCCAAGAGTTGTAAATTGGCAACCAATGGGTGGGCTTAGCACGCCCCAATTTTCTGTTTCAGTTTGATTTACTTGACAAGACGGAGGAGCTTACAGTCCATCCGGAAGAGAGTCCACAGTTACAAATCTAAACCTTCAGGTTTTCTCTCACGTTTCATAAACCATGGTAACACTGAGCCAGAAGCTTGGTAAAACTGAGTAGTTACTGTGACCTTTAGATAGATACAGCATGCCTTCTCCAGCCTACCACAACCTCTTCCCAGTGGATCTTTTCCATCTAAGTTACTACCTGGTCTTTGTAGTTATTTTATTGAGCAATCCCTGGACTAGAGTTTAAAAATCAGTCTAACATCAAATACTTCAGAAGTAGGGCTGAACTGGAAGTGGACAAAGAGACTTGAACATCTTCCCGAATCTCTTGGTTATTAGCAGGCTTTCCTCAACCACTTATCACCACTGTCATCACCTTCACCACCACCGTTAGGGACAATTTCAAATGTAAGGCAACACAAATGGGTTCTGATCTTGGTCCCAACATTCACTGGCCAGTCCCCAGGAGTCAGGAGACACCTCTAAAATGTGCCTCTGAAACTCTGATGATCCAAATAAGTTTACTGGTCCTTAGGTGCTGTTTCAGTGGCCAACCTCGAGCCCAGTATACCCAGTTCTTTCTCAAAGCTTTGGTTTCATTAGGCTTCCTGCCAGCTGGGATTGCAGGACCGACAGGGCAACTAAACATGGCTGACCGACAGGGGGATCTCCCAATGTGAGTGTCTACACGCACGTTGCAGATGCAAACGTGGCCACATGCTAGGAGCCTGTGCAACAAGTAGTTGCAAGACATGGTTCAAAAGAATACTTTTTTCTTTTTTGCTTGTTTTATTGGGCTGAAGTGATCACCACCACCAGCCTTTTACACAAGTCCACAATGGCACTTGATTTAACACTAAAGTTTGTACCGCCTACTCGGATTTCAATGATGTACCTCCCTGGGTCTCACCACCCTGTTGCCAGAATTAATGCCAACTTTTAATGTTCTTTTTTAACCAGTGAGCACTATTTATTTTTCCTTGATGACCCCAAATCTGAAGGCAAATGTGAAAGAAAGCAAATGCCTCATCTGCCTTCAGAATGCAAATGGACCACGGAGAGCTGAGCCAGTGGTTGTAACTTAAAAGATTTGGCATTTCCCACTGGTTCTCACTTGATCCAGTGCAATTCTGCAAGCTCGGTGATGAGGCTTTATGACAACAGTGAGCCCCTCGGCACATCTTTACCATGTTGAGGTCTCTGTTTTACAAGACTGTGGAAGGAAAAGGTAATGACTTGGCAAAATGGGTTTCCCAAAGCTAAGGAAATGGAGTGGAGCTTTTAGGATTTCATCAAGATCTCTAAGACAAGGGGATGATTCAAGATCCCTCTCTCTCCCTCCAAGAAAACAGAACTTTCTTACCTGATTCAACCCGTCAAAAGAAATTCCACATCCCAGCAAAGCAAATGACAGTCCAGAATCTTGTTCCTTTCCCCTTGCACGTTGCTCAGCCCAGAGTTCTCAGCACGTTCTGAAACATACTGAAAAAAGAGGTTCCCAGTCATGCCCAGAGAGTTAGGGTTCTCATTAGCATGCCTTTGTGGGCTTGGTGCAGGATGAGATTAAAGGGTATTGATAACAAGAGCCTTATCTGCCTCCCCTGGGACAACCTGATACTGAGATAGAAGTTGCAAAGGATCCGGAGGACTGAAGGTCACTGATTTCAGCCCTTACACACCTCTCCAGTACAAGTTCTGTGCGAGGTCTACAGCCTGGCTCACCAAAAAGAGCACTTGCTTTACTTACCACTGGTCACTCACCCAGAGACAAGGAGGGAATGATGATGCATGCTGGACATTAGTGTGGGCCATGGGTCCCATTGGGCAGCATTTACACTGATCTCAGAAGAGAAAAGTGATTTTAACTTTTAGATTCTTGTATACAAAAAGAATGAGGTTTTAGAGGTGCCTGGGTGGATCAGTCAGTTAAGTGTCCAACTCCTGATTCCGGCTCAGGTCATGATCTCATGATTCATGAGTTCGAGTCCTGCATTGGGCTCCGCACTGAGAGTGTGAAACCTGCTTGGGATTCTCTCTCTCTGTCTCTCTCTCTCTCTGCCCTTCCCCTGCTGCTCTGTCTCTCTCAAAATAAATAAATAAATGTAAAAAGAAAAGAATGAGGCTTTAGATGAACTAAGAATGTAAATAATGGACATACAATGCCCATGTGAATAATGTGCAACCATTACCAATGATATAGAAGAAAATACTTTAATGACTCGGAAAAAGTTACTGTATTAAGTTATTTTAAATTTATAAGACATTATAATCCTGTTTTGTTCATTTTAATTTTTAATTTTTTTTATAAACTGTTTTTAATGGTTTATTGTTTATTTTTGAGAAAGAGAGAGAGACAAAGCATGAGCAGGGGAGGGGCAGAGAGAGAGAGAGAGACACAGAATCCGAAGCAGGCTCCAGGCTCTGAGCTGTCAGCCCAGAGCCTGAGGCGGGCTCGAACTCACTAGCTGTGAGATCGTGACTTGACCCGAAGTTGGATGCTCCAACCGACTGAGCCGCCCAGGCACCCCTATAATCCTGTTTTCCAAACATTATCTATTTGTGGTAGCGAAGACTGTAAGAAATCACAGCAAAATGTTAAGAAGTAATTATCTGGTGATAAGACTGTGAGTTTTGTTTTCATCTTTTCGATTCTTGGTATTATCTGTAAGGGCCATGCACATTTTTATATTGGGGAAAACCCTCCTCTTGAAGCAGGTATACTATAGAGCAGCATGAAGGTAAACAATGGCCCACGAGAGACAGAGAGGAAGGAATAGGGAAACCCCTATTTCCTTTTTTCCCTGCTAGATCCCAGCTGTCCAGGAAGCAGTTGGAAGAACACATAGGCCACTGAATTCCTTGCAGGGTCAAGAGAGACCAGCCCCCGACATTCCAAAGGAAATATTCGAGATCTAAGGGCCTTCCAACAGGGCATTTCATAATGTCGCTCAGCTAGCTCTCTGCTATAGTGGGGCACGGGTTAGATTATGGTAGTAAATGAGGGTTCCTTTCATGCATTTATGTTAGAATTCTTGGTGCCAAGCAGCAGAGGGCAAATCCAGCTAACTTAAGCAGCGGAGGAAGGAGAGAGAAATAAATCCACTGGAAGGCAGAAAATCAGGTGAAGACACAGGCTCTGGAAAGCCAGAGATCAGGGCAGATCCAGGTGGCAGGACGTCCTGAACAATCTTTACAGAGCGTCGCCATCGTGGGAATGCCGACTGGTGCAGCCACTCTGGAGAACAGTGTGGAGGGTCCTCAAAAAACTAAAAATAGAACTACCCTACGACCCAGCAATTGCACTACTAGGCATTTATCCATGGGATACAGGTATGCTGTTTCGAAGGGACACATGCGCCCCCATGTTTATGGCAGCACTATCCACAATAGCCAAAGTATGGAAAGAGCCCAAATGTCCAACGATGGATTAATGGATAAAGAAAATGTGGTATATATATACAATAGAGTATTACTCGGCAATCAAAAAGAATGACATCTTGCCATTTGCAACTACGTGGATGGAACTGGAAGGTATTATGCTAAGCGAAATTGGTCAGTCAGAGAAAGACAAGTATCATGATTTCACTCATATGTGGAATTTAAGAAACAAAACAGATAAACATAGGGAAAGGGAAGGAAAAATAAGATAAAAACAGAGAGGGGACAAGTCATAAGAGATTCTGAAATACAGAGAACAAACTGAGGGTTGCTGGAGGGGTGTTGGGTGGGGGATGGGCTAGATGGGTGATGGGCATTGAGGAGGGCACCTGTTGAGATGAGCCCTGGGTGTTGTAAGTGATGAATCACTACATTCTGTCCCTGAAATCATTACTATACTATATGTTAACTAACTGGGATTTAAATCAAAGAAAAAAGAAAAGAAATGAAAAACAAATAGACAAGCAATGGACTGAGCACAGCCCCCGTCCTGAGGTATGGGGCATCAGGGGTGGCTCCCCACAGAACCACATTTCTGCTTCATCTTCGCCTGTCTCTCTTCTTCTTTCCCTGATGTTTAAATGCGGAATTTATCCCAATACTGTAGGAGCTACAGTCAAAATCAATCTAGATAATAAAGATGGTTACAGCAAAAAAAACAACCAGCAAAAAAAACAAAACCAGAGTCTCACCATCGAGATGGACGCACTCCGGCTGTCTAGGTCTGTACGTTGTTCTGTTCAGGGCTCAGTTCCTGAGAGACAGCATCTGACTGGCCTGGCTCAGGTCATATACATGTCCCTTCCCTCACAGAGATAGTTAAACAGATGTCACAACAAGACCGTCCCCAAAGAGGGAAGGATAGATCTCCAAAATGAAATCAAGGCAGGTAAAAACAACGGACACCTCCTAGTGACCTGCCATCAGATTCCCTTCTCACTTGCAGTGGGAGGGCCTCCAGGCTGCACCCACCATCCCAGCCAGTCCTCTCCCAACACCTCCCTCCCCAAGGAAAGGAGCCCTGCTGTGCTCATTCACACCGAGATTTAGGAGGTGACCCACAGTCTAGTCCAGTAAGATCATTGTAACCAGGGTGTTACATCATGTATCATTTCTCCCAGATGACATTTGAAGACCCATCTCTAAACATGGAGGGGTGAGAATAATCGAGAAGATGCCAAGCACCATGGCAGGGCCAGGGTAGGAGCCATGTTGGGCCGAGGGGACTTGAAGCACCCAAAAAAACAGCCAGACTCCCTGGGGGTGGGGGGAAGATAAAAATCACTGCAAATATTGTAATGTGTACTTCCTTTTTATTTCTGTCTGGATGGCCTTTAAATAAACCCTCTTTGCAAGGTTATGCCTCATGCTAATCATCTCATCCTTTTCCATTCTTTGATTTTTGGGATAATTGAAGAATAAATTATTTTTTGAAAACATATGTTATTTCATAGAGCATCCAGGTTGTGGTCTCTAAATACTGTTTCTTGCTTAAGACAAAACAAAACAAACAAATAAAACAAAACAAGACGAAAACAAAAACAAAAAACAAGCGATCCTTGAAGAAATGGCTGGTTCTAGGTCTGGGGCAAGAAACACACAAACGAAACCTGCAACACGTTTTCATTCCTAGGTCTGTTCAGGGCTCAGTTCCTGACAGACAGCATCTGACTGGCCTGGCTCAGGTCATATACGTGTCCCTTCCCTCATGGAGATAGTTAAACAGATGTCACAATAAGACCATCAAGGAAGTCAAGGAATCAAGGAAGTCAAGGAAGTCAAGATGATGAGCAAGACGATCAGAATTGTGTCAAAAAGAACTAGAGGTTCGCTCTCAAATGCATCAATCTGGACATCAATTTTTTAAAAAGATAATTGCAGAAGATTGAAGCAAATCAAATTTGCTTAGATCCATGATGTCATAATGATGCTTAAAAAAAACCCAAACCTCATTGACTACCTTTAAAAGATGCTGCATTTAAAATAACAAATTCCAGGGTCACCTGGGTGGCTCAGTCAGTTAAGCATCCAACTTTGGCTCAGGTCATGATCTCCTGGTTTGTGAGTTCAAGCCCCGCATCGGGCTCTGTGCTGAAAGCTCAGAACCTGGAGCCTGCTTCGGATTCTCTGACTCCCTCGCTCTCTGCCCCTCCCCTGCTCGTGCTCTGTCTCTCAAAAATAAATAAACGTTAAAAACAATTTTTTTAACACAATAAAATAATGAATTCCAATTTGTTTTTCTGAAAACTGGGAAGGAAAAAGGGAGGGAGGTCTAGAAATCAAGAATGTACTCTGCTCTTCCTATATAGAGGTATCTTGGGAAAGCCAAATCGTTGATGAGAGAGTTTCTCACACTTGAAGAATCTGAGCCAATGAACGAGGAAGGAATGACACACCAAGAATCTAAATGCTTTGCAGACCCCTAGTGAAAGGATGGAACCAGGCAACGATCACCAACTGGATGCTGATTTAAGTCACCAAAGAGAGAGACAAATGACTACCGCAAGCCCTCTGAGCGATGCATGCACCCTCACTTCTCAAATACTCTTACCAAAAAGTAACCCTAAACTGGATCCACCTCTAGATATGAGGGTTTGTAGAAAATATGAAAGACAAACAACTATCAGAGGACAATGTGGGGATACAGTAAGCACGATCCAGATGGCAAAAGATTGTAGGGCAAATGACCCAGTTTCTTGAACAAAGAAATTGGAAGTGGAGAGAAAGAGAGAGAGGCGGGGAAGCAGAAGGGCAGGGGAGGAGAGTGGCCAAGGCAGGGGAGGGGAGGGGAGCAAAGGAGAAGAAATTGTGGATGAAAAGAGGCTGAAGAGACATGCCCACCAACTTACACTGTAAGACCCAAACCCTCATCATTTAGAACCCACTTCAAACAAACTGGCTTTGAAAACGATGAGACAATTGGGAAGATTTGAACACTGACTAGATATTTGATGATATTAGGGGATTATTATTAAAAATGTTACTGTGATAATGGTATTGTAGTCATACCTTTGTAAACAGTCCTTATCTTTTAGACCCATTCTGAAATAGATTTTTAGAGTTTATTTATTTTTGAGAGAGAAAGAGAGTGAATGGGGGGAGAGGCAGAGAGAGGGAGAGGGAGAATCCCAAGCAGACTCCACACTGTCAGTGCAGAGCCCAACACACGGCTCTAACCCATGAAACATGAGATCACAACCTGAGCTGAAGTCAAGAGTCAGACGCATAACCAACTGGGCCACCCATGCATCCCCAAAACAGATTTTTAAAAATATAATAATAACAATAATAATAATAATAATAATAATAATAATAATAATGGAAGTGCAAAAATCAGATAGTTGGATGGATGGATGGATGGATGGTTGGACAGATAGATGGATGGATGGATGGTTGGACAGATGGATGGATGGATGGATGGATGGATGGATGGGTCATAGATAAGGTAGGAGGCTAGATGGATAGGAAATAAGCTTTGCTCTTTAATACGCCAGTGGAGAGAAGAGAAATGGGGTGAAGCACTGTGGCAGGCATTGCAGAGGGCTTCACTCAACCCAGCTGGCATGCCAACACCAGACACTCATTTGCCCTGGGTTCCAGATGCAGGTTCATTTCTGCCTTTCAGATGCATTCATGTGAGACTCTGATTCAGCACTGAGCCACTTGAGGAGAGGGGCTCTGTATTGGACACCTGCTTTCCTGGTTTGGATCATGGCAGCCTGACTTTGAGCTGGCAGTGTGGTGGCTTCAGCCACTTCCTTATTCCATGACCACGACCAAAGCAGCCCATCCCTTAGCAGCTCAGGTCTATATTTAAGTTGGAGAGTTTTTGCAGGAAGCTCAACCCCAGTTCTCTGCCTTGAGCCTTCGCCAAGATTCGGCAAGTTATCTCTAACCCCTAATAAATACCTTTCCTCTGGAGTAGATTCTGTTAGCTCCAGCTAAGAACGTGCCCAAGCTAAATCTCACAAAAGTGAGCACCATACCTCCTTTTGGAGAATATATGCATTCCAATCATTGAACACTGTGTATGCCAAGCTGCCTCTGGGAACATTTTTAAAGTTCAAAGTGATGAGTAGTCTGACATAATGAATTCTTCATTAGATCAGAAAAAAAATTAGTTTTAAGTACACAGGACTGTCATGGTGGTATCTTACCACTTCACAGGTTTTGCAAAGGAAATTGAAAAATACCTTTAAACCCCAAAGCAGTCCCATTATCAGTTGACTATTTATAGATTTACCTTTCCATATGCCTCAGTTGAATCTTGACCTTAAACCTTAAGCAACAGAAGGGAGGCTCCTTCTGTTCCAAGCCAGAGAGACTGCTTCTTTTTTGTTTTGTTTAATTATTTTTTTAATGTTTATTTTTGAGAGAGAGACAGAGTGAAAGTGGGGGAAGGACAGAGAGAGAGGGGGGACACAGGATCAGAAGCAGGCTCCAGGCTCTGAGCTGTCAGCACAGAGCCCGACATGGGGCTCAAACTCATGAACCGTGAGATCATGACCTGAGCCGCGGTCACGCGCTTAACTGACTGAGCCACCAGGCGCCCCTGGAGAGGCTGCTTCTTAGTAAACCCCTTCTGCACCTGTCATATGTTGAGTTTGAGAAGGAGACTAATAGATATACTTCACTACAATGGGAAGCCCAGGTTCCTTCCATGAGGGAGGTCCCAGCTCTGAACACACTGGCCGAGCACAAGGGGAAGACGGTATGGTACAGGGTGCACCATGGCTCTCGTCCCCAAGGGGTTCACCATGCCCTTGTTTCCAGCAATATCGACAGTCCTGCTTTTCTCACAGGAAAAGGTAGATAACCTCTCCCTCCTTGGGGCTGCAGGATTCATCTCCCCAAATTTACTGCAGTGGTGTCTTCAATACAAAGGGCAAAAGATAAAGGCAAAAGATCCAGTATATGGGAAGGACTGGAATTTGGAATCTGAAGATTGAGGCTTTTTGCACAGTGACCTTAGTCCCTCCCTTTTGTTTTCCCTATTAGAAAAATGGAGGCTGACAGAAACCTACCTAGCTGAAAGGTTCACGTAGACATACATTTTGGTAAGTTCTTTGTTAACACAGTAGCCTGATGTGAACGAGTTCTTATGTTAATTAGGCTGAACGTAAATGTCCAAGAATGGTAGGTTCTGCATGTTTAAGCCTGAGAGCACAGTTATTTTCTCGGCATATTCTTCACAGCTGGTTTGAAGGATCTCCCCATTAGTTTGACACACACAGCCTTGGGAAGAAGGGGAGTCCTTTGCTATTTTCAAAACATCCAGAGGGTTTGAAATTTAGATAAGATAGGAATTGAAATTGTCCCTATTTTACTACACTTAGAAAAACAATGTGGGGCTATACAACCTTTGCGGAGTATTTGGAAATTATTCTCTGATGATTTATCTTTTTCCAAAACCAGGGTGTGAATTTATTGTGTTTGGCAGTGACAAATTTGACCTGTTTGCCATACATGACGATGAAGCCGGATCGGGGGAAAGCAGGCTGCCGTTACATTTATCGTCATTTCAGGGATAAAGTGACAACATCTTTTGATGTAATTCATTCCCTCTACATAAATCTCAGATGCTTAGCTTCTCCTGTCCACACGGGTGTACCTGTGGAAAAAAACACCACATTGTCCATATTCTAGGGATCCCAGAAGAAGAAGACAGAGAAAGGAGGGAAGAAAACTAATTTGAAGAAATAATGGCTGAAAACTTCCCTAATCTGGAGAAGGAAATCGATATCTAGATCCAGGAAACACAGAGATCCTCCCCCCGCCCAAAAAAAAAATCAACCCAAGACACAGGGTAATTAAGATGGCAAAAATGATAAAGAAAAGACTTTAAAAGCAGTGAGAGAAAAGAAGACAGTTACATACAAAAGAACTCTCACAATTTTATCAGCAGATTTCTTAGCGCTTTTCAGGCCAGAAGGGAGTGGCAGGATATATTCAAAGTGCTGTAAAGGAAAAATGGGCAGCCGAGAATACTCTATCCAGCAAGGCAATCATTCAGAATAGAAGAGATAAAGAGTTCCTAAAAAAAAAAAAGAAGTTTCTCAGACAAACAAAAACTAAGGTTCACGACCACTAAACCATCCCTTTAAGAAATATTACAGAGGACTCATTAAATGGAAAGGAAAGAATGTAAGTGAAGGTATGAAAAGTAAAAAAGAGAAGAGTAAAAATAAGTATTTCTGTAAAATTTAGACAAGGAATACATAAAATAAAAGGAAGCAAAATACAACACCATATACCTAAATTATGAAGAGGACAGGAGTAAAGAATGGGTTCAAACTTAAATGACGATCGACTTAACATAGACTGCTCTGTGCAAATGTTATATATAAACCTAATGGTAATCACAAGTCAAAAAGTACTAACAATATGCAAAGAATAGAGAAAGAAACCAAAATACATTACTAAAGAAAGCCAACAAACCCTGAAAGAAAGTGAGAAGGATCAGAGAAAAACTATAGAAACAACCACAAAACAAGTAACAACATGGTAATAAATACATGTCTATCAATAATTACTTTGAATATAAATGGACTAAAATCTCCAATCAAAAGACATAGGATAGGGGTGCCTGGTTAAGCGCCAACTTCAGCTCAGGTCATAGTCTCCCGATTCGTGAGTTTGAGTCTGGCATTGGGCTCTGTGCTGACAGCTCGAAGCCTGGAGCCCCCTTCAGATTCTGTGTCTCCCTCCATCTCTGCTCCTCCCCTATTCATGCCCTGTCTCTCTCACTCAAAAATAAATAAAAACATTAAAAAAAATTTTTTTAGTATTAAAAAAAAACATAGAGTGACAGAATGGATTAAAAAAAAAAACCCAAGACTCACCTATATGCTGCCTACAAGAGATTCATTTCAGACCTAAAGACATCTGCAGATTGAAAGTGAGGGGTTGGAGAATATTTATCATGTGAATGGATATCAAAAGAAAGCTGGAGTGGCAACATTTACATTGGACAAAATAGGCTTTAAAACAAAGACTGTAACAAGAGACAAAGAAGGACACTATGTAATTTTAATTGGACAATCCAACAAGAAGATATAACAATTATAGGTATTTATATACCCAAACTGGGAGCACCCAAATACATGAACAGTTAATAACAAGCAAAAAGGAAATAATGAATAATAATACAATAATAGTAGGGGAAGTTAACACCCCACTTATATCAATGAACATATTATCCAAAAAGAAAATCCACAAGGAAATAGTGACTTTGAAGGACAGACTCACTGGAACAGAGGGATTTAACAGATATATTCAGAACATTCCATCTTAAGACAGCAGAATACACATTCCTTTCAAGTTCACACAGAAAATTCTCCAGAATAGATCACATATTAGGCCACAAAACAAGTCTTGACAAATTAAAAAAGACCGAAATAATACCATGAATTTTTCTGACCACAATGCTATGAATCTGGAAATAAATCACAAGAAGAAATCTGGAAGGACCACAAATACACAGAGGGTAAATAACATGGCACTAAACAATGAATGGGTCAACCGAAAAATCAAAGAAGAAATACAAAATTACATGGAAACAATGCTATTGCAAACACAACAGTCCAAAATCTTTGAGATGTAGCAAAAATGGTTCTAATAGGGAAATTGACAGCAATACAGGCCAATCTCAAGAAGCAAGAAAAATCTCAAACAACCTAACATTACACCTAGAAGAGCTAGAAAAAAAAAAAAAGAACAAAGGAAACCCCAAACCCACAAAAGGAAGGAAATAATAAAGAGTAAAAATAAATGATACAGGAACTAAAATGTCAATAGAACAATCAATGAAACCAAGAATTGGTTCTTTGAAAAAAACTATAAAATTAATAAACTTCTAGCCAAACTCATCAAAAAAAAAAAAAAAAGAAGAAGAAGAAGAAGAGAGAAAGAGAACCCAAATAAACAAAATCACAAATGAAAGAGGGGAAATAACTGACACCACAGAAACACAAAGGATTATAAGAGAATATTATGAAAAATTATATGCCAACAAATTGGATAACTGGAAGAAATGGATAAGTTTCTAGAAACATATAATCTACCAAAACAGAAGCAGGAAGAAATAGAAAATTCAAACAGACTAATTACCAGCAATGGAATTGAATCAGTAATCAAAAAACTCCCAACAAACAAAAGTCTAGGATCAGATGGCTTCACATGCAAATTCTAACCAAACATTTAAAGAAGATTTAATACCAATTCTTCTCAAACTATTCCAAAAAACAGAAAAGGAAAGAAAACTTCCAAACTCATTCTATGAAGCCAGCATTACCCTGATACCAAAACCAGATAAATACATCACAACAAAAGAGAACGACAGGCCAATATCTCTGATGAACACAGATACAAAAATCCTCAACAAGATACTAGTAATAACTGAACCCAACAATACATTAAAAAAAAATCATACACCACGATCAAGTGGGATTTAGTCCCAGAACGCAAAAGTGGTTCAATATTCACAAACCAATCAACGTGATATATCACCTCAATGAGAGAAATATGACCATTTCAATAGACGCAAAAAAAAGCATTTGACAAAGTACAGAATCCATTCGGGATAAAAACCCTCAACAAAGTAGGTCTAGAGGAAACATACCTCAAGACAATAAAGGCCATCTCTGAAAAACCCACAGCAAACATCATCTTCAATGGGGAAAAACTGAATGCTTTCTCTCCCAAGGTCAGGAACGAGACAAGGATGTCCACTCTCACCACCTTTATTCAATATAGTACTGGTATTCCTAGCCATAGCAATCAGACAAGAAAAAGAAAGAAAAGGCATCTGAATTGGTAAGGTAGAAGTAAAACTTTCACTGCAGACGACATGATTCTGTATATAGGAAACCCTAAAGATTCCACTAAAAAACTACTAGAACTGATAAATGAATTCAGTAAAGTCATGGGATATAAAATCAATGTTCAGAAATCTGTTGCATTCCTATATACTAATAATGAAGTAGCAGAAAGAAAAATTAAGAAAACAACCCCATGTACAATGGAAATTATAAAATCCCATTTACAATGGAAAGATATTCCATGCTCATAGATTGGAGGAACAAATATTGTTAAAATGTCTATACAACCCAAAGGAATCTACAGATTTAACTCAATCCCTATCAAAATGCCAACAGCATGTCTCACAGAACTGGAACAAATAATCCTAAAATATGTATGGAACCACAAAAGATGCCCAAATAGCCAAAGCAATCTTGAAAAACAAAAACAAAAACAAAAACAAAAACAAAACTGGAGGAATCATAATTCTAGACTTCAAGTTATATTGTAAAGCTACTACTATACTTCAAGTTATACTACAAAGTTACAAAATTACTACTACAAAGTAGTCATCAAAACAGTGTGGTACTGGGACAAATAGACACATAGATCAATAGAACAGAATAGGAAACGCAGAAAGAAATACACAATTATATGGTCAATATTCAACAAAGGAGGAACAAATATACAATGGGAAGAAGACATTCTCTTAAATAAATGGTGTTAGGAAAACTGGACAGCAACATGCAAAAGAATGAAACTGGACCACTTTCTTTTACCATACACAAAAAACAAACTCAAAATGGATTAAAGACCTAAATGTGAGACCTGAAATCACAAAAATCCTAGAAGAGAGCACAGGCAGTAATTTCTCTGACATCAGCTGTAGCAACATTTTTCTAGATATGTCTCCCAAGGCAAGGGAAATAAAAGCAAAAATAAACTATTGGGACTACATCAAAATAAAAAACTTCCACACAGCAAAGGAAACAATCAACAAAACTAAAAGGCAACCTAAGGAATGGGAGAAGATATTACCCCACAACATATCTGATAAAGGGTTAGTATCTGAAACATATAAACAACTTGTGCAACTCAACACCCAAAAAAACAAATAATCCAATTAAAAATGGGAAGAAAACATGAACAGACATTTCCCCAAAGAAGACATCTGGGTGGCCAACAGACACGTGAAAAGATGCTTAATATCACTGATCATCAGGGAAATGCAAATCAAAACTATGATTAGAGATAAGCTAGCACCTCGCACCTGTCATAATGGATAAAAGCAAAAACACAAGAAACAACAAGCGTTGGTGAGGATGTGGAGAGAAAGGAACCCTCTTGCACTATAGGGGGGAATGCAAACTGGGGCAGTCATTGTGGAAAACAGTATGGAGGTTCCTCAAAAGTTAAAAACAGAACTACCCTATGATTCAGGAATTGCAGTCCTGGATATTTACCCCCAAAATACAAAAACATTAATTCAAAGGAATATATGTATCCTTCTGTTTATTGCTGCATTATTTAGAACTGCCGAATTATGGAAGCAGCCCAAGTGTCCATCGATAGATGAATGTGCTAAGGCAGATGAGGCACAGTGCACGGGAGGTGAGGGTCTTGGGGAAAGACCCAGAACACCTACAAGTAGAGTCTGTGACCCCATTTTATGTGTGGGTACACGAAAGAGACTGGCATGGGCTGGGCTGACTAATCACGCCAGGGCATGAAGGACAACAACACCTATCTGAGTTGTTACTATGTAGACACTTATCAAGCCAGGGCAAAAAGGACAGTCGTCTTTAAAAAATAAAACTGGGGGCACCTGGGTGGCTCAGTCGGTTAAGCATGTGACTTCGGCTCAGGTCATGATCTCACAGTTTGTGGGTTCGAGCCCTGCACCAGGCTATATGCTGACAGCTCGGAACCTGAAGCCTGCTTCAGATTCTGTGTCTCCCTCTCTCTCTGCCCCTTCCCTATTCATGCTCTGTCTCTCTCTCTGTCTCTCTGTCTCTCTCAAAAATAAACATTAAAAAAATAATAATAAAACTAAAAATAAAATCACACGAAATGAACCTACTGGACTCTTAGAATGATCCAGACACTGTTCTAAAACATTACATGAGTTGCCTCATTTACTACTCGGTAATTTTTTGAAGATGCGCTCTTCGTATCCCCATTCTATATTCGAATTAAAAAGGAAAAGAAGAGTTATAGAAAAGTGAAACAAATAGCCAAAGGTTATACTGCCAATAAGAAACCAAACATCTGTCCCTTGCTGGAAGTTGCCTGATATTCTTAGAGGAACAGTGAAATCATGCGTACAAAGCAGTAAAAATCACAAAGCTAAGACGAAATCAGATATTTAGACTCAGGGTAGTAGGATGACGGTCACTGAGTCATCTGGTCCAAACCCCTCATAATAGATGAGTTACGGTACTTGCCTAAGGTCATGGCCATGGAGTCTGGAAACACTGGTCCATATCTGGTCCTTTGCTCCTTTGTGGGCATACAGGGAGGTTATGCTCTCTGGCCCCCTGGCAGTCACTGATCCTTGGGCCGTGAGTGGCAATGATATGTGTCACTTGCAGGTTGAAGTATTTGATGCGGAGGCATTAGAGGGGGTGTGGGTTCTCCATGATCTCTCTTCCTCTGCTCTGGTGACCCTGATAAGTGCCTGTCCCAGATGATAGGCTACCCGATCCCTGAGTCACCACTTGGAAGAAATCTCTTTCAGAGACTCATCAGACCAGGAGTGCGCTTTGCATAAGCAAGAGATAAATGCTTATGTGTTAAGCAACGATTTTACCACAGCAAGCCCCCCCACCCATCCTGATTAACACAGCCTCCTAATTAACACCAGTTAATGAAGAAGACTCCTGAGCTCAATTATAAATCTTCTTTAACATTTCTTTCATTAACGTTTCCAATAAATGCCACAAATAAAAAGGTTTTATTCCTAGATAACCACATACAGCTAAATTAAATGTGACCCATATCTTACACCATTCGCAACAATTAACTCAAAATGGCTTTTAAAGACTTAAACATAAGGGGTGCCTGGGTGGCTCAGTTGGTTAAGCATCTGACTTCGGCTCAGGTCATGATCTCACAGTTTGTGGGTTCGAACACTGTATTGGGCTCTGTGCTGACAGCTCAGAGCCTGGAGCCTGCTTCGGATTCTGTGTCTCCCTCTCTCTCTACCCCTCCCCTGTTCGTTCTCGCTCTCTCTCTCTCAAAAATAAACATTAAAAACATATGTTTTAATTAAAAAAGAGAAAACACTTAAACATAAGACCTGAAACCATAAAACTCCTAGAAGAAAGGACCCTGGCAATGATGTTTTGGATAGGACACAAAAAGCCCAGGCACCAAAAGCAGAAATCACAAGTGGGATGACATCAGACTAAAGCCTCCGTACAACAAAGGAAACCACTAACAAAATGAAAAGGCAACCTACGGAATGGGAGAGAATATTTGTACACCATATGTGAGAGAAGGGATTAATATCCAAAATATGTAAAGAACTCATATAACTCAATAACAAAAAAAACAGACAACCAACTTAAAAATGGGCAGAAGGGGGGCACCTGAGTGACTCTGTTCATTGAGCATCTGACTCTTGGTTTCAGCTCAGGTCACGATCTCACAGTTCACGAGATCAAGCCCCACATCAAGCTCTGTGCCGACAGTGTGGAGCCTGCTTGGGATTCTCTCTCTCCCTCTTTTTCTGCCCCTCCGCTGCTTGTGCTCTCTTTCTCTCTCTCTCAAGAATAAATAAACTTAAAAAAAAACTTTTTAACATGTATTCATTCTTGAGAGAGAGAGAGAGACAGAGTGCAAGTGGGGGAGGGGTGGAGAGAGAGGGAGACACAGAATCCGAAGCAGGCTCCGGGCTCTGAGAAGTCAGCACAGAGTCCGACACAGGGCTCGAACTCACGGACCGCGAGATCATGACCTGAGCCGAAATCAAGAGTCGGACACTTAACCAACTGAGCCACCCAGGTGCCCCTAAAAATTTTTTTAAATGGGCAGAGCTAGTGGACATTTTTTCCACAGAAGACATCCAAATGACAAACAGATGAAGAGATGTTCAATGTTGCGTTTCAAAATATACTAAAATCTCTTTAATTCAGAGGTCACATTTCAGGCAGTCTCAACTCTAAGACATAGTTACAAATGGGAAATAAATATAAAAGGTCTCCAGATCACAGAAACTTATGAAATAAAGTCCGCATTTTAAACCATAGGAGAGGGGAGCCTGGGTGGCTCAGTCAGTTAAGCGTCCAACTCCAGCTCAGGTCATGATCTTGTGGTTTGTGAGTTTGAGCCCTGTGTTGGGCTCCGAGCTGACAGTGCAGAGCCTGTTTAGGATTCTCTCTCCCTCTCTCTCTCTCTCAAAATAATAAATAAAAACTTAAAAAAATAAAAACTTTTTAAAAAATAAACCATAGGAGAGCCTCTTCGGCTCGTGCAGAGCCTATTGACTTTTAATTTACATATAGTTCTAACCAAACATTCTTTTTCTTCCAATTACAGAAAATTGGAATACTCCAGGTTTCCAGAAGCAGGCACACAGGTGATAAGAGTGACAAGCAATTGGAAGACGTTCAAAAGAGAGGGGGGTCAGCCCATGACAATGATCAGTGGCCAGAGGGACAGCCTGAGTCCTTTTCGTTTAAAATCTCTAGGACAGCAGGGAAATGCAAACCAGATTTGAAAACATTCCCTTCAAGATGTTTTTTTTTTTCCCCCAAGTTTGGGGTTTAAAAGAAAGCACTCCCAAGTCTTAAAGCTATCGAAAATACAAAGAGAGACAGAGACAAAGAGAGAACTAGAGTAATCCATTTCGAAATACTCCCGGGATGTGAGGGAACTTTTTATTTTCTGCATCTTGCTTAACCTTATTAAAATTTGTCGCAACGGTCGTGTATTACCTCTGCGATCAAAAGGTATTGTCTTCAACGGATGGATACAGGATACGAAAACATCACGTCGGGTGAACGATTTTCCAAGTAGGCTGGAAAGGAGGTGTCAACTCTGCTAGTCTGTTCTTGCCTATCCTTACTGAAGAACAACCACTACTAAAAATAGAGTTTCCGTTGCTTTTCTCAGCTCGACGAAGCAGAATGTGTCACTTCAGAGGCCATCTTGGTCCAACTCTTAAGTCGGTTGCCCGATCCCATGGGGCGTTTAGAAATATTGAGGCACCAACTTACTTAGGCGAGTTCTACCTGCTTTTTCATTTCACTAATGGGAGAACAGGCTGAGCTGCCTTTCATGCCCTCACAAGCTGAACTTTGGATGCACCACAAGAGACAAAGTTTCTTCTGAATTGGATAATTAAGTTGGTGTTTACATAAAAGAACTGATACAGCCAAGTGGCACAGAGCTGTGACCAAGTTGCTGAGCCTGTTGTGTCACAAATGAGTCCAAAGGTAAAGGCATCGTTGAAGAGGAGCGTGTTTTGCGTTCCAGTGTGTTAAGTCCAGAGTTGATACGTTCGAAAGATTTAACTACGGGTTCAGCCTGGGCAACGACCAATTGGAGCAGATGCCAGAGTAAACAGCTGGTCTACCTGTACCAGTGCCTTCCTGCTGAACATCAATGAGTTATAAGCCTTAGAAGTAGAATAAGTAATCATCCGACCAAAAATAAATAGATAAAGCTCTGCAGTCCATCCTGAAAGAGACAGACCACAGATAGCAGGTTGTACATTGACCCTTGTGAGCACCGTTAAAGGGGAAAAACATAGGCGTGCCTTGGGTGGCTCCGTCGGTTAAGCGTCTGACTTCGGCTCAGGCCATGATCTTGAGTTCACGAGTTCGAGCCCCGCGTGGGGCTCTGTGCTGACAGCTCAGAGCCCGGAGCCCGCTTCGGATTCTCTGTCTCCCTCTCTCTCTGCCCTTCCCCCACTCACGCTCTGTCTCTCTCTCTTTCAAAAATAAACACACACTTAAAAAATAATGTTATGAAGGGGAAAAACATCAGAAAACTGGCACAATCCTCCTGACCGGCCTGCCGTCCCTGCTGGGTGACTCTTTCTCTGCAGTTCCTGCCATAATAAAACTGAATTGTGAGATGAAAGAAAATGCCTTGCTCTAGTTTCGGCAGGTTGTAAGCCAAATTATCCCTGAAAACCCTTTGGAGGGAGAAAAAAATTCAATTAGTAGAGGAGAAAAATGAGATATGAGTGACACTTAAAATCTCGCCTGGGGAGAGAGAATCTGTCTCCATCACACCCATGCTACAGGCAGAAGGAGGCGAGGGGACCCAGTTATCAGCAGCTCTCCTAAGTGCTCAGGGTTTCACAGCAGGTAAACCACGGAGTGAAAGCCGCGGACGCAGCACAAGTGCAGACGTGATGACAAATGACAACGTGTATCGAGAAGCCGACAGGCAGGGATCACTGAGGATTGTCACAGCCAGAAGAGTATGCTCATCTAAAGGGGAGTCCCCACTCACTGGTGCCACGAGAAAACGAAGGCCCAAGGTTGATGGATTTTTTTTTTTTTGGCGGAAAGTTAGTGATATGGGGCTTACCTTAAATTTCTTGATTTTCAAATATAGGCAAACCATTACAAATTTTTTTTTAATGTTTATTTTCAAGAGACAGAGAGAGAGAGAGAGAGAGAGAGAGAGGGAGAGGCAGAGAAGGAGGGAAACGCAGATTCCGAAGCAGGCTCCAGACTCCGAGCTGCCGGCACAGAGCCCGACGTGGGGCTCAAACCCACAAACCTGGAAAGCATGACCTGAGCCCAAGTGGGATGCTTAACCGACTGAGCCACCCAGGCGCCCCTAGGCAAACCATTTTTTAAAAAAATACCTCATTACTTACACTATGCGAGACAAATTGAACATATGCAGGCTTGTTACAGCCTCTGAGTTAATCCATTGCTTCCCTCGTTTAAATATATTCCTTGAGGGGCGCCTGGGGGCTCAGTCGGTTAAGCTTCTAATTGGCTCAGGTCATGATCTCGCGGTTCGTGGGTTCGAGCCCTGCGTCAAGCTCTGTGCCGACAGCTCAGGGCCTGGAGCCTGCTTCGGATTCCGTGTGTGTGTCTCTCTCTGCCCCTCCCCTGGACCTGCCAGTTTAAGGATGGCCTGTGCCACATGGCTCATCTCTGTTCCACGCGGTCTCTCATTCTCCTGCAAGCTGGCCCAGGTTTGCTTGTGTGGCAGCTAGGCAACTGTCCAAGAAAACGAGTGGAAACCTGCAAGTCTTTGAGGGCCAGGCTCAGAACTGGCGCCTTGTAACTTCTGCTGCCTTGTACTGCCCAAAGCACATCGCGGGGCCAGCCCAGATTCAGGGGGAGGAGAAATGGTCTCCACGTCTCATGCTGCAGAAGGTGTGGGTTCAGGGAGGGGTGGAGAACTGTGGTCATCCGGGCCATCGACTTCACCTGATAAGAAGGCACGTGCAAAGTTGACTTCTGGGAAACTCCGGGTCGTCTGCTGTTTCGAGAGCAGAGAAGGCAAAGGGGGGACACCGAGGAAAGACAGGACAAGGGTGGCGAGAAGAGGCCAGTTCGTGGAGGTCCTACCAGGTATGTGGCCCAGTGAAATACAAAGATGTTTTAAATCATTCTCTTGGATTTTGCAGGGAATACAAGACAGATGCCAAGTAAACACAACGCAAGGTTGAACATAAGCATCTTACATAAGATGCTCTGGGGGCTTGCAGAAAGGAGAGATCCTCTCTAGTTTGAAAAATCAAGGCGGGCTTCATGAACAAGATGGAATTGAAGCCAAACTTTGAAGAAGAAACCAGATTTGGCCAGGGAGAGGTGTGGATGCTGGAGCGTCAGCGCAGGGGAAGGAAAGTCCCAAATATATACAACAGCAGACAGCGTGGTTTGGGTAAACTGAGGCAGCAGTCCCCAATCGTTTTCTCCCTTAACTTTCTGAAAGATGCTCTTCATATGTGACACTCCCACATCCGTACCCCAATATGTCAGGGTGAGGACAGGATACAGTGTTACGGAAGGTGGCCGGCGCTCTGGATGTAACCCCACCCCTTGTCGCCCGCTGGTCCATTGTGACCCTGAGCCTGAGACCCACTGATGTAGGCTTTGTCGGGGGGCAATAAAATCTACAGCTGAGGGATAAGTTACTGGATGTTCTCAAATGTTCTAAAATGCCAGGCTGGGGAATCTTAACTGAGTGAACGCAGGAAAGGGTCCCCGAATGTGTTTGAATGAGATAAACACGTGAAGAGACCTGCATTTTTGCAAACATAAAGGAGCAGGTGGGGCTAACAGACAATGCTTATTTCCCATCCCCTGGCATGGCCAACATCACTAACTGACCACAGGACTTCTTGAGGCCCTCCAAATGTGTCCCTGCTCAGTGCTCTAATGCTGTAGAAGTTGGAGCTGAAACAGGCAGCCGTTGAAGAGTTGAGACCCCATTTGGGGGGGAGGGGAAGCAGAGCTTAGGTGGTCTGTGGGGGTGACAGTAGGAACAGAAAGGAGGAAGATATCAGAGAAGCGTTGATTATCCCACTAGGAGTTGCCACCAGGTCAACATGGGAAAAGGAGAAGAGGGAAGACCAAGCGTCAGTCCAATTTTTGAAGGGCGGGAGAGAATCATGGTGCCATGTGCCAAAAGAAGAAACTTGGGGAAATCAACTGATTGTGCGGTGGAGAAGGAAGTGGGTTCGTTGTGAGTTCTGGGTATAAACACAAGGCCCAAAAGCCATCAGGACGAGGGCTAAGGCCGACGCTCGTAACTCTCACGCCGAACCAAAACGTCACAAACATAGCGTTTCTTCCAAGCTTCCAGCAACGTCGAAAGGGCGCGTGTGGGAGAGAAACACGCTTCTTGTTTCTTCTTGGACTATCACGACCTTGTTCGAGATTCCTGCTGGAACCCGGAAGACGGAGAGAGGTGAAACATTGGTGGTGGAAGGGTTTTGCCTTTCTTTCGCGGGAGAAACAGCTGGAAAGAAGCACTCCTGTGTCCGGGCCGTGGCTGTGCACGTCGAAGCCCGAACTTCCCTGCTCCATTCTTCAACCACTGCTTTGTGTCTGCAGGAAGCGCCGACTCAACGCATCGCGGAAAACTTGATCCAATTTTGACAGCCATTGTTCTGCGACATCTGAATCAAGATCGTTTTTCATGCAACAAAAGTGGAGGCCCATGTTCCAAGGAGAGGAGCTAAATTTCTAGTCACGTACTTTGCAGGGAGATGGTAAACAATGGTGGCTTAAGAGGAAGGGTTCTAGATTAAGATTTTTTTTTTTTTAGTATTTATTTTTGAGAGAGAGAGAAAAAGAGAGAGAGGAAATGAGCGGGGGAGGGGCAGAGGGAGAGGGAGACAGGATCTGAATCAGGCTCCCTGCTCTGAGCTGTCAGCACAGAGCCCGACGTGGGCTCGAACCCACGAACCGTGAGATCATGACCTGAGCTGAAGTTGGATGCTTACCTGACTGAGCCGCCCAGGCGCCCCTCTAGACGGAGATTTCTTGAGGTCAAATCTCAGCAATGCCCTCACTGGAAGAAGTCACTTAACTTGATACATCAATTTCCTCATCTTTGAATTGGAGAGAATACTCACAACTACCTCTTCCTGTGGTTGTGAGGGTTCACTAAGAAGTACATGTCAGGCAGACTGGATGAGTAAATCTGCTTCACAGTGCCCTTTATTTGTTTAGCACAGACGCTTATTAAGTGCTCATGAATAATTCCTCTTATATGTCAGTTTCATCCACAGGGAGTTGTCATTTTCTAGATGGAAAGTTTCCTTTGGTTTTGCATCATCAGATGAGGAACTTCAAGGACCTATCAATGAATGAATGCTCCCAGAGAGGGAGCTCTCCGAAGTGCCCCCACTCTCTGAGAAGATCTGAAGTCATCTTGGCCACAGAGTTCATCTATGTGGGGTGCTGGTCATACTCAGTCTCCGTGGCTGTGAGGTTAGGGAGACGCACTTCAACAAACAATCTTCCACCTTAGAGTTTGGAAAATTTCTTGTTCCTACTCGTATTAACCCAAATAGTAAATGGGCTGGAAAAGGATTAGAGTACTCTTAAACTTCAGCTGCAAAGGTTCACTTATAAATTCTTCCCCTTATGAACACAGTAACATAAAGATGGGGTTATGTGTCTCCATCAACATAGTTCAGGGGTCTGAACATTTAGAAAAAGTGATAGCATTCCCTGGAAAGGTGACCTGGCCAGAATGCTCATTTTCGAACTTGTAGAGTTTTGCCACTAAGTAAACCTGATCATGGGTCTATCATGTGTTCTTTAACAATACAAAATAGTTTCTCCCAAAGGCAATTTTTTCCCTCTTAATGTCTTAAGGCAGCATCTCATCTCTTTGTCACAGAATTTTCTGTGACATGTCCTGGGAGCGGTGGGTTGCTACCCATTTAACAACTGGCTCTCCGGGCATAGACAGCCCCGGCGTGTTGTACTGGTGTGTATGTGAACACTCCCGCCATGGTTGATTTCAGGCCCCCCGAGGAAAACACTGGAAGTATATACAGCTGGCCCCAACGCACCAATGTGAACTTTCCTTACCCCACCGTTGTCACGACACAAACCACCTTCTAAGCCCTGAATGAGACATTTCTGAAGCATAGTCTAAGATAACAATGTTGTCCCTGGAGCTAGGGAGGCAATGGGGAGCAGGAATTGAGACTGGATATTCCAGATGGCTGCCGAAACCATATCCAACGGGTACACACTGCTGTGTTCTGTATCACAAATACACTTTGCTGTTTTCCTTTCTGTTAGCTGCTCCTCCCAGACCAGGCCAGTCTGCAAGAGCAACAAAGAAAGGTGGGTAGCAGTAAAGAAAAACAATACGGAAAACAGTTGCAGAAGATTCTCGGAGGGCCTCAGGGACCTCATTTCTTGGCAGGATCCTAAGAAGCTCGTCAGCAGACATTCAAATTCTCCTTCACGGTCATCAGCGCTATTCTCTGCACCGCCCTCTTGTGGCCTCACCGCCTGCCAGAATCTAGTGATGGATGACTAACCCCTGACCACCTTCTTCCTCCTTCTTGAGCGTCGTAAGGTCACTGAAGCTGTCCTCAGTGAGGTGTGAGGAGAAGCCTCATGACCATGGACACAACAGTTTCTGGTTTCCAGTGTTCTGGAGAAATTTGGGACAGATTCCCACATGCTAGATGGGAAAATTGGGGAGGGGGGACTACTTAGAGTCACAGCCCAAGTGTCCCCTGCTGCAGGAGGTCTGGGTATCAGAGTTCTTTCCCTTTAGGGTGACCCTTGACATTCAAGTCCGGTGATAGGAAGTGGCTCTTCACCTCCTGTTTAAGAGTCTTGATCCTAAGACTGGATAACTCATTACCTCAAAGGTTTTATGAGCATTTTTTCAAACACACCCATTCCACCCTGGTTCTGCTAGAACTTCTGGAACCTGCCCTGAGAGACGATGGTCCAGATTAGCCTGGTTCCCTCTCAATGATGCATTTGCGCTAGAGATGTGGTGAGCTCTCCATTTCTCTCATCTACTGTTGACCTTGGAGCAGGAGTAGAAAGAAGGGGCACCCTTTTCTGTGAGAGGAAGAGAAAGGAGGAGGAGGCTGGCGACATTCTCCCTGCAGAAGGCTTTGAAAGGTGCCCATTTGGAAGAACGTGTAAAACCAGCTACCGGTGTCTGTTCTTTAGCCAATGAGACAAGCCTTCTAGGTGTCACCTCACATCACAAACGGTTTCCTTTTGGCAAAGGGGACGGGGTTGGGGGCCACGCCTCTCCTCAGCCTCCTACCGAGAATCCAGTGATCCCCCAGCTGGAGCTCATGGCTTAACCCATTTCTTCCTCTCACACTTTACACACTCCTCCATTCTGGTACCTAGGGTTTCATGAGTGTCTCTCTCTCCACTGGAAGCTTTGGTGTCAGAGCCCATCCTATTTCTCTCTGTGTGACCAGCACCACATTTACACACAGGATCCCAATTTTACAAACGGAGCAAGTGAGGCTCGAGGTATTTCGAAGAGCCAGTAAATTACGCACGTGGGACTCGAATTCACATCCTTTTGACTCCAGCTGCAGTGACATCACCCTGATCATCAATGCCACAGATGTCAGTTATTGGTGGCTGATGTGGCCATGACAAAACAGAGACGGGCTGAGGACTGAATCAACCACGCCTCTGCAATGTGGCCTCCGTAGACACCCCAAAAGGATGGGCTTCTAGGGTCTAGGTTGGGAGACACGTGGAGATTCGCTGCAATGGTGTCCCTGGAGAGGGGGGGGGAGGCTCTGGGCCCCTTCCTCATACCTGCCTGGCCCTCTGTATCTTTTCTATCTGGCTGTTCCTGAATTATACCCTTTTATAATAAACTGGTCATCTAGCTTAAAAAAAAAAATAAAAAGATTAGAGATGGAATGAGATCCAAACAGGCTTTGCTTATGTCCCTATATCCTTGGAAATTCCACCAAGTCCGAGTTTTTGAGGATAGTTCCAATCCACTCAGAATTTCAGACATTCTTCAATGGCTCGTATAAAGAAGAGTCATCCAAAAGGATGGGAAGGCCAGGATGACCAAGTTGAGCAGACTCATTACAAGAAGAGGGGAAGGGAAGGAAAAATTAGATACACAGAGGGAGACCACACCATAAGAGACTCTTAAGTACGGACAACACACTGAGGGTTGCTGGGGGTGGGGGAAACGGGGGACGGGCATGGAGGACAGCACCTGCTGGGATGAACACCGGGGGTCGTATTTAAGCGATGAACCACGGGCATCTACTCCCAAAGCCAAGACGACACCTTATGATTGCTAAGTTGACAATTAAACAACAACAACAACAACAGAACTGGGATTCGAAAAGTTATCTCAGGTCACCCTACGTATCTGAGCCAGGAGGCCTCGGGCTGTGAGCCAGAAAAACACCACGTCTGAGATCCTGCAGCTATGTGGTAAACCTGAAGAAGTTTGCTTCTGAAGACTAAGGATTCGAATCTCACTGTCGAAAACGGGGTAGGAAAGTGAGTTCCCGCCGCTTGACTTCCCCGATTAGGCAACACAACTCTTCAGACCGAATCCAGCTCTCTGAACGCGGATCTGAAGATTCACGGAAAGGACAGCGAAAGGCCATCTTTCGAATTCCCCCTGTGATCGCGACATTCAAATGACCTGAGCGCACACAGCCCTGGAATGCACACAGAATTAAGAAAAGCCGCCTTTGCGAGGGAAACGCACGGGGAGAGGAAGCATCTCTCCCCTCTCTCCCCGCCCCCCCCCCCGCCCCTGTCCCTTATTTTAATAAGTCATATTATTCAGGAGGCTAATAAACATCTGTTTCTTCTCAGTGTCAAGGGAGCCTGTGTGCACACGCGAGCAACCGTGGCTCTCTGTCCTCGGGGGAGAAAACAAAGCACCATCCATCCAAGCCCAGCTACGTACCTGCGGCGGCAGCTGGCTGTTCAGAGAGGCAAGCGGGTCCCCGTCGCGAGCCCGAGTGCCAGGGCACTTGGGTGTCCCCGGCCCCCGCTCTCATGAGCGCTTGCTGACTCCCGGAGGCTGAATGCACCAGCCCAGGGAAGCCAAGGCTCTCCAACTTAACTACTTGTGTGCTGACTCACACACCGGGCAGGACGCGCCCCAGCTGAGCCTGCTTGTGGAAAAACCCTGCCTGGGCCTCCCAAGGTCACACCTGGAGCCCGTCCCCAAGCACCCTGCACGGACACGGCGTGGGAAGGAGGGGTTCGTCTTCTCAGACATACCTGCCTCCCGTGTTTGATGTGGAAAAGGACACCCTTTCCTCCGCCGGGTCCCCTACGCCGCACTGCGAGGCGACGTCGGGGGACAAATCCACCCAGAGACGTGGGGTAGGGTCACTGCCTGCGGAGGAGTCAGGCTCCGCGCAGAGGGGCCGCCTCGCTGGTCTGGAAAGGGTGTCACTGGAGAGACTGATTACACCCAACCGCCCTGGTAGCTCAGGGCAGCAAACGCAGCAGCGTCCACACTGTGCCCGGCCAAAAAAACGGAGCATCGGCTGCCTGCAGTACAGTCTGCTTTAGACTGCGTGGTTTCTGGGGCCCCTGGGGGGGGGGATCCACTCTTCCAACCTTTGGGGCCCCTGTATCGGCGGCAGGGAAGAGAAGGCAAAGACCTCTCGCGTCTGATCAGGCCCCTCAAGGGCACGACATCCTGTCCGTCCGTTGTCTCCATGACAGGAAGCACAGGTGCCCAGGATTCTGAAAACCGGGGCCGCTTTCCTAGTTCTTGTTGGGCCGCTTCCTAGAAGCCGGAGGGGCGAAGCTTGCCTCTGAGCCCAGGGCAAAGCCCTGCTTTTCTTCAGGCGCAGCACAATCCACCCTGGGGTTCATGGAGGAGTTGGCTGCAAGGCAGGGAGGAGCGAGCGGCTGGGGATGGACCGTTGAAGGCGCCCGGAGACAGCCGGACAGCCGCGCGGGGATCTGCGGCCCGACTCGGCCCAGGCCCCCCCTGCAGCCCCCTGCCTGGAGTGGCCGAGCCTCCCGCAGCGATGTCTCACCTCCTAACTGGGCCCCGAGGCTGCGGGGCCTCCTGCGCCTGAAGCGCGTCTACCTGGGGGTCCTGCGAGCTGACGCTCGGGGAGTCACATGCATCCGTGCACAGGGCACGGCCTATGCCCTGTAGGGAGGGCTCCTTGCTCTCCCGCGACATCTGTGCTCCTCGCTTCTTCCGGGCCTCCTGTGCGGTCTGGAGTGGCCATTCGCTGAGGTCCGGCCACTGGGGCGTGAGCGGAAGTGACAGGCACCGAAGCCGGCCTTGGCCCCCCACGTGCTTCTCCAGGCTCCCACGCGGTCTCGGAGGGAGATGCCCACAGTGACCCTGGATGTTCCACGAAGAAGTAGGTAGAAAGCCTCCGTCAGCCTGAATGACCACACAGAGCTGCTGACCTTTGCGATTCCTTTTAAATCATGGTGGGGGGAGGGGGTGGGGATGGATGCAAAGCTGAACACTTTCTTTCAAAATTCCCTTCGGGGTATGTGAGCAACACAGTTCAAACACAGCTTGTCTGCAGAGCAAAGGCTAGACTCCTTCACGGGGTATTCAAACCCACCCAGCCCAAGGCCTCTGCCTTTGACCTGGCCTTTGACAATTTCCTGGTCATGCTGGGCACCTGGGCCTCTTTATGGCTCCTAAATGCACCTGTCCTATCCCATCCCTGCTCAAACTTTTATCCTCAAAATACTTTCTCACCTACTCCCCGGTTAACTGAGTCATACCTCCCTGAGTTCAAAAACAAGGCTGCAAATTCTTTGACACTCCGTCTGTGGAATAGAGGGGATCTGTGTCATTCCCCCACCCCCACCCCAAGACTCGGTGGGTTTATGGCTGCCCGTGATGACAACAGAGGACATGGAATCTCTGCCGTGTGACTTCTGAGGCTGGGTCACAAAAGCCTTGTGTCCATTCTCCATTTCCTGGAGCACTTGCCCTTGGATCTGTTAAAATAACAAAATCCAACTGAGTCCGTTTTAAAGATCTTCCTGGCTTTATTCAATGATTCGTGTATTGGGCGGCACCCCAATACAGACAGGAAGGGGCTTCGAGGAGCTGTGCAAAATGGATGCCTTTTATAGGCAGCAGGGAGCAGGACAAGACAGTTATGCTGGGGGTGGGGGGGAGAAAGCAGGTTGGTTATTGCAAGGTTACTTTCCTTTAGGGGAAGGCAGGGGTCTCTCAGGCAGATGATTTAACTCGTGCTGATTAGGTGATTCCCAATTGACTGGTTTAAGATTCCTTTCTTGGAGAGCCAAAAATGTAATTAAGTCTGAGTTTGGTGGCGTGGGGCTTAGCAGAAGCAACTCCATTTTGGACCGACCTGTTGTCTTGTCTTTAACAGAAGCCTGGGTCGCTGTGTAAGAAGTCTGGAAATCCTGAAGCTACTATGCTGCAGGGACCACACGTAGATGCTTTGGTCACAGTTCCGAATGGTCTCCTTTCAGCTACCCGCACGGAGGCGCCAGATAGACAAGTGAATCGGGGTCAGACTCCAAAGCAGTCCGTCCACCAGCAGGATCCAATGGAGGATCACCAATGCCACACTGAGGAGCAGTGTCTCCCAGCCAAGTTCTGCCCGGATTCCTGACCCACAAAACTATCAGCCACAATCAGACACCTGTCACTTTAAGCCACTATGCTTGGAGTAGTTTGGCATGAAGCAAACCTAACTGCAATGCCCTTCTTCGGGGCCCAACACACCGTCTATATTTTTCCAGAAGCTTTATCTACCGTCCTCCCCATTTAGATCTCTGGGTTGTTCGATCCTTTAGAATTCTGGTCTTGGGTTATTTCTTTTTTAATAGGGAGTTGTCCAGTCGCTCTTTGTAGCACCTTACATAATAATGAGTGAACACGTTGATCAATAAGAATACTGAGCACGTAACACGAAGCCTCCTAGAACTGTGGGGTGGACGAGCAGGAGCTGGGGAAGGCAGGT
The DNA here is from genome assembly GCF_018350195.1 of Panthera tigris. Taxonomy (NCBI): domain Eukaryota; kingdom Metazoa; phylum Chordata; class Mammalia; order Carnivora; family Felidae; genus Panthera; species Panthera tigris. Next base: position 6,477,838 of record NC_056670.1, read on the forward strand.
GCTCTCCACCTGGTTTCGCTCTCTCTGGGCACCAGAATCTTGACCGTGATGATCAGGTGGTATTCATCCAACCCAATATTTATTCTCACGTATCTATTGAATGCCAACCGTCTGGCAACCATACTCTTTTGGACCCAAACAAAGCCCATCTTCTCATGAGACCCCCGTTCTACATGGAAGGAGACAAGCAAAAAATAAATGTAATCTGTTAGGTCGTGTGTGCGAAGAGGAAGAAGGCGGCAGAACAAGAGGTGAGAGAATGTTGTTCTGTGTGATATAATCAAAGAAGTCCTCTGACAGCGTGACAGTCCAACAGACACCTGAAGGAAGTGGGAGAAAGAACGAGCCGTGTTTCTGCCCGAGGGAGCGCATTCCTGGGGAAAGGAAGGCCAGTGATAAAGGTCTCCCCCGACGAGAGTGCGGTGGATGCGTTGAAGGAGGACAAACTGGCCCGGGGGGCCTGAGCCGCGAGACCAAGACTGGAGCAGTGGCGACGGGGCCAAGGTGTGCGGAGTGGACCAGCAGGGGTGGCGGGCGGGAAGGGCTCGAGGACGCTTGGCGGTGCGCTGACTTCAGTGAGAAGCAGTGAGACGCTGACGGGCAGAGCAGCGGCACCATCTGAGCCTTGGAAAGCTTTCTCGCGTACCTGTCACCCGGGTTCCTGGGTGACCACACGCTGCAGAGGGGCGGGTTGAGGAGCAGTGAGGCGGATGGAGAGGCTCCCGCCCACCCCCAAGCCAGAGGCTCGGACCAGGGGCTGGAGGCGGAGGTGGCGGAAGCGGTGGGTCACAGTAAGGGTGTGTCAGAAGGTGGAGGCAACAGGATTTCCTGGCGGGCTGCGAAGGATGGGAGAGAAACAGGAGGCACGAGTGATTCCACAGCCTTCTGGGCTGGAGCGCGGGGAGAGTGAGATGGGCTGGGAGCGATCCACTCTCTGCAGAGACACCAGGAGAAAATACATTGCAAAGCGTGATGGGTTTCCAAGTTGACAGTTACGGACTAGCTTTGGTGCGAATTAGGGTTGGAAATCAAAGAGGGAGGCTAAAGTCATGTGAAAAAAATTTTTTTAAGTGCTTTATTTATTTTTGAGAGAGAGACAGGGAGAGAGCGAGCATGAGCGGGGGAGGGGCAGAGAGAAAGGGAGACACAGAATCGGAAGCAGGCTCCAGGCTCCCAGCTGTCAGCACAGAGCCCGACGCGGGGCTCGAACTCACGGACTGCGAGATCATGACCTGAGCTGAAAGCAAGAGTCCGACGCTTAAGGGACGGAGCCACCCAGGCGCCCCTCGTCCAAGTATCTTTCAAGAGAAGAAGAGCCTGGGCCATTGACTCTCTTCCGACGCGTCCAAATTTTTACTCATCTACAGTTTGCTAAATGACTTCCAGCCTCCCACGACCCCCACTACCTTTTCATTTCCACGTGGGGTCCGACTGGGGCCGTGTGTCCTGTGCCAAAAACCAGAAACAGCAGCAGTAGCTTATTCTCCTCCTGTGTTCGGATGCACTGTCCGAAGTTTGCTCTCATTGCCGTGCTCACAATTAGACTGGTTTCGAGATGACAGTGCGCCGCCCACACAGGCCACTTGCTGCCTTCATCCCGACTGGGGGCCGCGGGCCTGGAACCCAGAGTGGGGCGCGGGGGGCATCTGGGTCTGCGGGGCTCCTGCGACACCGCTGACCTTCGGTGCTTCGGCTGACAGGGCTGGGGGGGGAAGCGCCCCTTCCTGCTCAGGGCACAAACCGGGAAGGCCTTATCCCGTGCCCCCCGGAACTCGAGCCCCCTTCCTGCCTGCAAGCCCTTCCCCTTCCGGCCCCAGAACAGCCCCAGCGCGTAGCTGCCGTTACTCTGATTCACACACACCCCCCGCACCAGGCGCGAGTAGCCCCACGTCCGGAGTGACACAGCTTGTCCCCTGGCCTCTCGCGTTTCAGCCGGCCCAGCGGAGGCCGGGGGCTGCTCTATTCCGTGGGGCTCCCCCAGCCCCCCACCGTGCCCCCAGGACGCTCGGAGGGAGACTCGGTGATGAGTTTTAGCTAAAGCGACGGCTTCTCCTTGCAGAATGCCGGGTGCAAGCCGCGCGGCGTTGGGAGAGAGACTGTAGAGGCGAAATCCACGCGGCCGGAGTGGTGCCGGAGGAGGTGTGGGGTCGAGACAGCCCCGGGAGAGGACAGTAGGGCCTCTAATGGGGGAGTCTGCCTTCACTGTTGCGGGGGCATCCCTTAGGTGTTCGGTGGGATGCCCCGGTGAGCTCGGCGGGGCCTCCGCTTGTCTTTGCACTTGTAATTTTCATCATGCCCGATGTGGCCCATCTCCCGGGGCCGCCCTGGCGCGGGCCATGCTGCTTCTCCAGCCGGAGGCCCGCGACGCGGATGTGTACGGTTTGCGAAGATGATTCTGGATGCACTTTTCTGTACGTATGTCATCCTTCGGTGGAGTTTATAAAAAGATTTTTACTCCCCAAATTTTTCTAAAAGAACCTCTGATTCAGACGGACTTTAATAATAAGGAACCCTATGAATTCACAGAAGGAAAAAAACTTCCTAGGAGCAAGTCTGGTCATTTTGCTGTTGTTCCCTTCTATTACTTATTTTTTAAAGTTTTGGGGTTTTTTGTTTTTTGTTTTTTTTGGAATTTATTGATTTGTATTTAAAAGAAACTGTTGACAAAGATTCACCAAAAAGAATCTGAATAGGTGGGAAAACACAGCCAATACTGCTGAAACACTAAAATAATTGAAGGACATGTGGCTTATAGGTTTGGTCCTTGTAAAATTAAAATTAATTTTTTTTTAATGTTTATTTACTTTTGGGAGAGACAGAGATGGAGAGAGAGGCAGAAAGAGAGGGAGACGCAGAATCTGAAGCGGGCTCCGGGCTCTGAGCTGTCAGCACAGAGCCCGACGCGCGGCTCGAACCCACAAACCATGAGATCGTGACCTGAGCTGAAGTCGGGTGCTCAACCGACTGAGCCACCCAGGCGCCATTTCTTAGAAAATTCAACATACATCTACTTTCTGACCCAGCAATCCCACACCTGGGTAGTATTTACCTACCAGAGATGAAAACATATAGACCTAAATACATGCACACACACAAGGAAAACGTATACAAGAATATTGTAAGCTGCTTTATTCATAATAGGCACAACTTTGAAACTGTCCAGGTATCAATCCAGAGGGGAGTGGATAAACACACTGCTGTCTATTTATTCAGTGGAATACTTGTCACTGATAAAAAGGAAGGGATTATCCACATGCACGGCAACACGGATGACTGCAAACATATTACACAGAATGAAGTACACAGATGCAAAGAGTACACACATCATACACGGGGCGAGGTGTGTGGTGGAAAATCAGGGTAGGTACGGTAGGTGTTTGCCTCTGGGAGTCATGGTAGGGTGGGGGGCTGGCCAAGATTGATGGGGAAGAGGCAGAAAGGCCACAGTAATCGTCTCTGTCACGATAGGTGTTTGCATAACATAGGTGCATGCATTTGTCAAAACAGCAAATATACACAAGATTTATGTATTTCTTCGCCTATACATTTTACCACCACCACAACAGCAACAAACAAAACCTGGGAACAAATTTTGAATTTTAGTGAACACGGACGCTGAAGTATTTAGGGAGACGTGTCTGCAATTTACTTGAAATGCATTCAGAAAATCAGGGTAATGGATAAGACCCATAGAAAGACAGGCAAATGGATTGATAGGTGATACAGCAAGTTAAGAAAATAACGGTAGAAGCTAGCCGGTGCCTACCTGGGTTTCTCACTGTGGGATTCTTACGAAGTTAGCGTAGACTTAAAAACTTTCCATAATAAAATATTTGTTACGGCTTGAAATGCGCTGATGGGAATGCTAAATTTGCATACGTGTGTGTTTGTGTGAGTGTGACCCCTGAGATCTCACTCGCCACCCCGAGCGAGGGAACGACAGTTTGGGAAACAGAGAAGTCTGTGTTCTGTGGACCCAAGGCTCACCGGCCCTCCAGGCCCCGCCCCCAGCGGCTCTGGTCCCGCTAGAGCTTTTCCTGCCTTCCTGGGCAGACTGGGAGAGGGAGTGAGAAACCAGCGGGTCTCTCCAGTGAGCCCGCCTGCCTTTCCTGCTCTGACCTCCTTCACCGGTAGGGAGATGGCCAGCAATTCCTCCTCATTTTTTGTCAGATGAAAAAGAGCTGGACCGGGGCCCTCTTCATTCGCAAGAAGGAAATGGATCTCCCAGGGCCTGCGCAAATCCGCTGTGTTTGCCGAGTTTAATTGGTGATTAGACCTGAACGTCCCAAGCCAGTTTTGACGGCCCGGATCCACAGGAAGCCAATTTGTCACAGCTCTCCAAGCCCGGCATGTGTGAAAGTGACATTTCAGATCCCTTCCCATCTAATTTTGGTGACTTTTGTTTGAATTCACACTTGGTGAATGTTAATAGTATGTGGGGGTTATGTGTGCTGAATACATTGACATTTTCCCTCCCGAAGGAAGTACCGTATTGCCATCTCTCTACCCCTCCCCCCCTCACCCCCACCCTCCCCCCCGCCGCACCCCCGCAGCCCTTTCTTGGTGGTACCGAGGATTGTGCAAAAACAGGGAACAGGGCCTTCTGGCCGCGTTCCCTGCTTCGATCCCTCTGCTCAGGAACCCGGAGCCCCAGGGGAAACCTCAGCAGCAGCTATTGGGCCCCAGGGTTTGGAGAGGCCAGGGCGAGCTGCAGGGCAGAGATCAAGCCCTGGGGTCATCTGGTGTCCGCTGGTGAGCACAGGAATGTGCTCCCACGTCCGGGGCCGGCGACACTTCCCGGGAAGACGTGTGCACAGCTCCTCTACAAGCTTTGCTTTATGTGCTCGCCCCCGGAGCCTGCGGAGAAGCCCAGCCAGCATACGCCTGCAGATCCGTCGGGCCCCCTCTGGTGCGCACAGAGCCTGTGGGGCTCGCTGAACCGGCTGTGACGCTCCTGCTGCGTCAAGGAAGCTTCTGCTGCAAACACAGCATTCTCGGCTCCTACCCCTGCCGGGGGCCACCGTCACAGCCCAACGGCAGCCAGGGGTCAGAAGGCTCCCGTGACCCCGGGGACTAGCAACGAACACGCTTTCCGTAAGCCTGGCAACGATTGGATTGTGGCCTCTTGAAACCCAAAGCCGATGACTTCAGAGAAGCCTTCCAAACAAACGTTTATTTTCACAGATCACACTTTTTTCCCAAGTGAGGTACCCCCCCCCCCGAAACATCCTAAAATATCGAGGAGCATTGCTACGCGTCCCCCGTGGAAAACCCGATTCTGTGCACAAGCTCTTTATTAAAAAGAGCACAAAAGACAGAGTGCTTTGGCTGGAACCCCCTTTCTGCTTCTCCCGTGCTGATAACTACTAGCAGGAAGCAATTAAAACCATCCCAGTTCCTCCAAGTAATAACACAGAGCTGGCCAGGGGAGCAGATCCCAAGCACCAGTAAATCATGGAGATACACGTTTCTGTTTCATAGTGACCCTCGCTCCTCATCCGAGATAACTGTGTCCTGCTCTGTCAGAGTCGGCCAGTAACCCAGTCACCATTGTGCACACGCATCAGATGCTCAGGACGGTCCAGCAAGTCTTTTAATAAAGACCCAAGACATACATGGCTTCTGTCTACTGATAACGAATCCAGAAGTCCCGATAAAGGCTGAGTCTAGGTTTGGTTCAGTATGTCGTCCAGCTCTCTCCCTGGCTGGGGCCGGTCTTTCCATTGACTGGGACTTCTTCCTTGGCTCCCAGGGGCCCCATTTCCGTCTCTCTCTCTCATTTCCCTCTCTATAATGCCAGGGGTTGTTTACTGAGCACAGAACTGGTACGTGTGCCTCATCATTACCCCACATTACACCACGATACACGTAACTGGCCTAAATGATTCACATTCTTTCAGGAGCTGCCCTTGGTTTGTGTTTGAACATGACACACTGCATCTCCCAAGCGCGACCGCATTTTAGACTCCAACGCTTGAGAGAGGAGTCGGACAAAGCCCTTGGTGTGAAATAAAAGTAAGGACGATATTCTGGTTGAGGTTCTTGGTACAATATGGACTGGGACAGCTACAAGAATACCACTTTCTGTATTTCCTACTCACGCTGAAAAAGGCTTTGAGTAACCAAGTTAAACTAATTTAGAACTTATCTTGGTCCAAGCCAGAGAGAGAGAGAGAAGAAATTGACCAACCCAACAGAACATACTGTAAACACTTGGACATAAATGGACCAAGCATTCTGGACTGTTGGCACCTGACATTTTCTCTTAATGTTCTGAGGTTCCTCATAAGCAGCCATATTTGTTACTAACCAATGTCCTTGGCAGTTGTTTCCCAGGGACCAGCCCGGGATATGCCACAGCAGTCAGACAACTAACAACTAGAGCAGTCTAAAGAAAGAAAGAGAGGGAAAGTCATTCAGACTACTCTGGAGTTTGGGCTTTGCTCTAGCGCCCGGCTGCATCCTAGGTCATCTGTGGGAGGGCACATCAAAGGCTCTGCTGGGTAAGCTCACATTTAAGCCACCTACACGTATGCCCTCTGTTCCCCAGTCCAGCATTAATTATCTTCACGTTCTTCTGGACAGCTCACGTGTGCAGAGTTGGAAGTCATGACAGTGGACTCTACCAGCCGTTTTAGTTTTAGTTCTTCATTTGTTGTTAGGACACAGATTTGTATGTCCAGACATTAAGGGCACTCTAGAGATAACGGCTTAGTCACTAACTCCCAAATTTATTTGACTACAAAAGCTGGGTCACCAAGGGCTTCTGGTTTCATGTTCAAGACGGAAAAAGCTTGGGAGTCTGGTCACCATTCCTATCCTTACAACTAGAAAAGGCTGGACAAACTGAAAAACAACTTTTCTTGGAGCCATCACAGGATTGGGGTCAATGGTTCCAACCACCATGCCCGAACCTGGAGAGACAGGTGCATCCAGATCTCACAGGTCAGATCTGCTTACATGGAGAAGCCGCTGAAGCCATAAATTAGAAGGAACACTTATATGGACACTTAGATGAACTGCTGGTAGGGGGAGGGAGAGGGGTCAACAATCCACAAATACCTTTTGATTCCCCCAAAACTTGTCGACTAATAGCTAACTGGTGACCAGAAGCCTCATCGCTAACATAAACAATTGATTAACACGTACTTTGTATTCTATATACTGCATTCCTAGAATAAAGCTGGAGAAGGGCCCCTGGGTGGCTCGGTCAGTTGGCCACCGACTCTTGGTTTCAGCTCAGGTCATGATCTTACAGTTTGTGAGTTTGAGTCCCACATCAGGCTCTGCATTAGCAGTGCAGAGCCTGCTTGGGATTCTCTCCCTCTACCTCTCTCTCTCTCAACATAAATAAACTTAAAAAAAAAAGGAAGCTAGAAAAAATAAAATATTAATAAAATCAGAAAATACATTTACAGTACTGTATTTACTGAAAAAGAAATCCATGTGTAAGTGGACCTGCTTAGCTCAAACCCGTGTGGTTCAAAGGTTAACCGTACTTTAAATGTGAAAGGTCTAAATACATCAATTAAAAAAACAAGAGATCGTCAGAATAGGTGAAAAACAAGATGCTGTTTTTCTGTTTATATATTCTGTCTATAAGAAACCTACTTTAAATATAAAGATCCAGACAAGGGAAACAAAAGCAAAAATGAACTACTGAGACCTCATCAAAATAAAAAGCTTCTGCACAGCGAAGGAAACAACCAGCAAAACTAAAACGCAACCGACAGAATGGGAGAAGAGATTTGCAAACAACATATCAGATAAAGGGTTAGTATCCAAAATCCACAAAGAACTTATCAAACTCAACACCCAAAAAACAAATAATCCAGTGAAGACATGGGCAAAAGATATGAATAGACACTTCTCCAAAGAAGACATCCAGATGGCCAACCGACACATGAAAAAATGCTCCACGTCACTCATCATCAGGGAAATGCAAATCAAAACCACAATGAGATACCACCTTACTCCTGTCAGAATGGCTCACATTAACAACTCAGGCAACAACAGATGTTGGCGAGGATGCGGAGAAAGAGGATCTCTTTTGCATTGTTGGTGGGAATGCAAGCTGGTGCAGCCCCTCTGGAAAACAGTATGGAGGTTCCTCAAAAAACTAAAAATAGAACTATCCTACGACTCAGCAAATGCACAACTAGGCATTTCTCCACAGGATACAGGTGCACTGTTTCGAAGGGACACACGCGCCCCATGTTATAGCAGCACTAACAACAACAGGCAAAGTACGGAAAGAGCCCAAATGTCCATCGATGGATGAAACGATAAAGGAATTGTGGTATATATATATATAATGCAGTATTACTCGGCATCAAAAAGAATGAAATCTTGCCATGTGCAACTATGTGGATGGAACTGGAGGGTATTACGCTAAGTGAAATTAGAGAAAGACAAAAATCCTATGACTTCACTCCTATGAGGACTTTAAGGGACAAAACAGATGAACATAAGGGAAGGGAAGCAAAAATACTATAAAAACAGGGAGGGGGAGAAAACAGAAGAGACTCTTAAATATGGAGAACAAACCGAGGGTTACGGGAGGGGTTGCAGGAGGGGGGATGGGCAAAATGGGGAAGGGGCGCTAAGGAATCGCCTCCTGAAATCATTGTTGCACTAGATGCTAATTTGGATGTAAATTTAAAAAAATTAAAAAATTAAAAAAAAAAGATCCAGACAGGTTAAAAATAAAGGGGTGGAGAAAGATATATACCATACTAACACTAATCAGAAGAAAGCTCAAGTTATTTTAACTTCGGACAAAGCACGCTTCACAACAAGAATATCCTCAGGAATAGAGAGATGACATAATGATAAAGGGGTCAAATCTCCAAGAAGACATAGCAATTTTAACGTCTATGTGCCCAACAAGAGACCGTCAAAACACACGTGGCTCTAGGCCACCGGAGGGCTGGGAGAAAACTCTGGGCCGGCCCCCTCCAGGGAGCCAGAACCTTCCCTATCCTCACGTGGAATGCCATTCCTGCCCCGGAAGCGGCACCCTACACATCCTTCAACACGGGAACCTGGACGCTGGAGGCTGTACAGCCTCTGAATTGGGACTCCCTGCTTTTGTTTATTTTTGAGAGAGAGAGACAGAGCACAAGTGGGGAAGGGCAGTGAAGCGGGCTCCGGGCTCTGAGCTGTCAGCACAGAGCTTGACGCGGGGCTCGAGCCCACGAACCGTGAGATCACGACCTGAGCTGAAGTCGGACGCTCAACCGACCGAGCCACCCAGGCGCCCCCCCTCCCCTTTTTTTTTTAGCTAGGAGAAACGTGGAGTCTGCCCATCTCATTGATCTGTCTTCAAATCTTTAGCAAACCTGCCCCCAAGAATCCTCGAGAGACTCTCCAATCTTTGCACCCACCGACCACGGTGTGCTGATGGCGAATGGATCCTCTGGATAAGCACTATTCCTGCGGACCAGGTGTTACACGTCGGATGCCATGATTCATACGTCACAAATCCTCAAGGGCATTTCTAAATCTGCTCAGTCACTAGATGCTGGATGACACCAGGGCCATGCCAGCCCTCACGAACTCGAAGGACTCCTCACACATGCAACACACGTTAACTTGCGTGATAAACCCACACTCCGTATCTTCGCCAATAGTAAGCCGGGCGATGCCCCAATCCTGTTCCTCCCTTGTCCAGCTTCGGGCAACGTCTCCTCACTCGGCCTGTGTCTCGAGGACCATGCCCACCTCTGACCTCTAAGAGCCGGAGTCTGGACCCAGCAGGACTCGCTTAATTTTCTTGTAACCTGAACCAGAAGACACGTAAGAACCCTAAGGCGCTGACAGGCACCATTTCAAGTCTGGGTTTGTTCAGAGTAAGTTTCCGGACCAAAGCGAGAGAAAAATAAAGGACATCAGTAACACGGGCCCCAGGTAGCACATTCTACTTCCCGAAGGTTACCTCAACACCTGGTTGACTTTTTGTACAATGGCAGTCAAATTAAAGCCCTCGTTTTATGTGATATTTATAAAGTTTTTGAGATCTTTATCACGTTGATCAATTTAGGTATTTGCTGGGGAGACAAATGAAACATTTAGCAATTAGGAAACTGGCAAAATTAGTCTCTCATACCTCATGAGGTGGATTTCCTGGCACTCAGTTCGTAGGAAGAGCCATTCTACTTGGCCTTACCGCCACGGGCACCGATGTCTCCCACCGCGGACTCCTGCGGAAGAATTTACAAACACTCACAGCATTTGGGGGCATGCAGGGTGGTGAGGAGGGGTGGAGACCTGCACTCCAATCAGAGTTTCACCACTTACCGGCTGCATGACCTTGGGAGGTTTATTCAACTTCTCTGAGTCGCCTCCCACAAAATGGGGTAATCATTAACCCTGTGGCTGTGTGGCCATTAACAAGATAGCGCATGTAAAGAATGCCCAGCTCATACAAGAGCCAAGTAAAGAAGCTACTGTCCTTAGGAGGTACTGTCTTACCAAACGAAAGGACAGAAAAGCACATGTCCTCATTCAGGCAGACCCCACCAAGTGTACTGCAATCCTCCACAGCACGAGGTTTCTCTATCCTTCCTGGGATCTTCAGACCCGGGAGCCACACGGTATGTCCATTCACGAACTGGTGCCGTCGGGCATGAAGAGAAATTAGTGAATGAATTTCTTAGTACCTATGTAGTATGCAAACCTGTAATAATCTTTTTTTTTTTTTAAATAAAACTGCTTTGACTTAGGAAGAAAGATCCAATGTTTAGCACGTGCCAGTGACGCGTTTTCATTACTCAAGGTGCTTTCCCTTTCGATTCGCAACACTCGCCCAAGAGTCCAAGCGTGGGAGAGGCTGTGCTAGAAACCCATCCCAGGATTCTGGTCCTCTGAGTGAGACACACGGCCGGAGCCCCAGGCGGGACACGATCCCAGTCTTACATCTGTAGCAAGGTGGTCTGTCTGCATTTTGAAATTAACTTACCTGTGTGATTCTTTTGGTGTACTTTGGAAAAAAACAAAAAACCAAAAAAACCCCCACTCACACATTTTAGGAAATCTCAAGGGGAAAGAAACATGGTCGCCGCAGGCCCTGTCTCAAACTCCGGGAAGACATCCACAACTCAGGTTTTTACCTTGCTTTAATGACTTCGTTTACGACCTCTGGGAAGGATGTGAACACATCAGGAGTAACAGCCATTTATGTTTTAAGTATCAGGTTTTATTAAAAAGTGCATTTTGATTAATTTATGGTCTAGGTAAGCTGTTAAGATATCAGTATACTCTCTGGAATAATAATAACTTTACAAATATTTAAAACAAACAAAATTTTAAAAGCCTTTTTATTTCCTTCACCATTATTGTTTTACAATACAAATATCACCTTGTGAATACACAGGAAAAAAAAAAACCCTACGGAAGATAATTCTGCTGCACGTAAAATACAGAATGGATATATATACTTCTTCATTCTTAAAAAACTATTTTGTTCTCCACATTGGCAAGTATGGAATAGAATACTTCCCCAAACATACTTCTGTTAGGAGTAAAACTTAGAGATACATGCAGTTTCTGCACAAATATATTGTAAAGAAATAGATCTCTGTTTTGTTGTTCACCAACAAAATTGTCATCAGAGTATGGATAACTAATTTATAGCTTTCAAGTTTTAGTTAACTGATCATTTTCAAAACTCTCTCTTTAAAAACAAAGTATTCATGGCTGTTTTCACTGTATAGTTAAAATCGAACCACCAAATAGATGAGAAAATAATTTAAGTGGTACATGTCATTGCCACCTGCTCACAATATGGGAACAGGGCTCTGATTTTCTAATTAACTCCCCATTCGTTAATTCATAGCAATTTAAAAACCATAAGCAGTCTTCAGATTTAATTTAGCTATAAATGCAAAATTTAGTAGTGTATACATACATTTATATTTTCATGGAATATTTTATTTTAAATAAAAACATTTAAGATTGCCTACTGACCATACAATCAAGACAAGAAAGGCACTAGAAACATAGACAAATTTCTCTCCCAAGAAGCATTTTTTTTTTAATTTTAACTCTCTTCTCTCTGACATGTAAAAATCTTGAAATTTGGTTTTCATAACATCATTTTGAAAAATAAAGTTAGGAAATACTTAGAAAATCACTTTATAACAGAATCTTTTTTTTTTTTTTGCACTTTTTGACACACTCTCTCTGCTTTTTACAAAACCCAAAGTTACCACACCTTTCTGTGTCTGTCATTTTTTATTTGAATAGCGGTGCAACAGGTAGAAAGATTTCAGAATCGAACCCCATTCAGGTACTTAGAAACCTTCATAGAGACATTTGCTAGAAAATGGCTTACAGCCCAATCTTTGGGGCAAGAGATATGAAAAGTATGTTTTCCCAAGAAAATAATACGCTTTATTTTCCAGATGTGACTGGAAAGACCAGAACTGATGATAGAAAAGCTTACATTTATGCTGTTGCATCGTATACAAAGGAACGTGGTGATGCAGCTTATGCGGAACCCCGGACTCACGAACAGGAAATGTGTGCAGTGCATGATAGGTTACGTTTTCTTTATTGTTGTCCCACGCAGGTCCTTTGGAGAGAAAAAAAGATCACAGTGCTGACCAGGTAACTCAATAGGTTAAGTCAAGGAAACGGCTGAAAGATAACGGGATCGTCTGTTCATGGCGTCTGCTCTCACTGGAGTTCTCAGCACTTGGAAAGGGTCCTCGTCCCCCACTTGGTGCGGCCGTTATGTGTCGTTCACCAAGCGGCTGTATTTCACCTGCCTCCCGAGGTGGACCACCGGCCAGGGGAAGGGCCAGTGGTAAGATCGAGGTACGATTCCTTGGACATTCTTTTCAAAGTACTGAAATGGCCTATACCACCACACCCTAGCCAGGAGGTTCATCTGGGAAGCTTCTTTGAGCACCTATGACGACAAAGACAGGAAACCAGGTCAGGGAGAGCAATTCATGGGCCCCCAAACGAACATATGTACTTTTCTAACGATCTTCCACTTTAAGTGGATGTATTTTCCTAATTACAATTCACAAAGGACCCCGGAACGGCCCTGTGTCCACCCACGTACCCCAGTTTCACACGCACGCCCCCACTCTGCACTCGTGTGCTAACCAGGCCACCCCCTAGCAGGAGAGCAAAGAACTCCAACTCCGGGAGCGCACGGAGAACGCGTGGCTTCCTCGATCTCTTGTCCGTAAGTGCGCGTGCCCCTGTTAGTGTCTCTGTTACTCTTCTGCGATGGAAGTTAAGTGTTCGGCTGCTCAGTTAAGTGTCCTGGCTTCTCCAGGCCAGGAGAAGAGGGGAGGGGTGCCAATCAAACAGCAGGGGGGCCCAGTTTGGAAGGCATTTGTCAGGGACGGGGGACGGTGATACCTGTTCTAGAAGGATGCGATCTCTGCGTCACTCTACTAACACGTTTCTTGCTCATTTTTTGTTGCGAAGTGGGTCAGCATCACGAAAGACCACGCAATCCCAGTTGCCTAGCCCCCCTGGAGAGAGGCCTAAGACATCCGTGGGTTCTCTGCACGTCCCCCCGCCCCCAAGCCAGCACCGCCAGGCCAGGCATTGAGGGAAGCTGTAATCAGACAAGGGGAAAACTCACTTGCTGATTGGCCATAGTGTGGTACCACCAGAAGAGTCTTGTGGTGATGTAATACGCCACCACCACGTCCACAGTGTAGTGGTCATGCGCTAAGAGAATACAGAAGATCCCAACCACGCTGAGGAGCCAGCAAATCCAGTGGTACCACCACAGTCGTCGAGGGGAGTCTGAAAAGAGGAGCGATTCACAGCGGTTACTCTGATCTTTCCGTCTGAAAACAGATCGTTTGGGCTGCAAATTTAAGGGTCTTAGCTTATGTGTAGTCAAGGTTAGAATGGAAGCAGCTTGGGGCGTCTGGGGGGCTCCGTCGGTGAAGCGTCCGACTTCGGCTCAGGTCACGATCTCGCGGTCTGTGAGTTCGAGCCCCGCGTCGGGCTCTGTGCTGACGGCTCGGAGCCTGGAGCCTGTTTCAGATTCTGTGTCTCCCTCGCTCTCTGCCCCTCCCCCGCTTGCGCACTATCTCTGTCTCTCAAAAACAAATAAGTGTTAAAAAAAAAAAAAAGAATGGAAGCAGCTTATCTTATGACGTGACTTTATTAGCAATTGTAATTTATACTTGGCTACTGCTTGATTCACATATAAAGACAGTTGAGAAGGACAACTGAGAGGATAATGTGTCATGTTCCATTAAAAAAAAAAAAAAAAAGCCTGTCCACTGACGTCTCATTCAACTTACTTATAAATAATTTGGGGTTAATGCTCCAAACAAAAATCAATACTTTTTGGTCTATAGATCCTTACACATGGACTAGGCAATTAGAATTGATCCAACTGTCTTACTTGCTTCCCAAGCTTTGTGACTAAACACTGACCTGAAACTCTTTAAGAGTCTCAGATTCTGGGTTGATGCGGGGTGGGAGGGAGGGGAGGGTGGGTGATGGGTATTGAGGAGGGCACCTTTTGGGATGAGCACTGGGTGTTGTATGGAAACCAATTTGACAGTAAATTTCATAAATTAAAAAAAAAAAAAAAAAAGAGTCTCAGATTCCATTTCTCAAACAGAAATAAGAAAGAATCCAAATGCCTGGGGATTTTGGTGCAAGTGCATTCAAAGGCAGGGTAGTGTCAGGTCAATACCTGTCCGTACCTTGATTTGGAAGCTCCCACCTGAGGGGAGCACCATAGTCTCTATTTGTCCAGGCCTTCCCACTTTGCATTCTCAAAGAATGGGCTGAAGAGGGTCTGAAGTTTTACGCAAAAATGTCACTTGAATGTGATCTGTCCTCCCTACCCAGGGGGAGAAAGGTTAGACTTTCACTGGCTTCTCACAGCATACAAGTACTACTCATTTGGGGGTGCCTGGGTGGCTCAGTCGGTTGAGCGTCTGACTTCAGCTCAGGTCATGATCTCACGGTTCGTGAGTTCGAGCCCTGCATCACGCTCTGTGCTGACAGCTCAGAGCCTGGAGCCTGCTTCGGATTCTGTGTCTCCCTCTCTCTCTGCCCCTCCTCCACTCACACTCTGTCTCTCTCTGCCTCTCAAAAATAAAGACAACTAAAAAAAATTAAAAAAAAAAAAAGAACTAGTCATTCGTTTAACCAGTATTTATTGAACATCTACTATGTGCCTGGGACAGGAAATGCTCTGGGTATAGAGATCAACGAACAAAACAGGCAAAGAGCCTACCTTTGTTGGGGGAGATCCCTTCCTGGGACAGAGGAGACACAGTAAAAATAATTATAATAAAGAAGGAGATTTTACACTGTGTTAGAAGGTGTTAAACGCTGTGAAAAAATAGAGTTGAACAGGAGAAGCAGGATCAGAAACCGAGAAGGGGAAGGGAGGTTTGCGACTTTAAATGGAGTGGTCAGGGCAGGGGTGGGGGGCACCGTACCCCACCCTCAGGAAAATCTGCATTGATACACCCTACAGCTACCATTCATTATTCATGTCATGTCAGTCCCGACATGACATCCGTTTTAATTTCTACAACCTGTCCCTCGGCCATAGAGCGGCTACCAGCATCTCACTCTAAAGACGAGGAAGCTAAGACTCAGAGAGGTTAAGGTCTTTCCCCGTCACGGAGGTGGGGACGGCACCAGGACTCAAAGTCAGAGGTTGTGAGCCGCGTCCTCCAAGTTTCCCGACATGGCCGTGCTTCTTTTGAGGATAAGACTTCACTGCCTTTACAGTACAACCAGCAGGGAGCACTCCCCAGGCTGTGACAACCCCCTCCATTCCCCGCCCCCCCCCCCCCCCCCGGCAAAAGGGCCAAACCAACAGAAAGTGTTAGAATTCACTCAGAAGGTGCCCCACGCGCACCCCCCAGGCCCCTCCGGACCGCAGGAGAAAGAGAGCCTCATGTCTCACAAACATAATCCGAGAGAAAAAAGGGGGCAAAAGACCATCTATAACGTCATACCATATGTTAATTTTAGAAACCACAAAGCCATCATCGGCAAGACTCAAGACATGCATGGAAATGACACAGGAACATGGGAAGCGAGGCATGAACAGCCTTAATCATATGTTAGGCCTTTATGCGCTTCACGAAGGGTTATCTGAAACCGATATGGTGAATGCCAGCATCTGTTAAATCTGAGCAGGGGACGGGGGTTTATTTAAGTATTTTTTGTGTGTTTCGCAATAAAATATTTTAAGTACATTTAAAAATATATTTTAGGTAGTTGTTTGTAACTTTCTGTGTTTTGAGAGGCAGTGAGCGAGCAGGGGAGGGGCAGAGAGAGCGGGAGAGGGAGAATCCCCAGCACTGTCAGCGCAGAGCCTGATGCTGGGCTCGAACCGACGAACCCGGAGGTCATGACCTGAGCCGAAATCAGGAGACGGATGCTTCACCGACTGAGCCCCCCAGGCGGCCCTTATTAGTACATTTTAAAGGAGACTCCCATTTGGCGCCTGCATCACTTAGTGTCCCTGAGCCCCCGGCTTCTATGAGGGCAGAGACCTCGCTGACCCCCACGCGCAGCGTAGGGCGGTGACACGCGGTCTACATCACGTGCCACCAGGCCTGGGCTCACGAGCTTTCCTCCCGGCTCCTTCCAGCAGCTGTAGCGCAGCCCGAAGGCTCTGCCGACACCAGAGGAGACCAGGCGCCCCCCGCCCCCCCCCCCCCCAGGGGCAAGAGCGGTGACCCCGCCCCCCGACCCCGCCCCCCGCGCCGGGGGCCCGCGGTGTCAGGTGCGGTGGGGACGCTGCCGGAGGGCTGTCCTCGACTTACACTCTTTGATAAATAAGTAAGTGAGCGTGAGCATGACCGTGTGGCCGCTGTACAGGTAGTCCCCGCACATGTTGTGAGAGCCGGTGATGGACAGGCCGCCACCGGCAATGAGCTTCATTATCCTCCGCACTTGTGCTTCCCAGTCTCCGAACAGCTGTGGGAGAGGAGAGACGAGAGGGTTACCAGTCCACCCCGGGGTGCTGCGGCGCCCTCCTCCGGTCAGGGCCAGGCCCTGCGATACCCTGACTTCTGCCGAGAAACGCACACCTGGCCCTGGACGTGGCTCTTGGCACCACCTCTGCCATTTCCCGAGACAAAAGGCATCTGTGGCTAGTCACAACCAGCCGCTGTCACCCGCACCTGAGAGCTCGTTAGGGCGGTCGGGGCTGGATGCCCGGAGAGCCAACCCCGTGATCAGAGGGCTGGACCACCAGGGAGGGGCGAGGGCTGGAGGTGGATGGCCAGTGACTCATCAGTCCTGCTTACAGGGGCGCCTGGTCGGCTCCATCGGTTAAGCGGGTAAGCGTCCGACTTCTGCTCAGGTCCTGATCTCACAGCTCGTGAGTTCGAGCCCTGTGTCGGGCTCTGTGCGGACAGCTCGGAGCCTGGAGCCTGCTTCCGATTCTGTGTCTCCCTCTCTCTCTGCCCCTCCCCTGCTCATGCTCTGCCTCTGTCTCTCTCTCTCTCTCAAGAATAAATAAAAACATTAAAAAAAAATCCTGCTTACATAACGATGCCTCCACAGAAATCCACAAGGATGGAGGTTCAGAAAGCGGCCAGGCTGATGAGAAAGTAGAGATGTGGGGAGCGTGGGAGCCCCACGCCCCTCCCCAGAGACCTCGCCCAGGGCATTCCTTCCGTCTGGCTGCCCTAAGTTACATCCTCTTATAATACACCGGGTCTCTGGTAAGTTACATGTTTTCCTTACTTCTGGGAGCAACCTTTGGCAAACTAACCAAATCTGCGGGGGTCACGGGAACCCCCAATTTACAGCTCAGTGGTCGGACGCACAGGTGACAGTCCGCACTCATCACTGGAGTCTGAAGGGGGAGGGGTCAGTCGGTGTGACACAGAGGTCCCTCCAGGGAGGGAGCAACAGAACTAACGCCCCCCACGCGTGCTCACAGAAGCGCCTGGTGTGGCTGCTGAGGAGAGGAGGCGCACGGGAATGTTCCTGCTTTTTGAGCTTCCGTCAAGACACGTAAACCCCCCACGAAGGCTGCCGTGCACGTTCACTAGAGAGGAAGCGTGTGGCCACAGCCGGTCCTTGCGTGCGTGCGCTTTCTGGAGCACGTTTCAGCAGACGCTTGGCCCGTTTTTAAAATTACACTGACAGAGAAAGAGTAACTGATCGCGGTTTACGACGGGAGCCACTTGGGGGAAAATATCTGGGACAAGTCCCCGTGCTCAGCTTACAGGACAGCGGCTCTACGGACCCAGCTGATGCTGGAGGCTGAGGAGGTCAAACGGGACTTTCGGCGACCAAAGCGACACAAGGGACTGATTGGATGTACCTTCAATCTACCGAAATCACGTGAGTGGAACCGTGTGCTCTTCCTTTTCAGCAAGAGTGAAACAATCTCACGGATAAACCTCCGTCTCTGATGCAAGTCTGGGCTGCACGCCAGAGCCATCAGAGGCTTAAACAACACACTCCCTGCCATTTTTCTTTGCTATGTCAAACGGTCTGTATCTTAGGTTGCCAGCACACTAGTCACTTTTAACCAGAATTAAATTAATCACCCTGACCCTTTTCAACATTTCACTGATAACATGCCAGGCTTTGGGAGACACGTGGTCTGCTACAATTTCCCTTTAAGAAAACGTATCAACATTTCTACTCAAGGATGGCAGGTTGGACACATGGCACAGAGGAGACAGATTTCCAAATTCAAAGGGTCACCACAAGAAAACAGACCTCTACAGCAAGACTCGGCACCACGAGATTTCAGGTATGCAGTGGGGGTTAGCAAGAGACCCTAATGCCTCCAGAAATCAAAGACAAGCTTCATACTTGGGGTGCCTGGGTGGCTCAGTCGGTTAAGCGCCAACTTTGGCTCAGGTCATGATCTCACGGTTTGTGAGTTCGAGCCCCGCATCGGGCTCTGTGCTGACAGCTCGGAGCCTGGAGCCTGCTTCGGATTCTGTGTCTCCCTCTCTCTCTGCCCCTCCCCTCCACTTGCACTCTGTCTCTCTCTGTCTCAAAAATAAGTAAATATTAAAATTAAAGTCATGATGTATTTATAAAAAAAACCACACAAACAAGCTTCATACAAAGGATCAAAGAGTCAGCTTTTTCAAAAACAATCCTGGAAGACAGAAGGCTTTGGAAAAATGCCTCCAAGTTCCGTGGGAAAATGATTTTCAACTTAGCAACCTATGCCCAGCCATACTCTTTTTTTTTTTTAATTTTTTTTTTAAGTTTATTTATTTTTGAGACAGAGAGAGACAGAGCATGAACGGGGGAGGGTCAGAGAGAGAGGGAGACACAGAATCGGAAGCAGGCTCCAGGCTCTGAGCCATGAGCCCAGAGCCCAACGCGGGGCTTGAACTCACGGACCGCGAGATTGTGACCTGAGCTGAAGTCAGACGCTTAACCGACTGAGCCACCCAGGCGCCCCTGCCCAGCCATACTCTTAAGCGACCCTGCAGTACAGAATCGACTAAAGCTGTTTTCACAAGATTTCACAGTATTTACCACCTACATACTCTTCAGGGAACTAGAGAGCATACGCTTTGTAAAGCAGAAAGAGCAGAAAAAAAGAAGAGACAGGATTTGCTAGGTCGTCAGTGAAGGCAGAGCCGAGGGGCTGTGAGCCTGCACAGTGAACCATGGCGGGGGGTGGGTACGGGTGCGAGGGTCATCCGCGGGAAGGTGAAACCACATGGGGGTGAGTGTGCACACAGAACACTAAGAAAGCAAAAGGCAAGGCAATCACTAACTCTCTAAGAAACAAAATGTTGTGCACAAGAGTCATTATAGGAAACGACTTCAGCTGGCTACGAAGCATTTAGAAACTAATAGTGTGAACACGAAATGTGGAGTTAAGTCAGAACAGAAATCCAGACCCGGACAGGGAAGAGGGGACAGGAAGCAGGACCGCCCACCGGGGGGGTGGGAGCTGGGGCACCGTGGACCCTCCCTCCAGCCTTCCCGTAGGAGGTCAATAATAAGACTTCCATCAGAAAAACAGAGAAACGGAACTGCCGTGTCCCTTATAGACCGCAGGGTAACACACACACACACACACACACACACACACACACACACACACACACACACCTGTGAAAAGTAAAAAGCTATGAAGATAAGCACCACCAGCTTCAGTTAAAATTGTTGAAAGCAGTTAGGAACGTGGGCTGGAGTTGGTCAGGGCTCAGGGGGACGGATGGCTACGGTGTGTCGTGAAAGTTGTACAGAACCATTTTGTTTAAAAACATTTTTAAAATGTTTACTTATTTTTGGAAAAAGAGAGAGAGTATGAGGGCGGGGCAGAGAGAAAGAGGGAGACTCAGAATCCAAAGCAGGCTCCAGGCTCTGAGCTGTCAGCATAGAGCCCGACGTGGGGCTCAAACTCATGAACTGTGAGATCATGACCTGAGCTGAAGTCGGATGCTTAACTGAGCTACCCAGGTGCCCGTTTTTTGTTTTTTTTTTTTTTAATTGCACATATGTAATAAACACGATAGAAATTTTTCAAAAGATTTAAATGGAAAGTTGGGTCCAGTTCTGTCATAACAATGCATAATATAAAGAGGAAAATTATGGCAACAAAAGCCTGGGTAGCTTTTCATTTTATTCCATTTCAGATTGTCTTTCCAAAAACTGTTTTTTACACTAGAAATCCTATTCTCAGGCACCACCACCCCGTAATTTGCCCTCCCATTTTAGCACGAAAATATTTGTGGGGAACCTGTACGCGTGGGGAGGAGGGAGACATTACCAGGTAAACACAGCATCGAGAAAAAAATAGCTGAAAATTAATGCTGCATTTCTTCCAAGTGCCCTTAAAACACCTAAGCTTTCTTTTAAAAAATCTCTTTCCATGGCTGTCAAACCTCTGGGAGGGGCAGTCTCTTCAAGCTTAGTGGGAAACAGGAAAAGAAGGTGGATGGCTATGGCCACATAAAAATTTTAATTATGTTTAAAAAAAAAAAAAGCAAACAAAGTAAAAGACATGTTGCATAACAACCGGAACAGAAACCAGCTAACATCTTTTTCATGGAAACTGACCATATGAACCAAGTAAATAAGACCAACGTGGGAGACAAAATGTATCAGAGGACAAAGGATTCGACCAGCGGGAGGCATGGAGACTGCCAAACAAACAGATACAAACTTTGCTCGCGCATCAAGTTAGCAAGGCTGAGGGAAGTGGAAGCAGGGCTGGGGCTGGCGGGGCACGCCCAGCGGCTGGGTGAGGGGGGATGAGCCGAATGCACCTGCCAGCCGGGAGGGGTGGCGGGCAGACTGGGCTCTGCCACTTAGCTGTGTGATCCGAGGCAGCCGGACCAGTCTAACCCTCCACTTCCTCACCTACCACTTGGGGAGCATCATTGTTATGACAATCTACAAAATTCTCCTGCAAAAATCATCGTCGATATTGACCGGCAATCCAAACCGCATCGCCCGTGACTCGTTTACATGGAGTCTCAGAGCCTACTGCAAAGAAATGATCCCAGATGGGAATGAACCTTTAGGTAGAACTCTCCCACTATGATATTACGTATAAAAGGAACAGAGTGGAAACAATCTAACCAGGAATTGTTATTAAATAACTGCTTGCTTGCTACTCGAAGCCCAGGCCGGCAAGTACTGGCAACATCGGGAGTCCCTATAAAACGATTCTCAAACCTACTGAACCACCATCTGAGGTGACTGGTTAGACTCACACCACAGTGATTCAAATGCGTTGACTTGGGCTACGACTGCGTAATAAATTATGAACGAAATCAGTTTATAATGCCTGTGTAGTAAGTTTGTATCATAAACATCGTCTCTTATCGAGGAAAAAACAAAACATTTGGCATAATCAACTGTATTTTTTTAAAAACAAGCACAGAGAACACGTAGAATGTACAAACTACACGTCAGTAGTGTTTCAATGGCAGCTGGCAGGATTTCTCCCAGTCTCTGTCCCAAAGGGACTTCTAGAAGTCCCCGCTCCTTGGGCTAGAAAGAGAGGAATTCTCTTGGAAGTCTCCAGTTGTGGGATCTCGGCGGCCTTCGAGTGCAGGCAGGACATACGGGAAGAGACTAAAGAAGAGGAAAAAACGGGAACTCTGGTCTTCCCTCTCATGCTTCCTTTAGTTTCATTCCCCAATCTGCCTGCCCCCCTCCTGCAGCATCCTCAAAAAGCTGCTGCGAACATTCTGCGGGGTGTTTCTTACTTGCAGTCGGTGGGAAAGAGCATGGACTGCGCTCACCCCACTGTCGCTGGAAAAGTACCCCGCCCCCCACAACAGGAGGCTGTTGAATGTTCATTTCTGAAAGCAGAGATATTTTGGGGGACGTTCACACAAATCACTGTCTCAGTAGACGCTACACAGCTGTAGTAATTCGCTCTGTGAATTATCGTCTCTTAGGGACACAGAAAAGTCAGTTTTCAGTGAAAATACAGCAATTTTCTTCAGCATCTGATGAATGGCTAAGAAGTAAACTGGCCCAAATCGCTTAAGCAATAACAAGGCACAGGAAGAAACCGCGAGCAGGAGGCGGCGGGAGAGGCTTCCTAATGACACAGACTAATCTAGTACAGTCAGAAACCAGTGAGGCCCTGGCTATTAGAAAGCAGGCTTCCCCGACTTTTCAGGGCTGAGTACCAGAGCGCTTGGATGAGAATTTGTTCCCCATCACCCGGTTTGCACACGGTCTAGCCCACTTGCCTCTTCCCTTTGCTGCATCTGAAGAGCAGGGACACTCACCCCCTACTGGCCCGAGAGGGCACACCCCCCGGAACCGAGCTCACCAAATAACGCTGCGTCATCCAACGGCTCCGCTCTAACCCTGACGAACGGCCGCAAGGCGACGGGAGTGGAAATGCTACTGAGTATAATCCGTGCCCCTCACCGAGGCTTCGCCCTGCAGAAGCCCTGGAAAATCGGCACGGCTGGTCCCATCCGCCGGCTGCTCAGTGTTGGAGCTGGGGAGGGGACCCAAGTCCTGGGACCCCATCTGCCACTGTCCGAGGCACTGCAGGCCCCCTGCACACCACCGGTACCCCCCAGCTTTGCATAAACCAGGACCTGGGTACACGCGGAGTAATTTTCCTCCAGCAGCCTCCTCCTGTCCAGATGTTCAGAGGTCACGTCCTGTGATCATGCCCCACTGCGAAGCCATGCAGCCAGGTAGCTCTCAAATTACTCATTCATTCATTCAATCAGTCCATCATTCAATCAGTCCATCATTCAATGAATCTACCTACTGCCATCAGGGCAAATAACTTTTTGTCCCATTCCTGAAGAGCAATCTCCCCGCCAAACAGAAAAGTCACTCTCCTCTACAACAAGCCGAGAAGGCCGCTCTGAGCCCCCAGACCACAGGCACACCCGCTAGGGAAGCAGGCATCGGGGCACGGAAGGGCTGGCGGCATGCCTATCACGCCCGAGCACCTGCAGCTGAGAAACACACGCTCCACACTGCGGCTTCCCTCAGCTTCTCCCCCTGATGACGGAGCCCGAAACGGCAAGACTCCGCCGCTCCCTGCGTGTCACCCGGCGGGGCAGCCCTCCCAACCAATGACGCGTCCGTAAGAACGAGCAGGAGTTACGAGAACGTCCTTCGCGGGAGAGGTGCTGTGCCTGCGGGTTGGGTGAACGGTTCTTGTGATTCCGTACTCCCGCCCCGCACGATTTCTCACACCGTCTTACTACTACTTGAGCGGGCAGGAGAAAGGGAGTGGTAACAGGGGGATTTTGTGTACGAAAACATTAGCTTTCGTGGGGATGGAGAGTCCAACTTTTCCACTGAGTTTCCCCATTAATGATCCGGCCGTATCCGCACCAGCCGGTGGGGTGGTTGGTGCAGAGGCCGTGACGCCCATTTCACAGATGAGCAAATCAGCAGAGAGGCTGTTTCTCTGTTTCACCCAGTGAGTCGTCTGGGCTCAGATCCCACCTCTCCCCTCCCTAAGCGAGCTTGCCTCTGGGGCCCTACAGACGGCCTGCTGTTGTCCCCAACGCCTCCCCAGATGACAAAGGCTCCAGAGCATCTCCAGGTTGTGGTGGCGGTTCTCACGAAATCCAGCCCACTTTACGCACGTCATTTCCAGGCAGGTGCACAGGAGTACTCGCTGAAGAGCCACTTTCCATAAGTGGGTTGTTTTTTTTTTTTCCATTTAAATCAAACTTCCCCGTTTCTATAAAAGCTGTTCTCATGGAAATCGTTCACAAGCCAAGGGCACGTTTTCCGCCTTCTCTAACAAGGTGTTTCCCACCTGTCCTTGACTTTCCTCACCCTGGGCTGGGCAGTGGCAGAGGGGTGCTCCCAATGTCTCTGAGTCTGCCTGCACAGGAGCACAAGCCCCAGGTCGGGGTCCGGCGTCCGGGGGGCTCTGGACAGACACTCTGCCCAACGCGGCCTCAGCGGTCTCTCGTCTGGAAGACGGCAAGGATGATACTTCCTCGCCCACGGCACCCCCAGCCAAGGTGAGGGGAGGTCTGCTACAAGTGCCTGCTCCGTTATAAAGTGCGTCCAAACTTCGGGCAGCATGGCAATGACCATGTCCTTCGGGGAGAATCCCACCCCGGCACCCAGCAATCCAGATCGGGGTGGCCGTCCACGCGGCCCTCACCGACTCTCGTCCGTGGTCACAAGGCACTTTTCTGAACCCTTCTCCTCCACGTGGTAACTGCTTCATTCCTGGGAAGACTTCGTTCCACCCACAAATATCGCGTCCACCTCCACTGATGTGGCGAGATTTCACTGCGCGTCCTCTTAGAACACATTCGTGCAACTTCTAAAAAGACGTTTCCCTCCCTTAAGGTCTGAAGGATCTGGCTCTCTGCACCTCTCCATTGTCAAGTGTATCCATCCATTCTAATACTATGCGGGTTGTTTTCTTTTATTTTTTTATTTTGTGGGGGCACGGTCTCTCTAATTATCATCAATAAAACACGAAATGCCTAACCAGCCTCCCTTCCTCCCCCTAAAAATTTCTGTATTTTTTTTTATGACCTCTAGTAAAGGAGACTTACCAAAGCTTCACAAAATCTTTAAAAAAGGTTGGCTCCAGATTTCCCATTTTCTTATTTGTTACATTAAATAAATCCAGTATTTCAGCAAGGCACTAATCCCTTTAACAAAAGTACACTTGCTTTTAGTGTTGAGCGATCCTTTAGCCTCACTTGTTCATGAAGCAAAAATTTATAAGCAAATTCCCTCAGATGTTTATTAGGAAGATCCCTAAATCTAAAGGACAGTACAGGTCTTCCTCGACTGTACTGCCTCCTAATAAACCCACAGTGAGTTGAAAAATGTAAGTGGAAAATGCGTTCGCTGTTATCACTGTAAAATCAGAAAATCCTAAGTTGAGCCGCTATCCTTGGGAATCGTGTGTCTGATAAACACCCACAGACTCTGTGCTTAGCCTCCTCCATCATCGATGTGCTGCCACCCTTGCTCCATTCTCCCTCTTTTTCCTGGACCAGTTGAGGACAAACTGAATATGCTAGGACATGTTCCTCCACTGTCACACTCCTAACTTTTAACAACGAGGCAGTATGGTCCCAGTTAAGACATCTCTGGAATGCCCTTCACAGCTCTTATGCCCCAGCCAAGGGTCTGATCAGAGAATGCACAGTGAGGACACTTGTCACAGTCTTAATTTCTCCCAGTCTGCTAGTTTCTCGGTCTTTGTTTTTATGACGCTGATATTTCTGAAGAGTCCAGCCTCGTTTCTTTACAGAATGTCCCTCAATTTGGGTTTATCTGATTGTTTATGTTCAAGTCCAGGTGAAGTGTTATTGGCAGGAATATTACAGAAATGGCAGGCCCTTCTCTGCACACCATAGCGACAAGCATCTCTCATCATTTGTCCCGTGACCGGTTTGATCACTTGGCTACAGGAGTGCCTGCCAGATTTCTCCACCAAATACGCACCTCTGCCCCTTTATAATTAATAAGCAGTTTGTGTTCTTTTCTAAATTAGCTAAGTATCATGCCCTCAACCTTTCACCTAACGGCCTTAGCACCAATAATGGCTCCTGCTTGAATTACTACTGTAGTCGTTACAAATGGTGATTTTCTAGTATTTCTTTTACCTTTTTCTCCCTCAATTCTTAAAAGCTGTTTTTGCTCTAATGTATTATAATCAACTACTGTCATTATTTCATTGTGATACTATAATTATCTCAAACACGGCCAGCGGGAACCTCTCCAGCAGGGAGTATGGCTTCTCAATGGGATGCCCTGGCCTGCGGTGGCCGGGCAGCCCTTCCCTCAGGACACAAGTCCATTTGTCCATCTGCCCCTACTCTGACACAGTGGAAAACGCTTCCTGGAGACCCATCTGCCACCACCTGTGGGTCTCCCTGGGGTGCCTACTGAGTTCTCTGAGCCTGGTGACCTGCTTACTCTAGACAGCTGCTGCCACGTGGAAAACCTGTCACCTTCCCAGTGTCCCCCAAACACAGCCCTCCCTCTCCACCTCACCTCTAAATCAGGCCATAGTGGCAACGCGGCCTCATCGCCTCCCTCACGACCCGAGACGTGGCCAGACTCCCTGCCGCGTCACTAAAGACCGACAATAACTGGGAGGCAGCGGGGGGGGGGGGGGGGGTGCAGCTCTGAATCAACTGTAACTCCCTCACACCCCCGGGGGTGCCAAACGACAGGGTGTTCAGGACAGGGGCCCGGCATCCGGCACCTGGGCAAGTCCTCTGTCCCCCCTCCCTCCCAGACAGCTGGAGGGTCCCTCGAAGGGGCACAGGTGACCACCTCTCACTCCTGCTATGCCTTCCCCCGCAGCCTGGCTCCTCAGAAGGGTGACAAGACCCCTCAAGTCTGCCCACTGTGCCTCTCCGGCTTCATCCCTGGCCACTTGCCACTGGGGCCCACACCCAGGGTCACCCCCCTTCCCCAGGCCTCCTCTGTACTTCCCTGTGGCTTAACCCCACCTGGTGAACTCCTCACCCTTTGAGACCTGGCCGGGACGGCCGACACCCAGCAGAGTATGCTACCTTCTGCGGGCACCATAGGCAGGTGACGGCGATCTGCCGGGTGACTCAGGGGAACCTGGGTGCCCATGGAGGCCCCTGTGGTATCGACCTGTGTATCCTCAAATCTCACCCCACATAGGGCAGGTGCTCTAGAAATGCTTGTTCAGGAAACAATCTCCCTGCCTCACAATCTGGGGGCTCTCTGGGGATGTCCCGTAAATAAAACCACGCAGAAAGTCTAACGCTTATAAAATGATGTAAAACTGCACATATCAAGGGTAAACTATAAGGAAATGGGAATAACTGCACAGAAAGCAAGATGAGAAATACGTAAGACGACGATGCATAAAGGACTAATAAACATACGGAAACATTAACAGTAAACAGGGCTCTGAGTGATTGTAAAAACTTTCCTCTTCCTGTATCGTTTTTAGTGTATCTACAATAAATGTGTAGTTTCTTTAAAATGGAAAAAAATCTTTTTAAGAGAGAAAACAATCCAGTGCATTTCTATTTTTTTTTTTTTTTTTTTTGTCCCTGAAAAAGGAAGAGAGCTTTGGCAGCAGACAGAGGAAGAGCCTTGGGATGGGGAAGGGTCTGGAAATTACCTGCGAGAAATAGTTAAAAGTGAGACTGAACACGGAAAGGGGGGTCACGGTGACGACGGTAAGAAACAGGGCAGCAAGCAGAAAATGAGGTGAAATCGCGCACTGACAAATTAAATCCCACACGATTCCACAGCAGGACATGAAGCTACTTTGGTAAGGGACGCAGGCCATGTTCTCACGGCCGACAAGGCCCGCGGGACCTTGTCACAACCTGGGATCGGCGGGCGTGCAGGGCTGCCTGCCACGGGGCAGCCACCTGAGAAAGCACCAGAAGAGGCCACGAGGTCCCCGCAGAGCAGGAGTGGGGCCTCCACGTCTCAACCTCGGGCTGCAGGAGCTTGCACCTTTCTCGATTCTGGGATGTGGGCAGGAGAGAGCACGGAGGCCGTTCTGTCCCGACCGCAGAACAGTGAACCCCCGCTGCCACCCAAACACAGCCTGTCCAACGGCGGGCCACGTTCAAGTGCATGGGGGCGGGGGGTGCAGAGAAGAAAACTCAACTTTGCACCTGAGGAGAACCACGTCACTAAGACGCCGTGTCAGATCACGGCACCGGCCAGCCGAGCGCCCTTGCTGCCATGTGACCGTGACACTCTCTGTTCCAAGGTCACCACGGAGACCACACAGCAGAGCCCAGCATGCACCTCAACGTGATCTGAGCCACGGATTCCTTCGCAGGGTGACTGGCAAGAGAGCTGAAACAGCCCCACGGTACCTCCTCCATCAGCCATGGGCTGTGCGCGAACCTGGGGCCCGGGGCGGGTCTTCCTTTGCCCCGACGGTCAGAGCCAACGTTCGTACGGAAAGCTAAGGACACCACAGAATTCGCAAATGTTTGCCGTTGCGTTTTCTTTTTTAAAACTGGATCTGAAAGAGCGGGAACAAGAGGCAGGTGGCTATGTTCTGGTTGGTTCACACACTCCTGGCAGAAAAGCTCTGATGATGGTAACGGGGCCGACGGCGTGACCGGCTGGCGTCCGCTAGGCCAGAGGACACGTGCGTCCCAGGAGCTCCTCATCGAGCAGCTGCACACCGCGACTCCCCTCTGCATGTCCCCAGGGGGGCTCAGCTCTGTGGCGGGAGCACTGACGGAGGCCTCTGTCCTTCCTGCCCTGGTCACCGCACACGACCGTCACGGTCCTGCCGAGTGCCGAGCACACGGCCAGGAGATGAGCGTACTGAGTGCCGCGAGCCTGCAGGGCCCTTCCTCCTGGAAGCCCCACGTCCTGGGCACCAGCATTAGGACTCCCAACATGACGGCAGAACCGACAGACGACGTCACACACAAAGTGTCTTCTACGGCCCAACTCGTCCCACGCAGCTGAATGATGCCAGGACACCGTGCGAGGGCCACCAACCGACAGGCTGGGAAAGGGGTCACGTGGGGAGCTCTCGCCTCTGGAGGCTCTACTTCCCGCCCTGTCTCGGGCCTTTTCACGTGCCCGCATGCAGAACGTGACGGCTCCCGTGCTCGCCCAACCTTGACCCCGTACCGCTAACCGTCCTAGACAGCGCCCCACTCAGGGGTCTCCCAAGCGCCTCACGCATAACTATCCCAGTGAGAAGACCCAAGGGGCCTGTGAAACCCTCATTCCCCACGTCAGGTTTTTGCCCAGGGGTACGACCTGCGCCCTCCTGCCCTCCCTCTGGGGGACGGCCAAGCACCAGCCGCTGCAGCGCTCTGCACAGGGACCACGAGGGCGCGGGCTTGCACCAGGGGGCCGAGGCGCTGTCCACACAGGCACCTCTGTCCCCCACGCTCACTCCTCGCTCGCCGGCCCCTGGAGGCGTGCGACGCAGGCCGGCCTGTGACGCGAACGTTCGCCAGACAGGGCAGGGCGTAGGGTTGAAGCATACCCTGCCTTTGGCGTTTTCTGCCGACTGAGCCCTACGTGCTGCCATCTCCCCCGAGCTCCTTCAGACAGACCCAGAAAGTGTCACTAGTGCTGTGCAGCCACTAAGGAGACTGGGGAACTGAGAAGGTCAACGCAACTGCCCTGGCTGGGAAGGGGCTGTGTGAGACCGTCCTGACTCTGACCTCAGTTCTTCCCACTACTCGTTACTCGGTCGGTTTGTCCTTTTATGGGGTGAGAAGCCCCCTCTCTGTGCAACGGGTCAGGGGGAGGCTGTTCTGGAGGCGAGGCTATGGAGGGTGGGGTGACTTCCTGAGGCTCCTTTCAATCCTGGCTGATTAGCCGTGGGCAGGGCTCTGAAGCAGCAAAGCTGATGTCCAGGGTCCCCCTCTAGCACCCCTTCTCCCCCTTCTGACACCGTTCTAGTCCTCAACTGGTCACTCGATTGCTCGAGCTTGGCCCGCCATGCCAGGGGCAGCCCCAGCCTCCGTGGCCTCCCCGACTCTTCTGTCCAGCATCAGAAACCATTCCCTTGTTCCTGGGGACCGTTCCTGCCGACGGAGTCACAACTGAACTGGAATCAAGTCTCCAGAGCCAACTTTCTATTTAGAGAAAAAATGGAGGACAGAAAAAGGTTAATCGACACTACAAAGGAAAAACCGGATAAATCCAGAACGTGGGATACCCCACGGAATAGCCTGTCTGATCTCCATGGGTTACGAATGGGCTTAAAACAAGAAAAGAGGGAGAAAGGAGAGAGTACTGGCCTAGAATTGGAGACTTAAGAGACAGATCAACTAAATGTAAGGAAGTTGGCTCCTGTAACTTGTACAAACTGATGTTTTTAAAAAAATTTTTTTTTTAACATTTATTTATTTTTGAGACAGAGAGAGACAGAGCATGGACGAGGGAGGGTCAGAGAGAGGGAGACACAGAATCTGAAACAGGCTCCAGGCTCTGAGCTGTCAGCACAAAGCCCGACGAGGGGCTTGAACCCACGGACCACGAGATCATGACCTGAGCCGAAGTCGGCCGCTTAACCGACTGAGCCACCCAGGCGTCCCCAAACTGATGTTTTTAAAGGCATTTTTAAAACAACCAAGATGGTCTACGAACTGGGAACTGCCGATACCGAGGAATGACAGTTGATCGTGTTGACTACACCAACAGCATGAAAGTTATCAATAAAATGTCCAAAATTTTCAGATGCATACTAAAGTAGATAGCCATGAAACGGCATTACCTGGGGTCTGTTTTAAAATACCTCAAGGGGTGCCTGGGTGGCTCAGTTGATTAAGTGTCCGACTTCGGCTCAGGTCATGATCTCGCCGTTCCCAAGTTCGAGACCCACGTCCAGCTCTGCACGGACGGCTCGGAGCCTGGAGCCCGCTTCCGATTCTGTGTCTCCCTCTCTCTCTCTCTGCCCCTCCCCCACTCGAGCTTTGCCTCTCTCTCTCTCTCAAAACTAAATAAAAAACATTTAAAAAAATACACATATACTTTTAATTTTTTAAATACGTCAAAATAAAATGAGATGAAGCTAACGTAGCCACTCTTGATAATCACGGCGTCTGGGGGGTTGGGCACGTACAGCTTCCACACATGAGGTTCTCTGCCCTGGGAGACGCGCATGAACGGTTTTAGAATAAAAATTATTTTCTGAATCCTTTCTTCCACGAGCCTAAAGGAATTAGATTTAACACATTGTAACTAATTGTGCTCACTTTTTTTGCTAAGCTGTACTCACGTTTCATCCCCTCCCACGTTCTTTTATTTAAAAACTCCCGATTTCCAAATGACCATCACGAGGGACGGCCCCGCTCGGGATTTCTGGCAACACCATAAACCAGAGGCACGTCTGAGGTTTCGTTTTTTGGCACAGTTCCTGCTGTGACCTCTTGTTTTTACCAAGAAAAGCCACAACTCTTTATAGCCTCGGGACCTTGGCTGGATTTGCCTATGACTCAGGCAGGCCGTGAGTGCCAATAGGCCCCGGGCGTGGGCCGGCCGGCCTGGGCGCGATGGCAGAGAGAGGCCGTAAGGAGAAACGGAGCGGGAGCCAGGGCAAGGGGGATGGCCGCACGGCACAGTCCCTCACGGCCGATCCGGTCTGTGGGCCCGGCCAGACTTCCCATCTACCTAAACGAGCGCGCCCCACTCCCCGCTGGAGACGCTTCTCGACGTGCAGACTTTTTTCAAGAAGCCGAACTCAACTTAGGCACATACATCTCAACTGTCAGCCTACTACTGAGAACACATGGCTGATCGCCAGCCTCCCCCCCGGAGTCCACGTGCATCACTGGAGCCTCCCGGCGAAGATATTTCCTACAGCCCGGCAGCCCCAGGCAGGCACTCAGTTTTCAGAGGCCGCAGAAGGGAGGCTGGCTTCCCGGGAGGAAGAGGGGACGAGGTGGAAGGGGGAGGGCGGTGGGGCTGCTGTGAGGGACGAGCGGAAGCTGGGACCACCTGTTCTTTGTGGCGGCTTCTCCAGGGTGAGGAGTCTGAAGTGAACCAGAGGAAGAGAGAAGCAGGGGACCAGCCACCCTCCTGGGCACACGCGTGAGTCTTAGAAGGGAGACCGGTAAGTAAGCACGTAACTTAGCGGGGTCCAAACCTTCAAATGATAAAGACTCCGCTTCAAAAATCCAATAGGTTTTGCAGCTCTCTTTCATGGTTCCAGCAGAGAAACTCTCTCTTCTGGAAAGAAGAAACTTTATAAAAGGGGAGGGAGCTGAAAGGACATGGGTGTTTTACCAACATCAGCGCGATGCAAAAATAATCATTCCAAACACATCGGAGCACCCCGTATTTTCTCCCAGCCTAACCGAGGACGCCGGCCTCTCCTTACTGCTTGAGAGCTTTGCTGCAAGCCAACATTTTTACAACTCCATCTTCTGCTAATTATTTCAAAAGTTCCAGTGACCTCCCTAGTTGGAAGCATTGCAAGGTAAAAGTTATTTTGTGAACCGGGTGGAAAAACAGAGACGCTAAGAGAGGAACGGTTTACGTTAGCGAAAGGTCTCTGAGAGATCGATAGGGCCACACGCGCCTCTGGGGAGCGGTGACCTCGTTTGGGTGGGTGGAGGGCACGAGGGGACAGCGTCTCCTGCTCTGCCGTCAGAGATGACCACCGCAGGGATTAGTAGAAAGAAGGAAAAAATATCACTGGAGGCCGAACCTTCCACCCAAGAGAGGGGAAAAAAGCATATACGAGCTCTTGGATCTGTGTCAAGGGAGCGAATGGTATTTTAAAAGTTTGGCAGGAAAAGCAAAGAGCTACACCCACACACGCGGCTTAACCGCCTCCAGCGCACTCACCAGACCACATATGCTCCCAGCTGGGGCGCATGGCGGGGCCTGGAGATGTGGGGAAGGGGGGAGGGGGCGGGCGCCGGGCCACACTGCTCAGTAACCTTCCCGGACACGGGCGGGGGGGTGGGCCTTGACTACACTCTGAAGAAACTTCCACCTTTGGCCTTAGTCAAAGGACCCCCGGGCCGGAGGACAGACAGAAAACACAGGGAAAATCACAGTGAGCAAAGATTACCTTCGGAGAGCAGTTGAAATGCATACCGGGCACCGGGAGTGTGGTTACATACATTGTGATACAGCGGTAGAGGTACAGCGTGCCGACTATGCAGAAAAATCTTCTGCTAATGATAGACCTGGAGAAAGGGAAAAACAGGGCACTCAGTCAGGAAATTCTGCAGGTGCATTTCAGTTCTCTGTGACCCGACCAAGCCAACCCACCCAACGTTCCTTGAGAGCCTAGAATAAGAGCGTTCTCATCAAAGCCAATAGACTGCGGTGAGGATTCTGAGAACGATGTTGTGGTTTTTGGTTTTTACTATTAACTGGCCCAGAGAGTCTCCAGTGCTCGCTGTTGCTACTGATTAGGCTACCCGAGGCCTTAAACCTGAGCTGACGTTCGCCTGACGTGTAAGGGCCCGCCCCGCCCCGTCACAGCTGCCTTAGTGTCTGTGCTTAAACACGTGCAGTCTCTTCTGTCATACAAGGAAAATGCTCAGAAAAGTACAATGGCACTAAAGTGCAAATTCAAAATTCTTCTGACCAGGAATGGGTCAAGGACACTGAACAATTTCGCCCGTACGTCCCAGAAAGGGATTCTCCGAGCTGATCTCTGAGAAAGCATGATGTCAAGGCAAAGAGCCTGAGGGCCAGCATGTGAGCCCGCCGCCCCTCTCCGTGTCCTAACCACGTGGCCGTGGGACAGGCCACAGACATCTCTGACTTGCGCTCTGTGTACCCGTAAACCTGGGGTAATGGCATCAGAAATCCCGTATGGAAAGCCCCCGTCACACACGCACGACGGTTACATGGATGGACGACCAAACAAGCAGGAAAGAGACACAGAGGCTCTTCGTCCTTCACCTTGATGAGCCTTTCTAACGAATTACCTGACCCACACACGTGCACGGGGTACGGAGTTGGCGGTCCACACGGGTCACCTTCAGTTAGATTAAGTTGTACTGACTTCAGGGAATCCTTGGACAAAAACGGTCCCTCCCTTCCTACGTCTAGCCTGTTCTTCCACAGGCCACGATCCCGGTCCTGGGGGCTCCTCCCTCCGCCATGAGGAGTTCAAGGGTTTCCTTGGCCTGGAGCGGCCGGAGTTAAACACACAAAAAAGTCTGAGACACAGGGGCCAGGCTTTCCTTTTGGACCCTGGGCGTTCAGTCACTCTACAGTCTACGGTGTTGCTCGATTCTTAGGCAGGATGGACATCCCTACTGCAGTGGGGCCTAGAAAGAGAACTTGGTGCCACCCGTATTTTTGGTGGTAACGAGAGGAACAAAAGTAACGGGTTCAGTAACGGGCCGGCTGTGGGAGTAAGAAAGAAGAACAAAATAACCCACGCAACCGCACTGGCATTTCATTCCTAACTGCACCTGTTGGTGTATGTTACTTACGACGTATGGATGGAGTCTGGGTGTTTTACCCCCTCACCCACATTTCAGAAACTGGGTCAGAATTGCTCACCACAGAGGTGGTGTTACTTTCTCTTAGCGAAGCTGTTCACACCACCTCCAAGTGCAAGAATTTACCCAGCACAGAGCTGTCTTGGAAAGGTATGCGCCGCTCGGTACGACAAAAGGCACGATATAATTAAACAATACAGAGAAGGACAACAGTAGAGAACAATATGTACCCCATGAATGTCTGACCAAGAACACTCGAAACACCAAAGTGAATTATAAAGATTATCTTACTTCACAAGGAAATGCCCTCTCTCACCACCCAGCCCCAACCAACCAGAATTATTTGCAATTTCACTTGACGTACCCAAGAAAGACCTAAGACACAAAACTGTTTATCCAGATCTGTTTCTCTCTCTAGGGGTAGAAAAACAAAGTGACTGCTACCAGTTAATCTGGGTAAAGACAACAATTAAAATTAAAAAAAAAAAATTTAAAGTAAGGGGAGCTTGGGTGGTGGACTCTTGATTTAGGCTCAGGTCAAGGTCTCACAGTCATCTGATCGAGCCCGTGTCAGGCTCCACACGGAGCATGGAGCCTGCTTGGGATTCTCTCTCTCCCTCTCTCTCTCTGTCCCTCCCCACTTGTGCTCTCTCTCTCTCTCTCAAAAATAAATAAATAAATAAAAATAAATAAAATAATAAGTAAACTTTAAAAAAAAAAGAAAAAAATTAAAAGTAACAAACATCGAAGATTCAGTCACATTTACTCTTTGACTTGAAGTGAAAACAATCAAATGAATTTCTCATGTGACTTCATCAGTACTGACAAGGCCACGAGTTGAAAGTGGCTGTGAGAATCACTTAATCTTTTAAAAATTAATCTTAGAATATCTTCAATCTATAAAGTTAAGCTAGGATCTCCCCCCACAAACTTAAAAAAGTAGATCATAAAAGTGTTTCAAAGAAATGTATGTACTTAAGGCACTGATTCCTTCATCAAAAATTTCACACGTTAGAATGTTTTACTTACTTAGAGGTTCAAAAGTTCGAGATGTGTTTTTTAAAAAGGTTTACAGCAGTTAAAAATGGAACAAGGCAACAAAAAAGCCACAGAGAAAGTGTTGATGAGGTATTACGAGAAATCCAGCAAATGCCAAGAACAAGACACTGCTAACTGTCGACACCACAGTGGTGTTCTTCTCGCGTGGGGTCATCTCTCCTTTCACGCCGGAGAGAAGCCTGTTCCCCGTCCGCTCACACTGTGCCCTGACCATGACCTCCTCAGGTACTTGTCTTTGGCCGTGGCTATCTATTTGCGGACTATTTGACTAATAGGCCCTTACAACTTTTCCTGAGACAGAAAAAAAACAGAAACAATCCACGTTGGTGAAATGTGATTATACAGGTACAAGAATAAAAGCACTAATTACTATTTTACAGACAATTATTAAAGACTTGTTAGAGGAGATGTCATGTCTAGAACAGGTGACTGTGAACTTTTCAACATCCCTAATTTAGAAAGGAAAAAAGTACTCAGAACCTGAATAAATACTACCAAAGTTAGGTGGGTTTTGGCACCTGGCACAATGATCTGTAAAGTTCTATAGGAAAAAAGGCTGAAAGAAGTCAACACACTACAGTGTAAAATTAAAACACTGGAGAGTCCTTCTGTTTCCCACAAGCTGTCTCTTTCAACTAATCCACAGCTAGAAAACGTACAAATGCTTTCAGAGCTCAGACCTGGTCTGCCTGCTTTATGGAAGCTTCTGGCCCTTAGAACCAACGGGCCCTGAAACACGGCAGTGGACTAAGCAACAATCCAAGAAGCGAGAAACAAGAGAAGCACACGTGGCAGGGACAGGACAGGGAGACCCGTCGTCTGTGGCGCAGTCGTGGGTCCACCACGCAGACCCGGTGCTCTGAGGGCATCACACGGGTGCTCGGCCTCTAACAAAGGTGCACCTGGTGACTTGGGCCACCGCAACTAATTTCCTTGAAAATTACTTCCTCACCAGCAAAAGGACACCTCGCCTCCTCCTCCTCCTCACGAATCAGAGAAATGCTACTGAGGTGTCTTTCCAGGCTGTTACAAACAGTAACCAGGATTTTGCCAGATTTCTCCCATATGCCAGGCTCTGTGCCATTTAGCTCTTAAGGCAACCTGCAACGCAATATGATCCTTGGTTCACAGATGGGGAGACTGAGGCTCTGAGTTTAAGCCGAAGTACAAATATATCACACGACACGAAAAGACTCGGGAAATGGGTGTCAAATTGTGTAAGGAACCCCAATTTTACCTGGAGAACACACCCTGTGCACCTACAGATGAGGTGACATCCTAACACATTTAAATCACGTTGAAAAATCTATTTAACTCAGATTTTTCACTAAGTTAGGGTTTTACGTCATATTTCCTATCGACCAGAACTCTAAAAACGAAGAGTTCTGATGATAATTTAGTAGGCACACTGGTTATCACAGTCCGGGACCAGATCCATCTAGATCTCCAGCACTAAAGGCGTCTACCACCGTGCACGGCCACGTCTGCTTACCCGCTGGGGTTCGATCTGCGGGTCTGGAGCGGCAGCCACGCCTCGGTGTTCCGTCTCGCCCGCACTCCCACACAATGACCTGGCACCTGTTGCCCCTAACACCACCCGTGCTTCCCTAAAATCCCTTCCACACGGATGAGCCGGGATCATTTTTTTGGAAACAGATAAACAGAACACAGCCTCTGACCCCCTTCAGTGGTGGCCAAATGCGTTTACAGTTCGATCCGAAGCCCTTACCAAGCCCAGGAGGCCCGGGACAGCCCGGCCCGCCTCTGTCCAACCTCATGTCCCGCCGTTCCAGCCGCTGTCGTCCGGATTCAACCCCAGTCCGCTGCCACTGGCGCCCTTGGAATCTACTGTGCAAAGTCCCTCCTGCCTCAGGTAGGACCTCTGTGCCCGCCATTCCATCCGCTCGTTTCCCAGGATGCTGCCTGTCACTCCGTCCTCTGGCAGGAGACTCTGGAGAAGTTCCCTGGTACGCTCTATCCCATCCTTGTGTTTTAATTTCTTCACCACCCCCGCCCCATTCCCATGCTCTGTGGACATTTACTCCAAAGTGGGTTTTTTTGTTTTTTTTGCGAGAGAGAGCGCCCACACACACTCACGAGCAGGGGAACAGCAGAGAGAGACGGGGGACAGGATCAGAAGCAGGTTCCATGCTGTCGGCACAAAGCCCAATGTGGGGCTCGAACCCC
Source organism: Panthera tigris (assembly GCF_018350195.1). NCBI lineage: Eukaryota > Metazoa > Chordata > Mammalia > Carnivora > Felidae > Panthera > Panthera tigris. Next base: position 6,515,427 of record NC_056670.1, read on the forward strand.
CGATCCACGAGACCAGAGCTGAAGTCGGACACTTAACCGACTGAGCCACCCAGGTGCCCCTCCAAACTTCAACAGGTTTTAAATGTTCTCCTCCCTTTACTTCCTTGCTACCAGCCCTTGGGTTCCCTGGATAATGTCAGCCCCTCACCACTGCCTACTCAAGTTCAAAGTCCCCTCCACCAGACCCCACAGCTGCCTTACCTGGCAGACACAAAGCCCACTCCCCGGGGCAAAAGAAGCTGCTCATTATTCTCTAAAACCCTAGCTTCTTGCGTTTGCCCTGAATCTCTCTCCTTGGCCTCTGCCATTATCCCGTCTGCAATAATCCCAGCCACCCACCCCAAATGCCACCTCTGCCCGAAGCCTTCCAGATGTCCCCAAATGGACTGAGCCACTTCGCCCTCTGCACCACTCTTGAACTTTGCTTCTACTTTATGGTATATTTCACGTGACGCTGACACCACCATTAGCAACAGAGGGGCTCGTCCCTTCTACCAGGGGAAGCTCTTAGACACGGCTGGGCCTCTCTTTTAGTCCCAGTGAGGCTCACGGTGGTACCTGCGACACTGGCCAGACCACGCGGCTCTGTGCCTCAGAACATCGCTTCTTTATTGCCTCTGACAGGCCCTTCCCGCCTCCTTTCGTAAACGACTGTCCTTTAAACTCGTCCATGTATCAGCCAGAACTAACCCGCCTCCGACACTCACTCTGCACCTTCCGGCACGCGCAGTAACATTCACAACACCTGCTAGGATGGCTGCATCCACGCAGATGCCCGCAGCCCGGGACCGAGCCGCCCCCCGCCGTCCCGTGTCTTCACAGCCCTCACCCGGGTCTCGACTGGTCCAGGTGGACGGACAGCCATGAAAACCTGGAGCTTAACTCACTACTTTGTGAAAGAAAATGCCAAGGAAAGGTTTGTGAAACACACAAAAGGGACAGGGTAAATGCCGTGGGACAAAGAGCAAACGTGCATGCCCCCCCCCCCGCAAAGATCTGTAACTCATTTAATATTTCCTGGGCACCCGCAAGGGTGGATGGCACAGCCTGTGAGTCAGGAGACAGACATGCTCACAGACCCCGCCCAGACAGGTGTCTGTGCATGCGGAATGCCTTTCTCCCTTTTAATGAGCCATCTCAAAGAAATTTTACATCTTTGGTATTAATTATTTTAACCACATTCCTGCTTAGCATAGGTTATTGTCCCATTTTACAGAAGGAAAAATCAGGATGTAAAACGTTCAAGCACTAGCCTGGGGCCAGAGCCAGTCAATGAGAACCACATGGGCCCTTGGTCTCTGGAGTTTCAACCAGCTGTTCTTTTCACTAAAGAAATGGTCAGGGCAAAAGAAAAAAAAAAGGCAATGGCTTAGGTTTTCTTTCCTAAGTGCCATGTAGAAGATGTGCACTCTAAAAAAAAAAAAAAAAAAAAAGATGTGCACTCTAATACAATAATTGATTACAAGCAGGAAACGATCCACACTGGCTTAAGGAATTAGCAAAGAACAGGTCATATTATAAAACTGCCCGCACTCAATGTATCAATATATACGTTATCATTTCCTGGGTTAAACAGAGACTGTAACATAAGGTAAAGAAAAAAAATGTTACTCTACAAGATATGAGAGACGATATCAATATGATCTGCCTGGAACAGTCATGAAGAATTAACGTCAAGTGTCTTCCAGAAACTGCTAGATCTATATGTGCAAAACAGAAGGAGTTACGTTTCTTGTTGGTATTTCAGGCTATTAACAAAAATGATATATGTTCACATGCACACGTACATACGTGTGTATAAACATGCGTGCTTGTGTTACATATACACATATATAACACATAGCTATACGCACACACATAATGCAAGCACATACATGGTATACCCAAATACATAGATCTTACGTGTCCATAACATATATGCATCATATACATAAATGCCTACATGCATACATATGACGCATATAGGTATATGTACACTCACATCTTTCCTACATCAAAACTTACCACCTTAAATCACCTTCTTAGGGTCTGGTTCTGTCACAGCTAGCGGAACTGAACGATTATTGATGTTTGCTCTGGGCTAATGGATTAACCTTAAAAGTAACACACTCTCCTTCTCACAGAGGGTTTTAGAGGGTTTCAAAAACCGTAATAAGCACATACATCAGCAGCAGTGGCTAACACTGAATTTTTGGCACGGTGATGAGCACAGGGCAACATTCAATAAACGTTAGCCGCTGCTATTATTTATTTGTTCACGTAGGGACACCCGGCTGGCTCACAGCCGGTAGAGCCTGCGACTCTTGCTCTTGGGGTCCTGAGTTCGAGCCCCACGTTGGGTATGGAGATTACTTCAAATTTTTTAAGACTTCCGCATTTGTTCACGTAACAAAAATACACGTGCTGGGCACTGGGAATGTTGTGCTGCACAGCACGGACGGGAAGCCTGCCTGGGTGCTTGCCTAGCGGTGGAAGGGGCGGACAACTAGCAAGACAAATAAGCAAAATACAGAGCATTTTATCTAGAGAGCGAGGCGGTCAAACTGAGCGAGGGTGTGGGGGAAGGCAGACTGCAGTCTGGGGCTACGCGGGTCGGAGGAGACGTCCCTGTGAATGGGGGTTAGCCAGGAGGATGTCCGTGGCAGGAGATTCCAGACAGAGGCTAGCGTGTGCGGGCGTCTGCTGACAGGTGAGGGGTGGTGGAGTAGAACGTCCGAGGACAGGAGAGCTGGGAGGACCCCCCCGGGTCAGCACGAGCACTTTGACCTCAAAGCTGTCGCAGCTGGGAGAAGAGGGAGGTACACCTGCTTACTCTCACGGTGACACACGCAGGCTGCCAGGCTGACAAGCGTATCAGGGGAAGCGAGACCAGGAACAGAGAGACGGGGTGGGGGGAGGCTCCTGTGACAGCCCAGCCCAGAGAGGATGGTGGCAGATCCAGGGCGGCCACAGAGGTGGTGAGGAAGGGTGGGATGCCACTTACTAAGACGGATGTGGTGGGTTAGGCTTGGGAACCAGGAGGGTGTCAAGGACTCAGGCAGGGACTTCAGACAGGCTGACCAGATCTACTCGGTTAGTACAGTAAGTGGCTGCAGGGACAGGTGATCTTCCACAAGTAAGATCTGCCGCGTAACTGAGTGCCTGTCACTGTCACAGTGCCGACAGGCTGGCGGGGGACAAATGCGGTGACTTCCAAATCAGACCATGGGTAACTAATGGTTTGGGAGAGAGCATGCCTGGGTGTGCTATAAAACAGAAAGAAGGTGAACCTAATACTGCTTAAACACCCACTCATATACAGATTACACATATCTGGGCACATACAGAAAAATATCCCAAGGGCTACAAACCCATTGTTTATGTTTGGCAACCCGACAGGTGACTTCTGTTTTCTTTTTGTTTCACTTCTAATCTGCCTAGAGGCAAGCTGCATTACTTAGTTTTCTTTAGCGTTATAAATAAAAATCGACCCATGAAAATGGTCATTTATTGTGCCTGTGTACTTTTAGTTTCGCTCTCTCCCCCTTTTCTCTTAAGTCTTGGTGCAAAAAACTCTTACAACATTTATGTTAACTTAAAACCTAAACTGCTGTGATTCCAGCATTTAGGGAGCTCTGCAGGGTGAATCCGATTTCCCTAGAATTCCTAGGACTTAGACTAGCATTTAGGTCTTGAGATCTAACCTGGTAAACATGAGAAAATACGAGGAGACCGCCTGTCAGCCACCGTGGGAATGAGAAGTCAGGCAGAGCCCGGACTGAGTCCACCACCCAGCTCCTAGAGTGACAGTCCCCTCCTCTGCAAGCAACGTCCCCATCAGAGGAGCTGAAGCAGGGGCCCGTGGAAACCTGGGAGGTCAGGATCGCTGGGGAAAATAATGGGACAGAGAAGGTCCCCAGGAAAGGAAAGGAAACAGGATCTCAGCCCAGGTCCTGCAGCCCAGCTGGTGGGAGGGCTGCAATCAAAGGGGAGAGAACTTGCCGGAAACAGAGCATTAGCAAATAAGATTGGGCGCCCCTGCTCGGCGGTCTCCAGGGGAAAAGCGTGACTGAAGCTGGTGGCCGAGGGGATCTCCCAGAGCAGTGGTGAGCTGGGCCCACGTGGGAGGTGACAGGGCGGCACACGGCCAGCATGGAGCCAAGTGCACTTCCTACAAAGCACGGTGGCACAGCAAGACGTCACCACTGTCGGGGGAGGGGGGGGAGGGGGGGCGGGGCAGGCGCACGTGTCTCCGCACGGTGGGCGAGGACACATCAACCCTGCCGCTCAACACAGGGGATCCGTCTTCGGTCTGTCTGTCCTAATCACGCCGTCTCGTGCCACCGCATCAGCTAAGAAAGCGTGTCTCCACAGGACAAGGGCACTTCTAGACTGCCTCTCTGCCGCAGAGCCTTCCGGCCCCAACTCACTCCCCGTGGGACCTGCGGCAAGTCAACCCTGCGTCTCGGCTTCCTTTGCTGAGAAAGGGGAGCCGCCAGTTATGTTAAGGACTGACGGGGTTAAATGACGGGACGCACGTAGAAACCAATTCTTGACCTCAGCTGGTTTGGAATGTGCCACTTGAACGGGGTGACCCTGAGTGCTGGCCACACGGACGGGAGGTGCAGAAGAAAAGAGACGGGGGGGGCTCACGTCCCGGACGCAGCCTGTGTGCAGAGGGGGGCGAAGGCGGGAAGGGGGGTCCCTGAGCCCTCGTCTTGCTTCACCGCTGGCACGGACAAGGAACACGACAGCCGACCGGTCAATTACATGAGCCAGGTGTCCCCCCCCCCCCAACTCCAGCGCTGCACCAACATGGGGGAACGTGTGTCCTTCTGAGCTGTATACCTGGTGAGTTTGGACAACACACGCTTTCAGAAACTGACAGCGCCCGGCCGAAGAGAACCCCCACGCGGCTCGGCCGTGCTGGTGCTGGGCCCTGGCATGCCACCTGACCAGGACTTCCTGACCAACAGCTCGACAGAACGATGTCTGGACGTCCCAGCAGACCAGCCTCGCGGTCCTCAGCGTGAGGTCCGTCTACAGCAGCGGGCGACGGCCTCCAGAAAGGGCACTTCTGGAACTTGGAAAATGAACTCTGTTGCCTGGAAACGTGGGGACACCAGCTTCATCGCGGACGCCCTGAACGCAGAGCTCTGAAAAGCTTAACCACAACCACCGAAGATCCGGCCAGACGTGGACAGTAACCGTGGCCATAAAGGACCCTGGGGACTACGGAAGAGGCAAGAGGTAAGTGCTCGATCCAATTAACTACCCGTGAGGAGTAGCACGGGTGCAGGGCAGTCAAGAAGGGGGCAGAACAGACGGTAAATGTTATAGCACGGGGTCCAGCCTGTGCAGTAAGACACGAACCAAAATACAGTGGCTGCTCATCGGCGGGAGATTAGATCCCACTCGCGGGACGAGGTGAAGGCTGCGGATGCGTCCTCAGGCTGGCACGTGACCCTCCTGATCAACGCCGCCCGCGAGGCCAGAGCGCTTATCAAAGGACAGAATACGAAACAAGTCCTTTCCCGCATGGTCTGAACGTCGCCCGCACGCTGCTGTCGCCATCCAGAATGCCCTCCCGGTGCCCTGGGTGCCGTCCCGGGGAAGCCGGCCGGGAAAACTGCACCTGCCTCTTCCCGTAGGTCAGCGAGGCCCCAGAGACGGTCCTGAGCGGGCTCTGCCAGCACCCTCTCCCTCCTCGCCTTTCGTCTTGGCCCCAACCGTCAAAGGACAGACTCAGTGGCGGCAGTCGCCCCCTGTGACTCCTTCTAACCTTCTAACTCTTTATGCCGGAATGTTCTACGGCAGGCCCAGGCTGTCTCGAGCACTGACCTCTTGCGACTGCGCTCCAGGACCCAACTCTCCAGTGGCTCCTTTTTCTCTTCAAATCTTCTCTCCGGCAGTGGGGCCAATAATGTATCCTGCGATACTTAATTCGTTCTTACACAATCCCCACCCCCAGCCCCAACGGGCTTGCACTACACCTTTTAGACAAGTATCTGGTCCAAAAGAAGCCACAGGAGAAAACACCTGTCGGGATGAACGTGTGATCGGGTGTGTCCAAGCAAGGTGGCGAGAGCGCCACGTTAGTGAATTCCAGCTCCTCATTAGATGCTATATAAAATTCAGCGGTTCACAGACTGACCTGAAAGCCTTATATGAGAAATTCTGCAGCCGAAGCCAGCGTCGTGGCTATAAAACATACGGGAGCCCACATGTAGTCGCAGCCGTGGCTTCTAGAGCAACAAGGTTTACGCAAATGTCACGTGAGTCTAAGTCACGGCGACGATCCATCTGGCTGCTGCGATGCGTCCCGACCGGCCCCGCGTCCACTCTATGCTGTGGCCGGAGCGACTCCTTTATGACGTGACCCGTTCGCGTCATTCTCCTCTGACGACCTGTCACCACACTCAGAACGGCATCCTGTTCATCCGTGGCCCACAACGTCCCCGCTCGCCTGCCGTCCACACCCTGCTGACCGTCTGAGTCGCGGCTTCCTCTCAGCTCAGTGGGCCGCACGCGCCCTGAGCTGCTGCTCCAGTGAGCCCGGGGGCCGCTGCACCTGTTGCGTCTCCGGTGTGCACGGCCCCTGTCCCCAACACCGCAGGGTGCTCCCCTCACTTGGGTTCAGGTGTCTGCTCAACTGACTTTTCTTTTTTTTCACTATTTTATTTATTTTAGAGAGACAGAGAGAGAGAGTGAGTGAGCGTGAGCAGGGGAGGGGCAGAGAGAGAGGGAGACACAGAATCCCAAGCAGGCTCCAGGCTCTGAGCTGTCAGCGCAGAGCCCGACGCGGGGCTCGAACCCACGAACCGCGAGACTGTGACCTGGGCTGAAGTCGGACGCTCAACCGACTGAGCCCCCCAGGGGCCCCTAAACTGACTTTTCTAATCACCGTATCTAAATCGTCATCCGCTTGCTAACCCGTCACAGTGCTTTCTTCATTTTCCCCCATTTCCCTGAACGCTACCTGGAATCACGTATTCATTTGCTCACTGCCTGCCTCCCACTGGCCACAATACAAGCTCCACGAGGACACCGGGGCCTCTGCTGCAGCCTCAGGGTCTGTGACAGTGCCTGGCACCTAACAGGCTGCTCAGTAAAGACAAGCTGAAGGAACAAATGAACTTTAAATGAGCACTTTCTGTGTGTCACTCTCCGTACCCGGCAGCGGGGCCTAAAGATGAGTGACAAGTGGGACCGAGGCCTCTCCCTCAGGGACTTAAAACCTGGCAGCGAGGGAGACCACCCACAACGAGGAGAAAGCACTGGGACGAGCATTCCCAGGAAACTGGAGCGGGGTAGTCAGGGATGAGGCAGGACAGACTGGGGCCAGACCCTGAAGGACCCCGAACTGCATGCTGAGGAACTAGGCCTCCCTCTGAGGACCCACCACACATCACTAGGCAGCAACAGAAAGACGTACAGAACCTGAGGTCAGACTCGCCAGAATGCAGTGGCTGTCTGTGTGACGCAAGCCGACACGCTACAGGCTTCTAGGCAAACCCACGACATGCCGTAGGCTTCTAGACAATGCCACTGCCCACGCACGCGGAGGACCGGAAGAAAAAGATGGTGACTTGGTTTGGGACAGGTTGAGTTTGTGGCACCTGAGGATGCCGCTCTAAGCCACAAGCGATTTCTCTGGGGGTTGGGAGACCCCTGACTGACTTGGGAAGCCCACCATCCTGCTCCTTGACCTTCTTCTCTGTCAGGGGCTCAGCTACACGTATCACACACAGGCACCACCGTGTTAGCTGGGATTCAGCCACGCGTGAGGAACCCTTACCGCATCTGTCAGGGGTGACATGTTCTCTGTCCTTTCTTAACACAAGGGATACCTGTTGCAGGCAAGTCTCACACAAATGCAGAGATTTCCAGGGAGTTTTTCCTAGTCAATGGCTTCAAAGTCCAATTCTAAATGGGAGACGACATTATGCACGATTTTAAAGATGAAAAAGTTCCATGGCACAAAAACAAGACACTCAGATCAATGGAATGGAATACAGAACCCAGCAATGGACCCACAAACGTATGGCCAACTAATCTTTGACAAAGCAGGAAAGAATATCCAATGGAAAAAAAGACAGTCTCTTCAGCAAATGGTGCTGGGAAAACTGGACAGTGACACGCAGAAGAATGAACCCGGACCACTTTCTTACACCAGACACAAAAATAAACTCAAAATGGATGAAAGGCCTCAATGTAAGACAGGAAGCCATCAACATCCTTAAGGAGAAAGCAGGCAAAACCTCTTTGACCTTGGCCCCAGCAACTTCTTACTCAACAGGTCTCCGTAGGCAAGGGAAACAAAAGCAAAAATCAACTATTGGGACCTCATCAAAATAAAAAGCTTCTGCACGGCAAAGGAAACCATCAGTAAAACCAAAAGGCAACCGATGGAATGGGAGAAGATATTTGCAAATGACAGATCAGATAAAGGGTTATAGTATCCAAAATCTATAAAGAACTTACCAAACTCAACACCCTAAAAACAAATAATCCAGTGAAGACACGGGCAAAAGACATGAGTAGACACTTCTCCAAAGAAGATATCCAGGTGGCCAACCGGCACATGAAAAAATGCTCAACATCACTCATCGTCAGGGAAATGCAGATCAAAACCACAATGAGATACCGCCCCAAACCTGTCAGAATAGCTAAGATTAACAACTCAGGCAACAACGGATGTTGGCCAGGATGTGGAGAAAGAGGAACCCTTTTGCACTGCTAGTGGGAGTGCAAGCTGGTGCAGCCCCTCTGGAAAACAGTGTGGAGGCTCCTCAAAAAATTGAAAATAGAGCTACCCTACGACCCAGCAATTGTACTACTAGGCATTTATACAAGGGATACAGCTGTGCTATTTTGAAGGGACACATGCGCCCCATGTTTATAGCAGCACTATTGACAATAGGCAAAGTATGGAAAGAGCCCAAATGTCCATCAACGGATGAATGGATACAGAAAATGTGGTATGTATATATGTATGTATGTGTATACACACACACACACACACACAAATGGAGTATTACTCGGCAATCAAAAAGAATGAAATCTTGCCATTTGCAACTACGTGGATGGAACTGGAGGGTATTATGCCAAGTGAAATTAGTCAGAGAAAGACAAATATCATATGACTTCACTCATATGAAGAATTTAAGATACAAAACAGATGAACACAAGGGAAGGGAAGCAAAAATAATATAAAAACAGGGAGGGGGACAAAACAATAGAGACTCTTAAATATGGAGAACAAACTGAGGGTTACAGGAGGGGTTGAGGGAAGGGGGATGGGCTAAACAGGTAAGGGGCACTAAGGAATCTACTCCTGAAATCACTGTTGCACTGTATGCTAACTAACTTGGATGTAAATTAATAAATAAATAAATAAATAAATAAGTAAATAAGCAAAGAAAAAAAAAAGGAGAAAAAGTTTCGAAGAACGGGCACTATTATCTTCCGCTTAGCGATGTCATGGAAATCCCACGGAAATCCCACGTGAACACAAACACACGTACATACAAACCTGAGGCGGACGTGTTAAGGAGGCAAAAAAATATTTTAAGTAAAAAACTACAACTTCTGTTTAACAGTAAAGGACACCCACAGGCGACAGAAGGGCAGCACGCGTCTCAGTGTCAATAGCGTGTCAAGGTTTGCACCTCACGCGTCCTGCCGATGGGCTTGTGATCGCGGGGTGGGGCCCAAATTTTAGTGATGTTACCTCTCAGTGAATCAATCATCCTCCATGGCTTCAGCCTCTGATCCTTCCCTGAGGAGTGGAAGATACAGAAGCAGGAAGGAACAGGCTGATGCCTTGAAGGGCTCCGAGACTTTTTTTTCTTTTTAAACCTTTATTTTTGAGAGAGAGAGAGAGAGAGAGACCGCGAGTGGGGGAGGGCAGAGAGAAAGGGAAACACAAATTCCAAAGCAGGCTCCAGGCTCTGAGCTGTCAGCACAGAGCCCGAAGCGGGGCTCGAACCCACGAACTATGAGTTCATGACCTGAGCTGAAGTCAATGCTTAACCAACTGAGCCACCCAGGCACCCCAGTATTTTGGTTTCTAAATGTAAACTTTTTTGTTGAAGTATTGCATAAATAGATAAAGCAAAGTGCTCAAGTTATAACTACAGCTTGATGCATTTTCACAAAGAGAGCACCCTGTTGAGACCAGCTCTCATGTGTCCTAATTACTTTTACTTCTTTTTAAGTACCTTTTTTTTTTTTTAATGTTTATTTGTTTTTGATAGATAGATAGAACATGAGCAGGGGAGGGGCCGAGAGATGGAGAGAGACAGAATCCGAAGCAGGCTCCAGGCTTCGAGCTGTCAGCACAGAGCCCGATGTGGGGCTCGAACCCACGAATTGTGAGTTCATGACCTGAGCCGAAGTCAGATGCCCAATGACTGAGCCCCCCAGGCGCCCGGAAGGGCTTTGACACTCTGAAAGTCAAACGCCCTGTGGGAATGACTGGCTGGACGGGCCTCACTCCTGGGAGCTGTGTAAAATGTGCTCTTAGGCGGCAAACCCCTTGCACACTGGGGACGGCGGGCAAGAATCAGGAGAGTCGAGCACAAACACAGTGACAAGTTAGCTCTGTTACACAGAACGTTCCAGAACCAGAAGGATCCGCTTCCCTAACACACTGGATAAATAAAACCGCTGCCCCACAAAAGCCACACACCGGAAACAAGGGGTCTCTCTGACTCTACAGAACATTTTCCTCTTCCTCCTGCGGGCCAGGGGAAGGGAGCCGGTTCATTCCCACCCGCTTCATCGCTCTTCCTGCCTCTTACACACCCGCTGTGCCACACACGCTCAGGAGAGGCCTCCCGACGAAGGACACGGAGAGCAGGACAGGGGCTGGACTGTCACGACAACAGCCGGCCTCCCTCAGCTGCCCACATGGAATCTTGAGAGAAGACTTCAGAGAATCTTTACTTGGATGTGTTCCGGACAAAAAAATGCTCTGCGGCTAACAGTGTTTAAACATAACTGGCCCATTCAATAATGTTAGAAACAGGGGTGCCCAGTGTGGGGGGGGGGGGGGTCAGTCGGTGAAGCATCCAACTTCGGCTCAGGTCGCGATCCGGCGGTTGATGAACTCGAGCCCCGCACCGGGCTCTGCACTAAGTGGGGCCGGCCTCCTTGCGGTTGTCTCTCTGTCTCTCTCCGTTCCCTCCCCACTTGCTCTCCCTCTCGAAAATAAACAGACTTTAAAAAAAAAAAAAAAAGGAACAATGTTAGAAACGAATGAAACACAGTTGCAGGATAACAGAAACTCTCTAGACTAGGAGGCCCTTAATTTATCCGTGAGGAAAACAAAGCTCTGGAGGCTTAGAGACTCCCCCACAACACCCAGCATGTGGGGGCTCAGTGGGGGCTCGGTGGGGGGCCGACACCCACAGATCCGCAGCTGCTGAGAAAGTTAAATACACAAGGGACCGCAGCAGTGGCAGGAAGTACCAGGAAAACATAGAATCAGAAAGCTTCAAGAGAAACAAGTGTGACAAGTCCCAGCCCAGAGGAATGTAAATAGCAACACACTTTGCAGAAATGAGCCCTATGGTTGGGACACGTCGTAGAACAAGAGCACGGTATCGAAAAGGTGCGGTCCTAAAAAAAAAATTAATTGACTAATTAAAAATTAGTTAAATAAAAGTGAAAGATTCGAACTTGTACACGGTGTTGACTGATCTGCAGGGTTTCATTCTGGGGCAGTAAACCATTTACTTGCATGTGCGAATTTTTACGAAAAACCAGAAAACAAACTCAGGGTAAACAAAATAACAGAGATCAGACAAAACCCAGAAATCCTACTGGCATTTTCTTCTCATGGGCTTTTACGTCAAAAGCAGATGTGAAGTCTGGCAGCTGAAAAAAACGCATTAAGTAAATTCTCAGCACCTCACATTTCTAGAGCCTCTCCTGCTTCCTCAGCCTATTAAAACGAAGCGAACGAAAGTCTTCCGCCAAATCGAATGCAGCCCAGACCACGGTTTGTATTTCAAACCCAGTTTACTGTGGAAGTGCCAGGCCAACCCCAAAGTCGGCACCGGCCACTTAAACAACTTCCTTTATAAAGGGGTAAGGCCGTTCTTTCCCGGCACGCGGTGGGGAACTGCGTTCGCTTCCACGGGCAGATACAGAATTTATAAGAAATGCTATCTTTATATAAGAATTAATAAGAAAACATGCCAGGAAAAAAACTCATCATTTCTTGGACAAAAGTTCAGCACAGGCTCTCAGTCTGCACTTGGTTGTCTTGATTTCAGATGATCTCCTTAACTGTGGAGATCACTGGGGGTGATCCACACTGGGGGTCATGAAACGCAGTCCACTGGACACAGATGCAAATCGGTTCCCAGCTCCCACGCATGGAACACGAAAACGTTCCACTAATGGAAAAGCCAGACGCCGACGACGGGGGCAAGGTGGGTTTTGTGGGCCCGGGCAACCAGCGCGCCCGAGGGGTCCGTACTGAGTGCACAGCCTAGGACACGAAAGCCACCTGGCACCCAGCGGCAACCAAAAGGAGGTGCCTGTGCAAGCTCCTGAGAAGCCTCAGCGAAAGAGCCCCACGTGACTGTAAGTGCTGTGCATTCTGGACGGTGGAAAGCCGTGCGGGTTCACGCACGGTCATTTCCCGAGGGTGCCGCCTTCCCAACAGCCCAAGCCACCCTGGAACGGCTGTCCTGCATTCTGGGTGCGAGACGTCCTTAAATCCCTACCGCTGAGGGTCTGCGTGTCTGACCCTGCGTGGGAAAAGCCACGCGGCCGTCACGGCACACGGGCCAGTCGACGATTTATTTGGGGGGTTAATGGCGCCAACGCTGGGTGGCTCCTCCGTGATGCAGGAGCCTGTGCTCTCCGGAGGGGTCCGAGGGTTTTCTCCCGCTGAGCGTCACTGCCCAATAACCCGCACCAGACGCCTGCGCCCCCCCCCCCCCCGGACCGCTCCCCCACCCGCTCCAATCGCCGCGGCCCAGAGCTTTCGCTTCCCACTTACTTGTATTTTAAGAGCAGCCACTGAATTAACCAGAGTCCTACGAGGATCATGCCGTTAATCTCACAGATAGAAAAGGCCCACTGCACGCGGTTAAAATGGTCAAAAAACGTGTCCGGCAGCGGGGGCTGCACCTCCTTGGGAGGCACTCGCTCGTGGACGACCGAGATCATCACCGTGGTGAGGACGAAGCAGGAGAGCGCGTACAGGAAGGCCAGGCAGGTCTTGCCCCACTCCATGGGGTACTGGGAGCGCTCGGGCTCGGGCATGGGGATCCTGATCATCTCCTTCCGGTAGCCGTTGGGCACCCCGTTGGGCGTGGCCTGGGGGCCGGGGCCGGCCGCGCCTGCGCCCAGGTGCCCGTTGGCGTGGCCGTTCTTGTGCGCCTCCATGTGCTGCTCCACCTTCAGGGTCTCGATCATGTCCAGGAGCCGCTGCCCGCTGTCGGCCGACACGCGGCACAGGGGCGGCCGCGCGAAGTCCTCCCGGGTCAGGCCGATCAGGTCCCGGCCCGTGAAGTGTTCCAGGGGCTCACAGTACTCGGGCATGGCGTGCTCCAGCAGCCAGTCTGCCACCTTCCTGGGGGACCAGTGCGCCACCTCCTTCATGGTCCCGGCGGGCGGGGGTCAGCGGTCCCGCGGCGGCGCGCCCATGCTGCCCGGCCTCATGCCGGGGACGTGCGAGGCCAGACGCGCGGAGCCGCTCCCGCAGCCCGCACGCAGCTCTCCGGGGCTCTGGGCGCCCGAGCGCGCTCACCTCATGGTGCACCGGGGGTCTTCCTTCTGCGGAGGCAAGAGACACAGTCAGGAGGGGGCCGCACATCAGTCCCCGGGGGCGCGCCCCGAGCACCGGCCACCGGGGAAGGCAGAGCGTGCACCCCGAGAACAGGCTACCGGGGAAGGCGCCCCGCACACCCGGAGAACCACCTGCCGGGGAGGGTGCAGCTGGCCGCAGGGCCTGGCCCAGGGTCTCCCTGGCCCATCGTTCCTGAAGGAGCATTAGGTGAGACCCGGACAGATACCGAAGAATGTTTTCTAAGCCAGCATCCAACAGTGCTCCGGATATGCCTCGGAATAGGTTGGGGATTCCCTCTGTGCTTACTACCTACTTTCTGAGATAATCTGAAATAACGCGGCAAAGTGGCCGAATCTACCAAACTATCTGGTGGAGAAATGTCTTCAAACGTACATAAGCCACTGCAACGTCACAGAGACACAAGAGAATCACAGAAATGCTGAGCTTCGAGAGCATCTGGTCCAACAACTGCAGAGTCCTACACGCAAAAAAACACCAAAGAATCCCTTTTTTCAAATGTGGGGTCATTTTCTACTCTTCTCTCAGCTGGTTTTCTTTAATCAGCATGTATTAGTGTTGTAACAATCACTTAAAATCCAAAACAACACGTTAGAAGTAAAGACCGCGTTCTGGAACAAACGATCGTGGTTAGCGAAATAACGGCGGTCAGCGGAAGACCAAGCATGATTTGAGTGAACATCTCCCGTGGGCAACCCACTGGGGGAGCTTCAGCGCCCTCATCTGTGAAACGAACAGTCAAGTATCCCCTTGAAAAATCGTATGTAATTGGAGCACTAAAAGGGGTCTGGAGATCCCATATCCTTTTTTTCTCTTTCTCAAATTTTCTATCCTATCCAGTAGCCAAAGTCTACTTTCCCTCACCATGGCAACACCCTGTCCAAGAGCTAACTTTTGTTTCTCAAAAGGTGAATGTGGTGTTAACTACAAAACAACAACAACAAAAACAAAACCACACGAAAAAACGTGCACAGATCAATAGGTTTAATGGCTAGAAATGAGTCGTGACCGTGTTTCCCGAGTATGCCTCGTAGAATCGTAATCTGACACAATGCTCTGCACTTTAGGAATCATCCAAATGAAGTCTAGGAAGTGCACGTCCTCTCCGAGGGCCAGCAGTCTGTGGCAGTTGGGACTGTGCATGAGTTCGAGGCCCCAGGAAATCGTCCGGGACCAAAACCGGGTTACCACGATTCCTCGAATGGACTTCACTGAGGCTTGCTCCCCACCACTTTTCTTCCCCAGGGATCCCTGTCAACCCCGCAAGGAGCACATTGGTAACGGCACAAACAAGACCCAAATTCAGGTCTTCAATTCCCAAGTCCAGACTCGTCTCCACCGTACCCTGAATCAGAGGCCGGAATGAAGGCGGACAGCCATCCACTCCCAGTTTCTCCACCCCCGTAGCAACCAACCAAAGGGCAGCACAGCTCAAGATATTCCAGACCTTGCAAAAACACTGGGTGTTCTCTCTTCTGGGCATCCACGTTGCTGTTCCACCGGCCTGTGGCAAGCGTCTGTCTGCACTTCACCCAGGAGACCACGAGTGAGGGCGGGAGGGCTGCCACCTTGAGCATCCACACACTCACCGTGCAAGGGCTGGGAGGTGCTCACTCGACCCCTGCTCAGTACCTCAGGGCACGCCCCTGACATCTACCGGCATGTAGACGGGGTCGTGGAAAGTAAGACCTACTGACATTGCCACTGACGCTGCAAGCTGCTTGAAAACCGTTTGGACGGCCAAGGAGGATGCGGTGGGCATTCTTCAGAGGGAAACATGAAGCCAAAGTGGACCTCTGGCCATTTGAAAAGCACTAGAGAAGAGCGTCAGTCGTCGCCAGTCCTGCCCGGCGACGGGAAGACACAAGCCACATGGGAGTCCTGCCGGAAGGTCCTACAGGAAAGGGGAACTCGCCAGATACTGCCCGGCAGAGTGACAGTAACAGGCAAGGGGGCCTTCTGCACGTGGGAGTGGCTACAAGAACTCTAGAGAAGAAATCCTGGTGGAACGTTCAGGCCCAAGGGAATGAAAGGGCTTTTCGTGTGGCTTCCTCATTTCCCCTGCCGGAGGTGGGGAAGTCGGCCAGAGGGGAAGCCGCGGGGGACCACAGAGACCAGACCATGCCAACTCGTGCTTTCACTTCTTTCTGATGAGGAAATTGTCTGATAATCTCCTCTTAAGGCTTAATAACCTTTAAAACAGGAAAACAGCCAAAGGTAGGAGACAATGGAGGCCGTCAGACACGCTCGCAGGTGGAGGAACACGGATGTCACAAAAGTGAGTCCCATCAGCAGTCTGACAGCCACAGGAACTGTCAAGACGCAGCAAGACGCAGCGACGGCGCCCCTGGTGAGAGGACAACAGCGCTGTCCCCTCCCCGAGGCCGTCCCGGCGCTCACCCCCAGTGCCCACACCCCGCCATCGACTCCGCTCCAACAAGTCCAAGGTCTTCTTCCCTTGGTCCTTCAGGTCCTTGCCAATCCCATCCCCATCCCTGAATCCCGACCACGCGGATACCTGCGACCACGTGATGTAACCGGCTCGTGTGCCCACAAAGACGGCCGCCTATGTGAGTCGGGGAGCGGGGAGTCGGGCCCCTGCCTGGCTACATCCCTTCCTGAGAAAGTCCTGAACCCTCGCCGAGCCTCAGTTTCCTCTGGAAAATAGGATTAACAACAACCCCGCCCACCTTCCCTGGGGCTGCTCCTGCTCTGAGGACCTCATGGGGGAAAAGGAATGAAAGCTACTGATTACACCAAGAAATATGTCTTGTTCTTCTGGTAATGTCCTGCTTGCTTTCTGACACCCGACTGGGCCCCCGGTGACATTTCATAAATAGGGACTGAAGCTGCCACCTCCAAATGGCATTTTTAAAGCCCCATCATTCTGACACACGAGTTCAAACAGCCTTCCAAATTTCCTCAGAAAAGAAACCTTTGTTTTTCAAGCAAGCTTTGAAGCTTGAAAATAAAGGCCTAGATGCTATTTTCTTGCAGACGATTTTAAGATCACGTAAAAGGGGAAAAGAAAATTTCCATGGAAGCAACTGCCGGGCATACTCAATACTTCAAAGGTCACTGCTCAAAGGTGAGGACTTACTCAGACACCCCAGGGTCCAGCCGTGGGAGACAAAGTGGCTGGCCTCACACGCTCACTTTTTTTTTTTTTTTAATGTTTATTTTTGAGAGAGAGATGGAGTGTGAGTGGGGGCGGGGCAGAGAGAGAGGGAGACGCAGAATCCGAAGCAGACTCCAGGCTCCGAGCTGTCCACACAGAGCCTAGTGCGGGGCTCAAACCCACAAGCCATGAGATCATGACCTGAGTGAACGCTGAGGCCATGCGTAACCGACTGAGCCACCCAGACCCCCCACATGCGCACTTTAGGATAGGACAGCACAGGACAGGACAGGATAGGACAGGACAGGACAGGACAGGACAGGATAGGATAGGATAGGGTGCAGCGTTTCTGAGAAGTGTTTTCCCATCTAGACCCAGAAGACTGCATGTTGGGCTGAGCTCCGAAAACAACTAGTACCGCCGTCCAGAAAAGTCGCCCCGAATCCATTCCTGGGAGAATGTTCAGAAATAATGCAGAGCTCAACGCATTAGATTGGGTACTCAGAATTCCAAAGTAAAAAGAGAATAAAATCTGGACATAAACTCGGTATATCCCGAAATACTGGAAGATGAGAGAGGGAAGAGGTGCCGGGACGCTCGTTCATGGGCAATTTTCGGACGGAAGTAAACCAGAGTCCAGGGGGCGGTGATGCGTCTAAACTCTCCTGCAGAAGAGCAGAGCTAGTCTGCAGCGAGACGGAACCCAACATGCGTCCCGGGCCCCCCGCTGCAGGTACTCGACGACCTCAGGGATGTGAACATGTGTGAGGGGCAGGCTAAGAGTCTATAAACCAAAATCATGGAGTCCTACAGGACTGAGGGCAGGAACAACCCCTCCTACTCATCACGGATCCTATATCTAGCAGGTTTCTCTCGGACCCAGACTAAATGAAAAAGAAATCTGCTAACACAATCCGGCTCCCATTCTTACAGTAGATATTTTAGGCTTTAAAATTATAAAAGCCATCAGATAATGTGCCACAACACACTATAAACTATTTGTACTTCATTATCACGGCCAGCTCTCTACAACCAGACAAATATGTTAAAGCAATTAGCCTGGTAATGAAAACAAAACATTAACCAAACAAAAGAACTAAGTCATTTATGAGTATGTGGTTTATCTCTGCTCAAAAAGAATCTACTATATTATCTTATTGTCTGGTATTGTCGAGAAATAAGACATCGTTGTGTTCACAAAAAGCTACGATATGAATTAAACAATGAACACAAGTTTTCAAGAAATTAAAACACATTGCATAACGCAGTGCACAACAATTGCGCAGAAAATCTAAGTTCTTTTTAATTTTTTAATGTTTTTTTATTTTTTTGAGAGAGAGGAAGACAGAGAACGAGCGGGGGAGGGGCAGAGAGAGGGGGAGACACAGAATCCGAAGTGGGCTCCAGGCTCCAAGCTGTCAGCATAGAGCCCGATGTGGGTCTCGAACCCACAAACTGAGAGATCATGACCTGAGACGAAGTCAGACGTTTAACCATCTGAGCCGCCCAGGCGCCCCTGAAAAATCTGAGTTCTAATAATTACTCTGTACTTTCCTCCAATCCCAAGGCCTCAGTTTCCTGTGGAGGAATGATTTATTCCATCTGCTTATTGCATTAGTTTCAAGAATGTGTGCACAACTGTGCTTTGGATAACATAAAGCAATACATAAAAATGTAAAAAAAATTATTTACTGAACGTCAGTTAACCTTTAAAGTTTCAAGGAACTTATTAAAAGTAAGTGTCATGAAAGTAAGAACTGAATTAAAAAAAATTTTTTAATGTCTATTTACTTTTGAGAGAGAGAGAGAGAGAGAGGCAGAGTGCAAGCAGGGGAGAGGCAGAGAGAGAAGGAGACACAGAATCCGAAGCAGGTTCCAGGTTCTGAGTTATCAGCACAGAGTCCGACGCAGGGCTTGAACCCACGAACCGTGAGATCGTGACCTGAGCCAAAGTCAGACACTCAACCGACTGAGCCACCCAGGTACCCCTGAATTGAATTTTTACAATTTTTTTAAGGCATGGTGGGCCCAAGATTGAACGAACATAGCTGCCCTGTCAGCGAAGAAAGTACAGCAAAGTTCCAGATGTTTCTGAATGCTAACAATGGCAAATCAAAGTACCAAGCAGTGCATGCATGATTAATCTTATAAGCATATAGTGAGCTAAATTCTTTCTGCTTCCTGCATCAAATGTTTAAAAGCAAAAGTAACACGGGCTCTATACGGATTTTGCTCTGCTAGCTCAAATAATCAACTTTGTGCGAGACCACAATTTGGTGAGTGTGTAATAGCTCAGACTTTTGACACAAACCTACCTGTGGGTGCCTTGTTAAAGAGCAACACTAATTAAGCATCAACATTATAGTCTTGAAACACATGAACTGCCTTTTTGTAAACACTACAAGTCCAGATAAAGGTCTTTACGTCCCTAGAACTTTCCATAAAAGGCAACAGTAACCTAACGGACCTTTTATTTATTTTTTTATTTTTTATTTTTTTTCAATATATGAAATTTATTGTCAAATTGGTTTCCATACACCCAGTGCTCATCCTGAAAGGTGCCCTCCTCAATACCCATCACCCACCCTCCCCTCCCTCCCACCCCCCCAATGGACCTTTTAGAGCACCACAGGCCAGGCCCTCTGCAATACTCAAGAGACAGGTGTCCAATTCTCTCACTCAGTGTGGAGAACTCCTGAATGCTTTTCTCCAATCTAATCAGCTATAGTTTGGTTTTTTTGTTGTTGTTTTTTGTTTTTGTTTTTGCTATTTAACACATAAAGAGCTAACCTACAGAGGCAAAATTCTTACAACTGTACTTATCCGAAGGAAAAAAATGGTTAGGGGTAACAACTGTATTGCTTCTGCTGAAGGACCTACATGTTTACTTCAGTCTAGAGCAGAAGAAATTTTACATCACTTTGGATGCCTTAACCTTCAAACCGTCCTTTATTGTAGATTGCTGTTACGCGCACGGTTCAAAACTCCAGTGTCAAACTCTGACTGGCAAACGAAATCTCCCCTTAGGCTCCTTGAACTAAGTGCACGCTGCCTGATTTTGCTTAGAGACGAGAAGAAAGGGCCTGTGGCCCAGTTAGGCTGCTAGGAGAGCCTCAGGTGGGGACACCCTTCCCTCTCCTCCACACCTTGTCTATTTCAGGAAGTCTGATACTTAGATTTCACCAGATCGGAAACCAGTTCTTTCTCAGCAGTTGCCCTAGAACAACCCACCGACAGCCTCCCTTTAAACGGCCCCTCCCAAAGGGACCCATTCTGGTGTCGAAGTCCCTAGTGCTCCAGAGGGAAAGAAATGATTCTTGGCTGACAAGAGCAGGACAGTGACATCATGACAAGAAACCGGCCAAATCAACTGGATATGCTGTTCCACGGTTGTGGCTGTTCTCTGATGGTATGAAATACACGCGTGTCATCCATTTCCAGGGGAGCCCCACCACCAGCCAGAGGAGCTCATTTGAGTAATTCCAGGGCCGAACAGAAACATTCAGCAGCCAGAAAATTCAAAGAACCACTTACTGTGGCAAAAATTAAAAACCACCTAAGAGTTCTACAGGGAGAATTAAATATAGCATCACACAACAGAATACTAATTACGCCTCTGCTAAAGACCAGACGATGTTTCTATAGCTGTAGTGATACATGCAGATTTGTCAAACAGGTTACAAAAGACAATGAAGCCATTTTTGTGAACATACATGTATCACAACTATCCACAGAAAGGAAGTCGAGGGGCACGTGGCTGGCTCAGGCGGTTAAGTGACCGACTTCGGCTCAGGTCATGATCTCATGCTTGGTGAGTTTGAGCCCCACGTCGGGCTCTGTGCTGGCAGCTCAGAACCTGGAGCCTGCCTCTGATTCTTGTCTCCCTCTCTCTGGACCTTCCCTGCTCACACTTTACTTTGTCTCTCTCTCTCTCTTTCTCTCTCTCTCAAAAATAAACATTAAAAAAAAAGAAGTCTAGAAGGATATGTCAGCTTCTGTTACCTTTGGATGTTGAAATTGTAAACTAAGTTTCTGCTTAATTTTTTTTCACTCTCTTCTAATTTCTCTGATAAATACACATTACTTCTGTTTAGAGAAGGGTTGTTTTTCCTTCAAGCATATTGTTTTTAAACATGGAGGCTACACTGTAAAATTAAAAATACATGCTTCCTACATTAGCTTTCTTTCAAAATCAGAAGTGGGTTTGCAGATTTCTCCAAGTAAGTGGATTCTTTGCCTCCTGTGTATAACTAGGTTCCCGAGTCCTCCTATTTCCAAAACAGAACGGTCCCAGGATATGAGCCAAACCATCAACAAAGATAAAGCTCAGATCCGAACCTAAGTGCATAAAGAAGTTCTGGTCTCAGAGATTTCCCATCATTCCAGAGAGAAAACAATGACAAACCATCAGAATTACCACTGTTCTGTCATCCAGGCTTTCAATACGCATCCATCCAGCTATCTACTGACTGTTTGAAACCCTGCCCTATTGTCATTTCAGTAAGGAAAACCATGCAGGTCTCCAGTGACAGCTAATCACTGCAGTTCCCCCCTGGGGGTTTCATTGTCAGAACCCAATTACCAAACTCTGAAGATGATCTATTTCCACCCAACTGATAAGCTGCCTAAGTCTGAAACCAGCAGGACTATTTTACTTACTTACTGATTTTATTTATTTGTTTGTTTGTTTGTTTGTTTGTTTATTATTTTTGAGAGAGAGAGAGACAGACAGACAGGGAGACAGAAAGCACACGAGTGGGGAAGGGGCAGAGAGGGGTCGGGGGAGAAGAGGATCCAAAGCGGGGTCTGTGCTGATAGCACAGAGCCCGACGCGGGGCTCGAACTCACGAACTGTGAGATCACGACATGAGCTGAAGTCAGATGCTTAACCGACGGGAACCACCCAGGCGACCCCAGCAGGAATATTTAATATTCATCTGGATAATCCATGGTCCTTGGACACAGACCCCTGTAGGAGCACTCAAGGCATGCTGGGAAATAATCAGGGTCTCCAAGTTGCACGGCTCTCACGTCCAGCTGAGGTGCGCGGTGATCGCATCTGCCCCAAGAAGCCGGGGAAAGGCTCCCCTCTCCTTACCTCTGTTTGCTTCCACTTTGGTTTCTGCCTGCAGTCTGACTCCACGGCAGCCACCGCCATGCTGCCGTCAGACGGGCCTCTGTGGTGTGCAGGGCGATCTCCTCACCGGACGCTGGAGGCCTCTGGGGGCTCCTACAGCTGCCTGGACAATGTTCACATTCCTGAGCCTCCGCCATGGCCTTCCATGACACAGCCTGTGTCTCCACCTGACAGCCTTTCCCTACAGGCAGAGGACGGGGCCTACACCCATGCTCATGTGGGTAGGGAAGATACGAGCCAGCACAGCAGCCCAGAGGGATGCCAGCCTTGGACCCTAACGGCCAGGGGCTGGGGTTTCCAGACCCAAGCCTGGGCAGACAACACGGCCTGAGGCCAGATCCAAGCAGGCAAATGGAACTAAGAATGAACTAAGACCCTTGAACTAAACAAGAATCCCTCTAAGACGACAAAAAATGGGCCTGTGAAATTAGTACCCGACGATGCGGACTTCGAACTCGCATGACCTGTGCGGTGTGGGTCCCAAGCCAAGAAATCGATGCAAATACACACACGAGAAGTTAACACAGAACAACCCCTTCGAGCCCTTTCAGCAGGCAAGAGTTCACAGGATTCCCACGGAAGAAGTGCTCTGAGCTGACGAAGAACAAGAATTGAAAATTATAAATCACACAAGGAAATAATCCACCATGAGGGAGAAACTTGGCAGGTGTGACAAACAGGAAGTTTGCCAAACCACGACCTTGAGAAAATGAAGTAAGTTTGAAGAGGCTGTGAAGTGAGTATACAAAAGAGGTAAATGAAAGTTGAAACCTCAATGAAACAGTAAGAGGAGAAAAAGAAAAGACAGGTGTGTTTAAAGAAATTATGAGAAAATCCCAGGTTCTCCCCTGGGCCTGTGCCCGGCGGATGCCCCCGGAGGAAAGCGGGGAGAACAAGAGCTAAACCGGCTCGTGAAAGGAAGAGAAATGGTCAAACATCTAAGGTGTATTGGTTTAAAGGCAACGGACAAGTTTTTTCAAAGCCCCAAGCTCCAGTCCTCCAGCATCCATACAGTCTAGCAGGGGAGATGGAAAACGAAGTCCAGTCGATCAAGAGAGGAATCGCATTTCAGGATAGGTGTATGAGTGATTATGTGTCCGTTTCCAGGGCCTCTTCAAGCTCTCCTGGTTTTTCAAAAAGAAGGAACAGGAAAGGGGCACCTGGGTGGCTCAGTCGGTTAAGCGGCCGACTTCGGCTCAGGTCACGATCTCGCGGTCCGTGAGTTCGAGCCCCGCGTCGGGCTCTGGGCTGATGGCTCAGAGCCTGGAGCCTGCTTCCGATTCTGTGTCTCCCTCTCTCTCTGCCCCTCCCCCGCTCATGCTCTGTCTCTCTCTGTCTCAAAAATTAAAAAAAAAAAAAAAAAAAAGAAGGAACAGGAAAGGCAAGGAGAAGAGCAGAGAGGGTAGGTGAAGAAGCTGGTAGCTGGAGAAGTGCCGAGGGGGCGGGGTGAAGAAGCAGGTGGCCGGCTGGGAACAGATGGGAGGAGCCAAGGAAGCAGAGCCCCAGCCCCCGGGAAGGAAGGATGAGAAGCAATGTGATTTCTGGAAGAGAAGCCAGGAAGGTGAGAAGCTCATTGGCACAGGTGCCTTGAAGGATCGGGACGGCTGGGGCGGGGAGAAGGGGGGAGTGGAGGGGGGGAGGCGGGACTCAAGATAGAAGGACTGGTTAGAAGACCATTTAGGAAGTTGCCCCCGCCTCTCCCCGCAGCTGGGGAGCCTGCACGTGTCTTCCGCGGAAGGGGGGCACCCGCGCCGTTAAGAGCAGGGGCATCGCACGAAAACAGGGACTAAGGAAAGCACATGCACACAGATGCGACGTCACACCTGCCCCGGCCCCTCGCCTCCTTACAGCCCCCGACACTGGAAGAGAAAAGGACCCGGACCGTCTGGCACTGAAATCCGCAGAAAACAAGAGGAGTGAAGGGCGCGGCTCGAACAGCATCTCTGGCGCTTCCCTTACAATTCGAATGGACAAATGAAAGGTAACAGACACCTGAAGAAACTCTCCAATACACAGGAAAGCCAGAGACTGAAACAAAACAGGGCACGGAACACCCACTAAGTAGGGAATTCCAAATGTGGAGAAAAACGAGTATTCACGACCTCAGACAGACGCCGCGAACAGAATGGGCCACGCACGGAAAGGCAGTCGGAGAATCTTAAAAGGAAAGCCGTTTGTGAATGAATTCACGGCAAACATGAAAACAGCACAACATATTCAGTTGGAAAAAAAAAAAAATCTCTCCGTGGAAGAAGACAGAGATGGAAAACTGAGAGCAAAGGTAAAAACACGAAGAACAGAATCCAGGGAGTTTCGTATGTGGGAGAGAAGGGATTTCTCAGAACCGAGGGGGACAGGAGTGGCCAGGGGTGAAAGCGTTCCCCAAGTGGCCGTAAAAGCTGAGAATATACGTTCCTGTTATCACGGTCCGGTTAACAGGTCACGTGAAAGGAAAACGGGAGGCGACATCTTGAAGGACGCTCTGCCCGCCTGCCGGTCGCCGGCCAGAAGACCCAAGGCAGACTTGGGGTGTGGACACAGCAGAATGCACCGCCCCGAGATGGGCTACCTTGACAGAGGTCTGCTGTCAGGTGAAGGCCATCGAGGGGAGGCGGCCACAAGAAAGGCGCTCTGCCCTTCCCCGCCTGCCCACAAGCTGCACGTGAATTTGTCAAGGTCGCCCCCGCCTCTCTACCTGGAACAGCAGAAGGGGAGCCAGGAGAGCACCTCAGACTCCGCCCGGAGGATCCACAGGACAGACCTTGCCCGCCTTTGCTGCTGCCCGAGAGAAGACCCACATCCTTCAGCCCTGGTCTTGCCTTCACTAAGAAACTTTACTGTTCTTCTTGTCGAGATGCTGTAACGACCCAAGTTCTTCCCGTTCCTTCGAGCACCTCATCACCTTGGTCAGCTCGCTGGGCTTTTTCTCTGGCTCATCTGTCTTTTGTCAAGTCTCATTTATCGGACCCCAGCCAGAGAGTGTGACATGGCTACAAGAAAAGGTTATTGCTTCCCTCCCTGCGATACCTAGACGTGGAGTTATTGCGTGATTTTCAGCCACGCTGCTGTTAACAGGCAATGGTGTCTCTTTAATACCATATGAACCCCCAGAATAACAGTACCGTAAAGTATGGATGCATTTTACAGACAGGGAGCATGTCCCCCAGATTTGCAGAGTTCACATTTCAAATATATTTTCCCCTTGTCTCATATACCATCAAAATGTCCTGGAAGGCTTAAGATTTCAGTTTCTACACTGCTTCCCCTCCCCCCACCCCCCTGAACGCTTCCGTGGCCCAGAAGCAGTTAGAGATTTTTAGTCAGATGTGTGCTGATGATTTTCCTCAAAAGCATGGTCATTTTTAACCATCTGTGGGCTTTGGAAGACCCACTGGGGCCCAAACCACCACACAGAGCACTAAGATGCAGCTAATTTAAAGTATACTTTTGGTGTTCCAACTGGGGACTGCCCAGTGTTGGTAACAGACTGAGAGCAGGCAGAAATGACAGAAGACGGTTTCCTGATTACTATAAAATAAAGAAATCTCATCTGCAGTGAAGGTTTTTTTGCCAGTCCCCCGAGGATTAGAAATACCACGTAATTCTAATGGAATGGAACACTTCCATTTCAGTGAGAAAAAGCCTACCCCATCTCTTCTCAACTTACACCTACAGAAATAAATGTAACTCACTGAGGTAAAAGGAAAGCTAATTTAGGGAACATGACCCAGGGGGAACAACACCATGTTCCCAAATTAGCAACAACTCACAGGCCCAGAGAGGAGAAATCAAGTTCAAGTCTATGTCCCAAAATAAATTTCTAATACTTGCGTGGACAGCTAGATGGGCGCAAACTCTTTTCAGACTAGAGAGCGTCCCGAGGGTGGATTCTAAGTGGATGGCACTTACATGGGCGTCCTCTGGGCAGCCTTTGCCAGGAAGGCTTGCTTCCAAAAAGCTAGTGGAGGTCTCCTCTACCTTTGTATCCACACTCAAAATAGACGCATTAAGCACTCCCCCACTCCCCTCCCCACCCCGACAGCTATTATAAGAACTGTTATAAAATGAGTATCCAACATCAGCTTCTTGCCAGCCACCGGCCACGACCTTGGTTCTAACTACCTGATAACTTCTTAAACTTCTGGGGCCCACATTCACTGGGTTTCTTCATTTTTTTTTTTAAGTTAAAAACTTTTTACCTTTGAGAGACAGAGCATGAGGAGGGGAAAGGCGGAGAGAGAGGGAGACACAGAATCCGAAGCGGGCTCCAGGCTCCGAGCCGTCAGCACAGAGCCCGATGTGGGGCTCGAACTCACAAGCCGTGAGATCATGACCTGAGCCGAAGTCAGACGTTTAACCCACTGAGCCACCCAGGCGCCCCCTCCCCCAATTTTTTTTTAATTTGCCTGTAGTTGATGCACAATGTTACATTAGTTTCAGGTGTACAACGTGGTGATTTAACGTCTCTCTATACATTATGCTACGCGCTGTGCCCCTTTATTAACTAACCAGTGGTCAACAGCACAAAGTTCAGCCGCACAGAAAGGGATGATCCTCGTCCATCAAACTGGCGGGCACTGAGGCGGACTTGTCTGGAAAAAGCCTGAAGCTCCAGCTTTGCACCGAGGCCGAGTACCACAAGGGGGCAGCAGAGGGTCCGCAAAATCACGCACTCCTCCCCTCGCCCTTCCCCAGCTGCAAAGGATTTTGGAGACCTCCTCCAATAGAGATCCGCACCTAAGCAGTCCAAGCAGGTACCAGAGCCAGTAGGAACTAGAACCTCGGGCCACAACCGATGCTCCTTCCATCTGATTCTAATGTGCATGTAGTGACCCTACCATCAGCAACATGGCCCATTCCTGGCTTCTAGGTGACCACACTTCAAGTCAGAGCTAGCCTGCCATCTCACCTAAGATACTTAAGCATGTACCCTTGCTTTATATAAAAAACTTCCTAAGTTTTATTCTCTGGCTACCATAACTTAACGCAACAAAATTAGAACCCTGCAAATGGTGAACCAAATCAATGATGGACAGGTGAATTGTAGAAACTGTGTAAAATTATGTAAATTGTAAAATTAGCAAAAGCCATGATGAAAAAAAATAGGAGATCTGAACAAGCACAGCTATGGCTAATGTTCGTGTGGTGAAATACATTCTTTTTTAAAAAATTTTTTAGTCTTTATTTTTTTTTGGGGGGGAGGGTGCAAAAAGGGGGGGCACACAGAATCTGAAGCAGCCTCCAGGCTCTGAGCTGTCAGCACGGGGCTTGACATGGGGCTCAAATTCACAAACTGCAAGATCATGACCTGAGCCGAAGTCGGACGCTTAACCGACTGAGCCACCCAGGAGCCCCTGAAATCCGTTCTTTCTAAACAAACGTTTTGAGCACGACTAACACACAGTGTGGCATTGTTAGTGGCAGGTGTGGCCCACAGTGGTCTGACTTCCCTGTTCGTTATGACGTGCTCACCACAAGGGTGGCTGCTGTCCTCACCATTCGACGCCATCACAGCACCAGTGACCGTATTCCCTGTGCCGAGACCTTCATCCCCAGGACAGACTCGTCCCGTCACTGAAGTGTCTCCCTCTCCCCTTCACCCATCTGTCCGTCCCCCACCTGCTTCCCTCCGTCAACCACTGGCTTGTTCTCTGTTGAAACACATTCTTTGCTCTCAAACGGCTTCGAACATCTATCACTCTGTAGTGTAGAGTGAAGTAAGTTCCAAGCGGATCACATGTAAAGTGTTCTCTCGGCTTCACGTGTATTCATGAAGTCTCTACCATAAACACAAATATCACGCCAAGGGTAGGAACCACAGCCTTAAACAAACAACCATAAAGATACCAGTCAAACTACTTCATAAATGAAAACACCGGGCAAGATGTTTTTCTAACCTGTCGCAGATCATAAATACAAGGAACTATCGAAAAATCAGTTAAAGGGAAAGACTTTAAACAAAGATTACAAGCAGGCCAATCACACACACACACACACACACACACACACACACACACACACAAAACCAACCAACAAATGGGGAAGAAAAAAAAAATCCAATCTCACCAGCTAAACACAGTTACAGCCATTGCCCTGCCAAAGATGAGGAAGAACCCTAATTAAAACCAAAACAACAAAACAACAACAAAACCAACAACCAGCACCTCCAGCTTCTGGCAGCGGACCGTGACCCCACTTCCTTCTTCTTTCCGCGCAGCCACCGCGGCACAATACCACATCTCGCTTGAACTGCTGCCCCGGCCTCAACCCGCCCACCCCAAGCGGTCTCCATAAGGCGCCCAGGAGAGCTTCTTCAAGGGCGGTTCCCCGCCTGGAAATCCTGCAACGCTTCCCGCGCTTGTTACGTAGCTTTCCAGACCTTTCCTGCCTTCGCATGGCCAAGAGCCACCACTGCACACTTTGTATGCTTCAATTACTCCGGTCTGCTTCTAGTTGCCAACTGCCGCAGGGCCTTTGAACATGCAGTCACTGCTGCCTGGGGCACTTTCACCCTATTTCTTCACTCTGACGGCACCTCTTCAGACAAGCGTCCGTCCTGCGGCCATCCTCTTAGTACATCATCTCACTTACTGAGCGTCTTTGTGTCCTACCAGGATGCAAGTTCCTCAGAGGAAGGCCCCTGTCATGTTTTTTCATTACTGCATCCCCAGGAGCTAGCACAGTGCTCCGTACATCGTAGGCACTCGGTATAAATACCTGTTCCACTGGTGAAAAAAGAAATAGTGGCTAAGGAAGACAGCTGACTATAGTTTTTTAAGTGTTCATTTATTTAAGAGAGAGAGAGAGAAGGAGGAAGACACAGAATCTGAAGCAGGTTCCAGGCTCCAAGCTGTCAGCACAGAGCCTGACATGGGACTCGAAACCACGAACCATGAGATCATGACCTGAGTTGAAGTCGGACGCTTAACTGACTGAGCCACCCAGGTGCCCCTCAGAGCATAGGTCTTAAATCCAGATTCTTCCCAATGGAAGAATAAACAGATTATTCTCTTTGAAACTCATTTTCTCCCACCTATAAGAAGAGAATAAATCCATAAACTACATCATCAAAAAATTCATTAAAGAATAAGTAATCTCTTGAAAAGAAATACATCTAGGATACTCAGACAGGAAAACATGTCTTTTGATCCCACACCTTCTTCCTGATAAGACTTACTTTAGTAGAAGAAAACACTGAGCCGTTCTGGCTTAAGCACTTCCTTGCTTCAACACATAAAAGGAATCGGCCGTCCAATTGCTATGCCTAAAAAAGGACGTTCAGAGAGGCTTCTCCATTTTCCCTCTTTGCCACAGGCAAAGCAAAGAGAAAATGCAGAGTCAAGACTACCATCTCCAAACCAGAAAAGTATTCAAAGGAAAGTTCCTCTTCATATTTACACAATAAATTAAAGTAAAAAAAACCCCGGGTTTCCCTCCAAATTATAAACACCATCCTTCTGCACCTCAAATTAAGCCCTTACGCTTTTCTTTTTTTTTAATGTTTATTTATTTTTGAGACAGAGAGAGACACAGCATGAGCAGGAAAGGGGCAGAGAGAGAGAGAGGGAGACACAGAATGTGAAGCAGGCTGCAGGCTCTGAGCTGTCAGCACAGAGCCCGACGCGGGGCTCGAACCCACAAACTGTGACATCATGACCTGAGCCGAAGTCGGACGCTTAACTGACTGAGCCACTCAGGCGCCCCTGCCCTTACGTTTTTCAAAGTTACCGAGATCGTCCTCAGTAGTAAGTTCGATCAGGTGTGTGTGAGTACCACGGTGCTTAGCACAGCCTAAATAGGAGGGCTTACTCATGTTTCCCAACAGCTCCGAAGTATGAGAGCTTCTGGATTGTTCACGGACAGACCGCTCATCAGTCTGCAGCGGCGGCCGAACAGTCCCAGGGAATCGGGCACACCTGAGCAGGGCCCCCCATTATCATTACCCAGCAGGGCCTGGCCACTGAGCTGTGTTTTTTAAGTGCCCAAGTCAGGCAGTGCTCACGTTTTCTTTTCTGTCTTCACACTTCTGCACGCGTTAACACCTGAGCCGCTTGCGCACACGTCAGTTTCACGTACAAGGAGAACACTGCGTTATCATAACCCGAGGAGGTGGCCTGGCTCATGAAAAGCATTTCAAAATCTTGTCAAATGATCTGAAGATGTAAACGGTGAGCTCAAACAATTTCACTTCCAAATGTCACGGGTTATTTCAAGTTTAAGAGAGAAACAAGGAGCGAGGGACAATACGGATTTAATCTGTAGAAGAACAAAACACCAATCACGAAGATCAAAACTGGAGAATGACTTGAGAACAGCAACCACACACTACCTCTGGGGGAAAAGGATCTCTCAATAAGGAGGGTACGATTTAGCACCTTGAAAGGCCCACAACAGCGTTCCAAATCGTTTCTGACAACTGCATTCTTACCATAAAATAACCCAGGCGGTCCCATACACGTGTCTATACCATACCTTGAGCATGCTCCACGCCTAGGCTACCGTGGTCAAGCTACACGCGTGATAAAAGGCCCTTGTACCTAAAATAAGTCCTGCTTGCCCAGACCGACCTCGGGACGTGTTACACAGACACCTGCTCACTAAAGGAACCTGTTGATCAGCACTCAGAGAGCAGATTACCAGAGCGCTTTGGCAGGGCGGCAGGCACGTCAACTCCCCTGAGGACACAGCTCAAATTCAGCTTCTATTTATAATAGAATATTTATAAATATATATTTATAATCCTAACGAGCCTTTCTTCTGGATATAAACAGAGCCAGCACTGAAGCGCTAAGGACTAAAAAATTATACGTATCCCTAAAAGCCAAATTGGTTAATCAAAATAAAACCAAACATTTATGAAGTACATACTAGCACTGAGCACTGTCCCGGGCACCCTGCGAGCCACAGGAACATACACACCACGCTCCTAAGTAAGTTACAATGTCCCCCAGCCTCCTATTTGCCTCCCTACCCCTCCTGTGCGCCTTCTTCAGTTCTGTGAAGTGTGCTCCATGCTGCCGAGCGCACGGGCACAGACCTTGAGCAGGCGCTCTGCCCCCCTCCCGCCCCCCTCCCTTCAGTGCACACCGTCAGAGCCAATCCCCTCAGGCGTGAGACCCCCAGTGTTCGGGGACACTCATGCCCTAGTCAGAAACTCTTACTCAGAAGCACCCCATATGTGTATGAAAGTCTCAACCGTTCAGGGACCAGTGGGGCATCTCACACAGCACAGTCTCTTAGTAAATACTCGATGGATGGATGGATGGATGGATGGATGGATGGATGGATGACTAGGCGGAACTAATGGTTACTAGTTAGCCAGCACATCGAGCCTCCTAATTAATACTGCAGTTCCCACCTGATGGCTATTACCCATCATTAAGGAACATCAGACCAGCATCCACAACAGACGCAGAGTAATGCACTGAACTTGGGGCTGACTTTATCATTTCCAAGATGACTAAGGTTTTGGTTTCTGGATGTCATGACCGTACTGAGCCTCCATCTTCAAGTGCCGTGTATCCCTGACAGTGAGAACCGAAGATCTGAGAAGGGTCTCACAGACAACGCGACAGGTGGGATAAATGGAACGAAGGGTACCAAAAGTGTGGGACAGGAGATAAACACAAATAATGTGTGTGAGATTCAACACAAGCAGAAATAATTAGATGGAATTAAGACTGTCCTAGCCTTTACGTAAGGCAATGTGACATGATTTACCAAAATCTACAACTTACTTCACGTCCCAGAAACTCCATTTCTAAGAATCTGCCTTATAGACATATTCACGAGTCAAGATGGACGTTCAAGAACATTCACTGCAGCCCTGTTTATACTGCAGAAGCATCTAGACATCCTTCGTCGCGATCTGGGTAAGTCAATGCGGTGCCTCCTCACAGCATAACATACCAGACAGTCATCTGACGGAATGAGGCATTATCTGCAGATACCAACATGGCTGTGATACAGAAACACACACGATTTTCATTCTAAAATGCAGGTATTTTGCCGTATGCGTGTATATACGTGTGCGTAAGCATTCCAAGTCTGTAAGTGTGTATGATACAGAGGCGATGGGATAACAGGGTGGAAACTGGGAGTGCGTGAGGAAATGTCGCCAGCTTACACATGATCTATAGGCAGTAACCATGTACCACTCTGTGCTTTCAAAAAAAATAAAGATTACAAAGAGTGTGAGAAGAAAAGGAGAAAGAGAAGAGGGAAGAAAACACTGCTGAAGAATTCTCAAGTCTAGCATTAACGTTTGTCTTTTAGAATATAAACGCCAGGGGTGCATGCGTGGCTCGGTTGGTTAAGCGTCCGATTCCCGGTTTCAGCTTGGGTCCACGATCTCATGGTTTGTGGGTTCGAGCCCTGATTCGGGCTCTGAGCTGAAAGCGAGGAGCCTGCTTGGGATTTTCTGTCTCCCTCTTTCTCTGCCCCTCCCCTGCTCTCTTTCTCAAAAACTAAATCAACATCAAAAAAAAATAATAAAACATAAATGTCCATCTGGAAACAGCTGCCCAGGCCAGGCAGCCCTAGACCACACCTTCCCTGCAGCCCCGTCTTCCTGGGGCCCCCAGTCCCCTGTGTCTTCAGAAACCCACCCAACATTGCTGGCAGTGGCGGCTGTGGTCAGAAGGAAAGTGAACAAAACCAAGCAGCCCCGGTCCCGGCCCCCGGCAGGCCCCCCACCCCATCCCAGAGTCGAGCCGCACAAGGGTAGATGACAGACCTCCTGTTTTTAAATGCTCTGGTCCCCCCGAGGGTAAAACTAGCAGATAAAATCAGATTGTTAGATTCTGTTAGGTATACGTACACCTACCTTTGTATTAGGCAACGTTTACACGGTAGGAAGCTTAGGAGTTCAGGGCTGAGATTATATTTAGTTGGTTTTGAGCTGTGGGTTTCAGATGGCACCAGCCTGTCTCTGGGGAAAAGAGGCCCCGTGAACAACAAGAAAGTGACCAAGCGCATCGGTAAGCACCCTTATGCGCATTTCCACACCGTTACAAGCTATCTTCTTGGAGAGTGTTCCAGGATACAGAGAAATACCAGGATGGTCTACACTGCCAATTTTAAGCAAGTACAGTACACGTATGGCAGGATCACAGTTTTGTGATATCTGCATCATACAGACAGATACACACGCACAGAAAATCAGAGTTTAGGTCCACATACCAAACTGACGACAGTTACCCCCGGTGACTTAATGATTCTACGTATCTTCTCAGAGCTCAAAACGTAGTATCACGAGTACCTATTATTCTTCTAATAAGTAAAAGGCTATAAAAAAGAATATCTGTTTTCTTTATCATTTTTTTAAGGTTTTATTTATTTTTGAGAGCGCTCAAGCAGGGGACGGGCAGGGAGAGGGGGACAGAGGATCCGAAGTGGGCTTTGTACGGACAGCTACGAGCCCGACGCGGGGCTCGAACTCACAAACCTTGAGATCATGACCTGAGATCACTGACTGAGCCACCCAGGTGCCCCTAAATAGCTATTTTAAAGGTGGATGCCCAGGGCAGCTGGGTAGCTTGGTCGGTCAAGTGTCCGGCTTCGGCTCAGGCATGGTCTCACAGTTCGTGAGTTCGAGCCCCGCGTCGGGCTCTGTGCTGATGGCTCAGAGCCTGGAGCCTGATTCAGATTCTGTATCTCCCTCTCTCTCTGCCCCTCCCCCGCTAGTGCGCGCGCGCTCTCTCTCTCTCTCTCAAAAATAAATAGACATTAAAATTTTTTTTAATGAAAGGTAGATGCCTTCCTCAACACACGCATTCCACCTGTCACCCTACTCACACCAAAAATGCCAGCAACTTGGAGAGGAGACGCAGGGAACTGACAGACTGAACCCAGCAGACACATCTCACTTATAGCTCCTCTCAAAACCAGCCGCTGCAAGGGTTCTGGTCTCACGAAACCCCCGAGGCCTGTCCCTGGGCTTCGTTCTGTGGCCCGCTAGCTCTATCACAGGGCCACGGGAATCACAGGCTATGAAAAGCGGAACCACGGCACGCTGGCTGATGCGGCCTCAGCAAATGGCAACTTGTCCTCTATGCTTCTGTGAGACACCTAACACGCGGAAATCAAAACAGCAAAGGTCAAAGTCTTTAGAAGGCTATTAACTTCCGCAGGAGTTACGCTCAAAGTATAATGGGTTCTTGGAAGGAAGGAAGAGATTTTTTAGGGAAAAAAAAAAAGAGAAAAATGGATCTTACATTTTTTATTTGCCGGTACTTTATAAGCTATAAAATTATCTAATTCTCTCAGCAAATATTTTGGGGAAGTTTACTGTACCCCTATTTTACAGGCCAGGCCATGGAGGCTGAGAAAGTGATTTCAGGTTAGATTCTTGTACAACAGTTTTAATCCTATTATTACATCAAGGAATTATCCAGAATTATATTTGAGATGAACAAAGCAAATGATTCTTTTCTTTTAAAGCTTAAAAACACTTCCATTGCAATTCTATTTTATCAGAATTTAAAAAATTTATCCAGGATCAGGGCACCTGGGTGGCTGAGTTGGTTAGACGTCCCAACTCTTGGTTTTGGCTCAGGTCATGATCTCAGGGTTCCTGAGTTCGAGCCCCGTGTCGGGCTCTGTGCTGGCAGTGAGGAACCTGCATGGGATTTTCCCTCTCTCTCTCTCTCTCTCTCTCTGCCTCTCTCCCACTCATGCTCCCTTGCCTCTCTCTTTCAAAAATAAATAAACTTAAAAAAAAATTATCCAGGATTTCCTTTCAAACTTGTGTTCTCATCTTCTGATTGAAGTTTTGAAACAATGCTGTTTTTTTTTCCAAACATGTATTTTCAAACTATCAATTTTTTAATGAAGCAAAACAAAGTAGGGGAGGGGCAGAGAGAGAGGGAAAAAGAATCCCAAGCAGGCTCCCACTGTCACTGTAGAGCCTCACACAGGGCTCGGACCCACAGACGGTGAGATCATGACCTGAGCTGAAACCAAGAGTCTGACACTCAACGGACTGAGCCACATAGTTGCCCTTCCTCTTCTTGTATCTTGTGAATTAAACAGTATAAGCTTCACTGGTGTAACTGGGCCACCCGTATTTTTTTTTTAATTTTTTTTTTAACGTTTATTTATTTTTGAGACAGAGAGAGACAGAGCATGAACGGGCGAGGGTCAGAGAGAGGGAGACACAGAATCTGAAACAGGCTCCAGGCTCTGAGCTGTCAGCACAGAGCCCGACGTGGGGCTCGAACTCACGGACCACGAGATCATGACCTGAGCTGAAGACGGCCGCTCAACCGACTGAGCCACCCAGGCGCCCCGTATTTATAGAGAAAAGTTTGAGAGGGCGGCAAGAAGAGACCGAAACTGGGTATTTGCAGTTTGGAGACGCAGGATGTAGAAATGATGTGAAAACCATTTCAACAGCTTTATAATGAATAGTTTCCCTTTTCCTTGGTAAACATCTATGTAACTTTGACTTGGACTATTTCAGAGATTTTTTTTAATTGCCTTAAATACAAAGTTCTCTTAATACTGCTTCACACACACACACACACTATATATATATATGTATATAATATATATGTATTATATATATATATTAGATATATATATAATATATATATATAAAATGTTATATTATTAACATGCACTGCTTTTCCCAACAGGGACAAAGGCATTCTTTCTGTCGACATAAAGCCTGTGTAACTGGAGCGCAGTGTGGTCAGGGCTGCTGTTTCTGGAGCACACACACTTGAACACGAGGCAGCCACAGGCCTAGGGGTTCAAGTGGGCTCTGCAATGTCCAAGACTGGGTTCGAATCCTCTCTCCTTCTGTCATGGACAACGACCGCCATGTGTGTGACCTGGGGTGAGTCACCCCAACGTCCAAGCTCCTTGTTTCGTCATCTCTTAAATGAGGATAAATAATATCGATCTGAGGTGGTTAAAAAAAAAAAATTTTTTTTTTGGCCTTTCATTTTGAAGTAATTTCAAATTTGCAGAAAAGCTGCAATAATACTACAGAAAACTGAGGAACGCCCTTTGCCCAGCTCTGCCTTGTTAACTTAGATAACCTTAGTGCAGTTACCAAAACCAGGAGACTGACATCGTTGGGTCATCAACTAAGCGACCAATCTTCTCTGAGTCTTGCTAGGGTCCCTCCAATGTCCTCTCTGTTCCCACCACCATGCAGTCATCCCGCCTCCTCGGTCTCCCCGAATGTGTGGCCATCCCCGATCTTTTCTTGTGCCTCGTGGCCTTGACACCGCTAAGG
Source organism: Panthera tigris (assembly GCF_018350195.1). Lineage (NCBI taxonomy): Eukaryota > Metazoa > Chordata > Mammalia > Carnivora > Felidae > Panthera > Panthera tigris. Next base: position 6,551,734 of record NC_056670.1, read on the forward strand.
GACTATAGTTCTTCCGTGGGGTGTCTCTCAATTTGGGTTTCAAGGCTGTTCCCTCTAGACTGAGGTTGTGCATTCTGGCAAGAATACCTCGTGTCCTACTCAGGGCATTGTATGACGGGGAAGGCGATGTCCCCATCGCATTACTGGTAATGCCGACGCGGACCCTTAACGAAGCTGGGAACCTCACAGAGTTGTTTCCATAAGCAGTGGTTCTGGCCCACAGTAAGGCCTCCATAAATGAAAGCCATTGCTATGGCAAAGGTCAGACAAAGAACGCAAATTTTGGAATCAGGTAGATGGATGTGTGTTCTCATGCCCCTTCCACCGGTTTCTGCCATGTGACCAAGGGCAAGGTTTTTAACTTGCCTGCTTTCCTCGGCTGAACCATGAAGATGAAACTACCTGTGAAGTTGCCATGGGCTGTTTGTTATTATACAGTTGTTAAGAGGACAAAATGAGAAAATTTAGGTAAAGGACTCGCTATTATTACTTTTTCAAGAAGCTACTGTTTTTCTGCAAAATAAGCACCAGGACTTAAGGTAGGAAACCTGAGGTCCGAGAAGAAAGGTGGTCCTGGGTCACGGTGGGAGCTGGAAAGGTGGGAGGTAGGAAGGCCGGAGCCAGCAGCACCCCACTCTCACTGGCAGCTCACCCTTGGATGGGAGAACAGCATTGCTGGAAGAGCCCAGAAACACAAGAGCCCAATCCCTGCTGCAGGGCACACTCATTCCCCCAGGTAAGGTCACCTCCCCTGTCAGCTGGGATCCCCTACAGGGGGAGACGCTTCTGCTAACTGCAAAAGTATCAGAGCAATACGTGTGTTCTCTGTGCAAACCGGTCTGAGAAAGACCGATGCCATGGCCGCCAGGCCGGGTCAAGGATCAGGGACCCCAGTGACCTCTAAATCACTCTGAAAAGCACTGAATGTTCAGAGGGCAGCTGAAGCCGAGAAATGAGCAGGATCAAGAATCCAAGGTCTTACCCGCACGATCCTCTCAATAGATGCAGAGAAAGCATTTGACAAAATACAGCATCTTTCTTGGTAAAAACCCTCAAGAAAGCAGGGATAGAAGGAGCATACCTCGAGATCATAAAAGCCATGTATGAATGACCCAATGCTGATATCATCCTCAATGGGGAAAAACTGAGAGCTTTCCCCCTAAGGTCAGGAACAAGACAGGGATGTCCACTCTCGCCACTGTTATTCAACATAGTATTGGGAATCCTAGCCTTGGCAATCAGACAACACAAAGAAACAAAAGGCATCCAAATTGCCAGGGAGGAAGTCAAACTTTCACTCTTCACAGACAACATGATACTTCATGTGGAAAACCCAAAAGACTCCACCAAAAAATTGCTAGAACTGATCCATGAATTCAGCAAAGTTGCAGGATATAAAATCAATGTACAGAAATCAGTTGTATTTCTATACATCAATAATGAAGCAGCAGAAAGAGAAATCAAGGAATTGATCTCATTTACAATTGCACCAAAAACCATATAATACCTAATAATAAACCTAACCAAAGATGTGAAAAATCTATACACTGAAAACTATAGAAAGCTCATGGATAGGAAGAACAAAAATTGTTAAAATGTCGAAACTACCCAAAGCAATCTGTATATCCAGTGCAATCCCTATCAAAATAACACCAGCATTCTTCACAGAGCTAAAACAAACAATCCTAAAATTTGTACGGAACCAGAAAAGACCCCAAATAGCCAAAACAATCCTGAAAAAGAAAACTAAAGCTGGAGGCATTACAATCCCGGACTTCAAGATGTATTACAAAGCTGTAGTCATCAAGACAATATGGTACTGGCACAAAAACAGACACATAGGTCAGTGGAACAGAATAGAGAACCCAGCAATGGACCCACAAACGTACGGCCAACTCATCTTTGACAAAGCAGGAAAGAATATCCAATGGAATAAAGACCATCTCTTCTGCAAGTGGTGCTGGGAAAACTGGACAGCGACATGCAGAAAAATGAACCCGGACCACTTTCTTACCCCCCACACAAAAATAAACTCAAAATGGATGAAAGACCTCAATGTAAGACAGGAAGCCATCAACATCCTCTAGAAGAAAGCAGGCAAAACCTCTTTGACCTTGGCCGCAGCAACTTCTTACTCAACACGTCTCCATAGGCAAGGGAAACAAAAGCAAAAATAAACTATTGGGACCTCATCAAGATAAAAAGCTTCTGCACAGCAAAGGAAACAATCAGCAAAACCAAAGGCAACTGACAGAATGGGAGAAGAGATTTGCAAATGGCAGATCAGATAAAGGGTTATAGTATCCAAAATCTATAAAGAACTTAACCAAACTCAACACCCAAAAAACAATCCAGTTACAAAGTGGGCAGAAGACATGTATAGAAACTTCCAAAGAAGACATCCAGATGGCCAACCGGCACATAAAAAAATGCTCCACATCACTCATCATCAGGGAAATACAAATCAAAACCACAATGAGATACCGCCTGATACCTATCAGAATGGCTAACATTAACAACTCAGGCAACAATAGATGTTGGCGAGGATGCGGAGAAAGAGGATCTCTTTTGCATTGTTGGTGGGAATACAAGCTGGTGCAGCCACTCTGGAAAACAGGATGGAGGCTCCTCAAAAAACTAAAAATAGAACTACCCTACGACCCAGCAATTGCACTACTAGGCATTTATCCAAGGGATACAGGTGTGCTGTTTCGAAGGGACACATGTACCCCCATGTTTACAGAAGCAGTATCCACAATAGCCAAAGTATGGAAAGAGCCCAAATGTCCATCGATGGATGAATGGATACAGAAGATGTGATATATATATACAATGGAGTATTACTCGGCATCAAAAAGAATGAAATCTTGCCATTTGCAACTACGTGGATGGAACTAGAGTGTGTTATGCTAAGCAAAATTAGTCCAAGAAAGACAAATATCATATGACTTCACTCATATGAGGACTTTAAGATATAAAACAGATGAGCACAAGGAAAGGGAAGCAAAAATAATATAAAAACAGGGAGGGAGACAAAACATAAGAGACTCTTAAATACAGAGAACAAACAGGGTTGCTGAAGGAGTTGTGGGAAGGGGGATGGGCTAAATGGGCCAGAGGCATTAAGGAGGGCACTGGCTGGGATGAACACTGGGTGTTATACGTAAGTGATGAATCACTAAATTCTACTCCTAAAATCATTATTACACTATATGTTAACCCACTTGGATGTAAACTAAAAAAAGAATCTAGGTCTTAGGGCGCCTGGGTGGCTCAGTCAGTTATGCGTCCGACTCTTGGTTTCAGCCCAGGTCATGATCTCATGGTTCATGGGATCGAGCCCCATGTCAGGCTCCACGCTGAGAGTACAGAGCCTGCTTGGGATTCTCTCTCTCCCCCTCTCTCTGCCCTGTTTGCACGCTCTCTCTGAATAAATAAATAATCAATCCACAGTCTTTTCTTAGCATACTTCTGCTCCGCATGTGAGAGGGCAGGTCTGTTGCTTGCCTTCTCACTTCCTGCTCTCCCTCGTGGCAAGGAGGGAGGGAGACGAGAACAGCCAACACCGCTCAGAGTTTACTAGAACCAAAGCTTGTTACAGACACACTCACCAAAAGCGAAGTTCCTTAAAATGAGGTGCACGTGAGCACAAGCCTTGATCTCTTTGACAAACTCTCCCTTCTGTCCACGCACCTCAGGAGCACCCTCTTGGGTCCTGTCGCGGGGCCTGTGAACACAGGGCCCGGCCGCTGCCTCTGCTCTGAGCCCCCCAGCCAGGGGTCAAGGGCAGGTTTCCCCGCAGAGCCTGAGCTCCGCACAGGCGGCTCCGGGCCGCCCCCTGCCTCTGACCGCTCCTGAGCACATGTCCCATCTGCAACCGTGGGGTCACATCAGAGGACACGCTGCCCGTGGGGGGCCCACGCGGCTTCGTTTCCCTCCGGCGCTTTGGCAAAGGCAACCAGACATGCCTGCACTTCTTTCCGAGTGCCCCTCTCCCGGCCGAGAGGCCCTGCCCGCGGCCCCCAGCTCCCTAGTCCTGAAGAGCGACTAGAAGAAGCCAAGGTCTGATCCACGCATGTCCGTGTGAGCTCAGTTACCTTATACGACCTCCTCCTGCTTCCTCCAGGAGCAACACGTCCTCCTCGTGGGAGACTCCCACACAGAAGCACGGGCAGGACGGGCCTCCTGGGCCCCAGCCTTCGCACGACCGGGCCAACGCCGTGAGGAGTATCCTTCAGGACTCTAAGAAAATGCAAATCTAACTGTTACGCGACAAAAGCGAGGGGAGAGATTTATCTGTAGCGCATCGCGCGGTCTGTGTAAAAGACGGGAGGAGATGCGGACTTGTGTTCTAAACACACGCATAAAGTCCCGCTCGAAGGCTTCCAAACAGGCAGTGCAGGCCGAGCCCAGGCAGGGGACCGGGGCAGCAAGCGTGGCAGTCACACCGGCTCCTGTGTGTCCTCTCTCACCACGTGAACGCGGAGCCACGTGAATGTACCATCCATTCAAAATGCTGCTTACTGAAGTTAAACATTACAGCACGGAGAATTTACTTAGGACCGGTGCACAGCTGTCCCCGGCACGGAGCAGGCACTCGAGTGACAGAGCCCAGAATGAATGACACAAAGGAGTCTAGGAATTAGCGGGTCATGTGGCACACAGCTGCAGCCAAACCAAGAGAAGCACCGTGTTTCTGGCATGGAAACGGGTCCAGGATCCGTTCTGACGGAGGGGCGGTACCCACGAGGAGGGAAAGAGTTCAGGAAGCATCCGGCAACTGGTGAGGATGTCAGCCAGCATCCTGAACACCTCTCCCAGCACTCCCACGGGCAGGGGGTGAACGCAGCCAGAAAACAGCCGGCCCAGAGCACAGGTGCACAGACAGGCCTGCGGGCCTCCACGGTAAGACGGGCAATAATCGATGCTTCCAGTTTACCTTAAGCCTACGCGCCAACGTTGTGTTTTGCCCTCTACTGTAGTCATGGCTAAATTCACACAAAAACGATCATCTTTGCCCGTGTCTTCAAGAAGTCACCTGTTTATCACGTTCCTTCACACCTCGTCTCTGGGGAGAATTCAAGCCCCTGAATTTGAAAATCGCATTCTAGTTGAATCTTCAAAGTTTACAAACTGCAGTCGTCCGAGTGCTTTGCCCAAGGTCACGTGGCGAGGACTTGGCAGAGCTGAGACCAGGCCGTGGGCAACTTTGCAGCGGGTGCACCAGACCCGACTGATGGGCTCTCTGTGGTCTCGACCTTCCCTGCCCCCACCCACAGCCACACCAGCTCTCCCACACGGAAGCCCCCTGGGGTCTCGGCTAGGTCCAAAGGCCCAGGCCCAAGAGCAGACTGTCCTTTTGTAGCCCCTTCGGCATGCGGGGCAAACTCCGTCTAGCTGTGCCCACAAAACACAAAATCTCTAACAAGCCCTATATCTCATTAGACTTTGTAGGAAGCTTTTTGTTTTGCAAATGAAACTGCTTCTAAGCAGTTTCCTAATTATCTGGCTGTACCATTTGCATATTGGTTAATGCACTAATTATAGGCCCGTGTTTTATTTACGTGTTAAAACCAGAACTTTGGTTTGATAACATTTGGTCCAATAACCAACCATTTTGACTAATTTAGCTCTGCCTAGGGGCGCCTGGGTGGCTCAGCCGGTTAAGCGTTCAACTTTGGCTCAGGTCAGATCTCATGGTTCAAGGGGTCGAGCCCCGCCATGGGCTCTGTGCTGACAGCTCGGAGCCTAGAGCCTGCTTCGGTTT